>NC_034594.1:94641700-94671885 GCF_900095145.1 Mus pahari
TGCTGTCACCTGAATTTTTGATCTTAGCCATTCTGACTGGTGTGAGGTGGAATCTCAGGGTTGTTTTGATTTGCATTTCCCTGATGATTAAGGATGTTCAACATTTTTTCAGGTGCTTCTCAGTCATTCAGTATTCCTCAGTAGAGAATTCTTTGTTTAGCTCTGTACCCCATTTTTTAATGGGGTTATTTGATTTTCTGGAGTCCAGCTTCTTGTGTACTTTGTATATATTGGACATTAGTCCCCCATCAGATTTAGGATTGGTAAAGATCCTTTCTCAATCTGTTGGTGGCCTTTTTGTCTTATTGACAAGTGTCTTATTTGCCTTACTAGCTCCTGGTTTGGTTGATTCTTTGTATAATTCCTTTTGTTTCCACTTGGTTGATTTCAGTCCTGAGTTTAATTATTTCCTGTTGTCTACTCCTCTTGGATGAATTTGCTTCCTTTTGTGCTAGAGCTTTTAGGTNTGCTNTCAAGCTGATAGTGTATGCTCTCTCTAGTTTCTTTTTTGCAGCACTCAGAGCTATGAGTTTTCCTCTTAGGACTGCTTTCATTGTATCTCATAAGTTTGGGTATGTTGTGGCTTCATTTTCATTAAACTCTAAAAAATCTTTAATTTCTTTATTTCTTCCTTGACCAAGTTATCATTGAGTATTGTTCAGCTTGATTTGAATGTTGGCTTTCTATTATTTATGTTGTTATTGAAGATCAGCCTTAGTCCGTGGTGATCTGACAGGATGCATGGGATAATTTCAATATTTTTCTACCTGTTGAGGCCTGTTTTGTGACCAATTATATGGTCAGTTTTGGAGAATGTAGCATGAGGTGCTGAGAAGAAGGTATATCCTTTTGTTTTAGGATAAAATGTTCTATAGATATCTGTTAAATCCACTTGTTTCATAACTTGTTAGTTTCAAGGTATCTCTGATTAGTGTTTCTTTCCAGGATCTGTCCATTGATAAGAGTGGGATATTGAAGTCTCCCACTATTATTGTGTGAGGTACAATGTGTTGTTTGAGTTTCAATAAAGTTTCTTTAATGAATGTGCTTCTTGTCCATTTGCTTGGAAAATTGTTTTCCAGCCTTTCACTCTGAGGTAGTGTCTTTCGTGGGTTTCCTGTATGCAGCAAAATGTTGGGTCCTGTTTATGTAGCCAGTCTGTTAGCCTATATCTTTTTATTGGGGAATTGAGACCATTGATATAAAAAGATATTAAGGAAAAGTAATTATTGCTTCCTGTATTTTTGTTGTTGGGATACTGTTCTTGCAGCTATCTTATTTTAGGTTTGTTGAAGGATTACTTTCTTGCTTTTTTAAGGGCATAATTTCCCTCCTTGTGCTGGAGTTTTCCCTTAATTATCATTTGAAGGGATGGATTCCTGGAAAGATATTGTGTGCATTTGGTTTTGTCATGGAATACTTTGGTTTCTCCATCTATGGTAATTCAGAATGTTGCTGGGTATAGTAGCCTGGCCTGGCATTTGTGTTCTCTTAGGGTCTGTATAACATCTGTCCAGGATCTTTTGGCTTGCATAGTCTCTGGTGAGAAGTCCGGTGTGATTCTTTTTTTTTTTTTTTTGGTTTTTCGAAACAGGGTTTCTCTGTATAGCCCTGGCTGTCCTGGAACTCACTCCATAGACCAGGCAGGCCTCAAACTCAGAAATCCACCTGCCTCTCCCAGGTGCCGGAATTAAAGGCGTGCGCCACCACGCCCGGCATCCGGTGTAATTCCAATAGGTCTGCCTTTATATATGACTTGACCTTTTTCCCTTACTGCTTTTAATATTCTATATTTATTTAGTGCATTAGACTTTCTGATTATTACGTGTCTGGAGGAAATTCTTTTCTGGTCCAGTCTATTTGGAGTTCTGTAGGTTTCTTGTATGTTCAGGGACATCTATTTCTTTAAGTTAGGGAAGTTTTCTTCTATAATTTTGTTGAAGATATTTAGTGGCCCTTTAAGTTGAAAATCTTCATTCTCATCTATGCCTATTATCCTTAGGTTTGGTCTTCTCATTGTGCCCTGGATTTCCTGAATGTTTTGAGGGAGAATCTTTTTGCAGTTTCATTGATTGTTGTCTTCATGTTGTCTATGGAATCTTCTGCACCTGAGATTCTCTCTTCCATCTCTTGTATTCTGTTGCTGATACTCACATCTATGGTTCCTGATTTCTTTCCCAGGATTTCTATCTCCAGAGCTGTCTCCCTTTGAGTTTTCTTTATTGTTTCTACTTCCAATTTTTTATCTTGGATGGTTTTGTTCAATTCCATCACCTGTTTGGTTGTGTTTTCCTGTAATTCATTAAGGGATTTTTTTGTGTTTCTTCTTTAAGGACTTCTACCTGTTTAGCAGTGTTTTCCTGTAATTCTTTGAGGAATTTTTGTGCTTCCTCTTTAAGGACTTCTACCTGTTTAGCAGCGCTCTAATGTATTTCTTTGAGTTATTAATGCCCTTCTTAAAATCCTCTACCAGCATCATGCGATATGATTTTTAGATATGAATCTTGCTTTTCGAGTGTGTTGGGTATCCAGGACTCGCTGTGGTGGGAGTACTGGGTTCTGATGATGCCCAGTTGTCTTGGTTTCTGTTCATAAGATTCTTATGTTTTCCTTTCGCCATCTGCTAATCTCTGGTGTTAATGTTCTAGCTGTCTATGGTTGGAGCTTGTTCCTCCTGTGATTATGTTAGCTTCTGTCAACAATCCTTAGAGTCCAACTCTCTCCTGAGTCCCAGTGGTCAGAGCACTCTCTTTAGTCAAGCTCTCCTCTTGCAGGGAAGGTACACAGATGTACACTGGAGCTCAGACCCACCTCCTGGCTGAAGATGAAAGCTGGAAGGGACCCTGTCCAAGAAGCTCTGTTGCTTCTGAGGCCCACGCGCTCTCCTCAGTGGACTGGCCTAAGAGACCCGGTATACAAGATGGTGCTCTCACCTGAGTCCCAGGGTCAGAGCCTTCCCTGAAGGCCGACTCCCCTCTTGTCGGGAAGGTGCCCAAAGGATTGGGTCTCACCTCTGTCTTCTGGTTGTGGAAGAAGGCCAGAATGGACCCTGTCCAAGAAGCTCTGTTGCTTCTGCGGCCCGAATACTCTCCTAAGCAGACTGGTCTCTAAGAGACCCGGGATACAAGATGGTGCTCTCACCTGAGTCCTCGGGTCAGAGCCCTCTCTGGAGGCCGACTCTCCTCAGTGATCCTAAGATCCTGACTGTGCTACAGCGCCTGCAGTGTTGAGAGTCCTCTGGGTACCGTGGGACCATGAGCCAAGTTCGCGCCCAAGGTGGCCCAAGGCTGGCCTAGTTTAAATTCTTAAGTCATTATAGTCTACAGTAAATTCCAGGTCAAAAAACCTTTTACCAGAAAGAAAGAAATAGTATTTTCAAATCTTCTGGATAAATTACCTTAGTAGCAAGAACTTTAGAATGCAAAAGCATTCCAAATCCAACACAGAAACTGAGAATGTCTGTTCATGTGAGTGTTGATTTGTAGACAGTAGATTTCAGAAAATTTCATATCCTATAAAATATTATTTCCCCCATGTATTTAAAATAGAGACTTAAATGTACTTAATCTATATCTTAATATAAACTTTAAATATATTTAATATACAGACAGACCAACAAACCGACCAATTAGCTCAATGGTAGAGCACTTTCCTAATATGAGCAAGGTCTAGATTCGAGCCAAATATTCAGTGACATATTTAGATATTTTATTTTAGATTTATAATGTAAACAAATATATATTGTACTACATATAAAAACATGTATTTGCCATGCTTGGGCAATTGGCTGTTCAAAATTAGGGATTGAGTTATTGTTTTCTAATTTTTGAGACATTTAAATTATTACCAAATTGGCAGAAAGAGCTAATATTTCCTTAATACCTACCATTTACAAGGTAGCAGCTTGAGAATTTTGTGTATATAATCCCAAGACTCAGAATTTCTGGACAGGAGATAGCAGCACATAACTTTAATCTCAGTGCCTATGAGGCAGAGGCAGGCAGAATTCTGAGTTTGAAGCCAGCCGGGTCTACAGCATGAGTTAGGACTACCAGAGGTACAAAGAGAAACCCTTTCTGAAAATAACAACAAAACTAACAAAAAAACAAAAAGAAAGAAAAAGATTCAGAATTTCTAACTCAACATATTTTAATCCTCTCAAATTTAAAACTAAGGAAACAAAGCAACAGAAATTATGGCCAAGGTTCTAAGATAGTAAGTAGTTTAAGCCAAAAATTCTAACTCTAGTTCAGACTTTTAACCAATATGCAACAATATCTTTGTTCTGTCACTATTCTGAATCACAGGTTAAAGCAAAATGAAAAACAATTCTTAAAGTTAATTCAGACATAGTGGTATACATCTTTAATCCCAGCACTTGGGAAGCAGAGGCAGGTGGTGCTCTATATGAGTTTGAGGTTGGACTACATGGCATTGCAGAATAGTCAGAGCTCTGCAGAGAGACCCTGTCTCAAATCAAATCAAAACAAAACAACAATTCTCTTCTTGAAAAAATATCTCACACAGCTGGAGACTTGGCTCAGCAGTTAAACACTGATTGCTCTTGAAGATGACCCAGATTCAATTCCCTACATGGTAGCTCACAATAGTGGAACTCTAGTCATGATAATCTCTTCTGACCTTAGTGGGTACTAGGTCCAGAGACATACATACAACATACAGAACACTCATACACATAAGTATATAAATCTGAAAGAATATCACAAACGATGAGATTAAAAATACTCTCAAAGTTGAATACTATTGAGAATGAAACAAGTAAACTGCCTTTAAAAGAACAATAAAAGAATTTCATTAGATTGCTACTTTTCTCCCCTTTATTCACTATTAAACAGAATCAACATACTTCAGAACCCTGAAGTATGACCAAGTCAATTGCACTGCATATTATAAACACATTATTCCAAAATTCCCGTCTTTAAAAATAAATTTTTATTTTATTTTTAACTATATGCATATGTGCTTATGTGTGGGCATGTGCACGTGTGTGAAGATACCCATGGAGCCCTTTTAGAAAAGGGCATCAAGATCCCTTAAAGCTGTAGTTTCACACAGTTGTGAGTTACCTGAATTGGGTACTGGAAACTAAACTTGGGTCCTCTATAAGAGCAACAAGTAGTGAACCATCTCCCCAACCCCCTAAAATTATTATTGGGTTTTTGTTTGTTTGTTTTTGTTTTTTTTTTGAGACAGGGTTTCTCTGTGTAGCCCTGGCTGTCCTGGAACTCACTTTGTAGACCAGGCTGGCCTCAAACTCAGAAATCCGCCTGCCTCTGCCTCCCGAGTGCTGGGATTAAAGGCGTGTGCCACCACGCCCGGCATCTAAAATTATTTTTTTAAAGAACTAAGTAATTAATATATATCAGTCTTAAATTTAAATAAGAAAATAGAAAATATGGGTATATTTATTCCCATAAGGTATGTTTTATAATTTCAAATGAAAAGAAAATGCTTTTCTGTTGCCAAAAAGCATTTTGCCTTAGGAAAGGTATATTATACTGGTCATTATGGGAACCCAGAGTTGGGGTTAGGACAGAGTTGTTTTGCTTTCATCCAACAGAAAAACAAAAACAAAAACAAAAACATGAGAGCTAACATGGAATAGTGTTTCACACTACTCTGAACAGCTAGCCTGTCTCCTTGCAATATGGGGCTCCCTCGGGAGAACTGATGACAACATGTAAGAGTTAACTTAGAATAGAGTGTCATGCTGTAGTTAGCAACCAGTCTCTTTAAATGTGGAATCCCACAGGAGAACTGATTATGATTTACCCTAGCACATGACATACAGCCAAGGCAAAACCTCTAAGCAGACATAAGGTTGCTTGGGAATATGTTTATATAGTAAGTGGAAAGAAATTTAAACAAACGTGAAAACAGAGAAAGATATTGGATTAATTTATTTAAAGAGAAGGGGGAATATAGATATATTTATTCACAAAGATATTAACCTACAAAGAAGGAAGAAAGAAATGGGAATTGATACATTTTCATGGGTACATAGATAATTAATTAATAAATCCTGGCCTTTGATCTCAATACAAGAGAGACAGAGGCAGGGACAAATAGTTTGTTCCATGTGAATTCAAGGCCAGCCTAATCTACAAAGCAAATTCAAGTCACCCCAGGCTACACAGAGAAACCCTGCCTCAAAGAATAATAATTGTTTTAAAATGTTTTAACTGTTTTAAATTATCAAATGAAGGTAGTTATATGTTTAATGGTTATGATGGTATTGTAATTCTTCTTTGAAAGAGGTCAAAAATGGAGCAGACCTAGGTTGGGTCAATCTATACTTTTTAAAGATTTTAGACTGGAAGAAAAAAAGGACATGCTATGTTGGGAGAGAGGTTCTGTATTTGTGGTAACAGGAAAGAAAAAAAGGCGTTGGATTCCTTCCAAAATAATAAGGATCAGATTTGATAAAAGGAGACTCCCTGACTATCTTGGCAGCAGACAGGAGAAAAATCAAGAAGGCCAAACAAACAGGTGATATTTGCTGATCCCTCCAGTTGTGGACAGGTCTGAAACTGACTAGACGGGAAAATATCTCCTGCCAAAACTTCAGCTATACACAGCAAATAAATCTTGTTGGCTATAGAATTCTCATAACTTATTATTATATACCATCCTTTCATATGGCAAAAATGGAGATTTGTATTTACAGTTTGGTCATATGATCAAAGTAACTTCTAAGGAAAGACAGTTATATTTCACCTGTTCAAACAAGGAGCAGAAGATCATCTTTAATTGATCTGTGTACTATACAAATTCCATAAAAATAGAACTATGTATTACTTGTAAGGTTTATACATTGCAGAATGAAAGACCAGGAGGGCATCCCTAACAGACTTCACTTATCTTGAGTTTTTTTGTTTTTTTTTTTTAAAGATGTATTTATTATATATAAGTACACTGTAGCTATCTTCAGACAAACCAGAAGAGGGTATCTGATCTCATTACAGATGGTTGTGAGCCATCTGGTTGCTGGGATTTGAACTCAGGACCTCTGGAAGAGCAGTCAGTGCTCTTAACAGCTGAGCCATCTCTCCAGCCCAAGATGTTGAGATTTTAAGACCTGCTACTTAAGCTCTGTGGTCAATCATGCCTAAAACTGATGCTGTTTCCAGAAACTTGCATCTGGAACAGCTTCAGAAAGGACTGCTAATCCCAGATGACCTCTTTTTATCCAGCCTTTCAGACTGATCCATTCAAGACTTCACTTAATCAACATATAAAGACAGGACAACAAATGATGCCAGTAAGCTTTCTTTTGACTTAACCATTTTTCTAATTTTCTTGGGTCACCAAAAAGGAAATCTTCACCCCAATTCAGCAGGAAACAATTATAAGAACACTGTTGTCCCAGTCCCTGAAGTTTCAGTGGATGATGTGGTCATTTCATGAGTTATAGATAGATATATTAGCATTTTAGGGGATGATTTACAAATAATTATGGTCTTGGACAGGGAGGAATCTAAATAGGAGGTTAGATTCAGGGATTTCTCTTTCCTTTCTTATTTTCATCTTTCTTTCATAGGTAAGGCAAGGGGCTAAAAGGAAGACACGGGTATATAGAAATATAAGAAATTAGATAAACGGGTAGATTATTGAATCTACTCTGAAAGCAAATGATATTTTAAAGCCATAATCTTACATTGGTAGAAATCTTTATATTTTGATGCAAATTTAAGGTTATATTTTGTTACATTGGTACAGAATTTTGTACATTGATACAGGTTTAAGTTTACATTGGTATCTTTGTATACTGATACAAAATTTAACATTAATTTTGTTATGACATAATATATGTACAGTTCAACTCTTATATAGGTATTATCCCTATGCAATTCATTTAAGGTACAAGGTTTAGTCCCAATCCTTTTAATAGCTGATATTGCAAACTGTTCAGAATAATTAAGTAATGCAAATTAAGAGTCAATTAAACTCATGGTCATGTTAGATACTAGTCTGGATTACCATATTAATATCTATCCTGGGGTTGCACAGATAATAGCTAGCTGGAGACAGTCAATGTTTGTTTATTTAGATAGACTATAAATAGATGGGTCTTCAAAAACCTTAGAATTAGAAGTTCACAGAATATGGCATTTAAACATAATATTATTATTTAAATTTACTATTTAAAAATCTGTTTTAATGTTGAGACATGTCAACTCCTGGCAATAACCCATTCAACTTGGGAAAGAATGATGAGCTTCAGAAACCCCCATAGGGAGTTACTTCAATAATGGCATGTTAGCCACTGGGGAAAGAAAATAACCTAACATCATCTGCAGACAGAGTGCCATCCAGAAAGGACAAGCGGATACAGGGAAGTCAACTGCCAAGTTCTGCCAAGACAGGGTAAGTGAGTCAGTCCTTCTTAATTCCTGCTTCACAAAAGGTCTATCAGATATTCTGGGCCAGAAAGCTAAAGACACATGTTCCACAGATTGGAGGACTGTCGCTGTCATTTCTGTAACTTTGGAAGCTGCATTTCTGTAGTTCCTGTATACTCCAGTAATATTTATTCTTTCTCAGGTCTCTAAAGGGGATGAAGACTAGATAGTTACAGTCTCACAATTAAACTGAAGTTTAGTATTTAGGAAGATATTTTAGAACTAAGAAGATATTTTTAAGTTAATAATGCAAATTAGGATAAAAATGATTTAGATACAAAACTCAAACTCATCAAGATAGGATAAATAAAATATTTTCTCTTAAGTTGCCAAAACCAAACAAACTGAACCTTTGAATGTATCACTTATGTAATAATTTCCATAACTGCTCCTATTATATACTCTTTATTATTATAAAAGAGTCTTTCATTTAGATTAAAAAGGGTAATTGTTGAGATTTGATCTGTTGCTATGTATTGTAATTCTAAATATTGGCCCTGGATGCCTCAATGACAAGAGAATCCTCACATAAGGAAAGTGATACTCATTAATTTACTACTATTTAATTTACTACTATTGTTTCAATAAAGATAAATATAGTTAGGCAAAAGAGAAGTAGGTAGGGTTTCAGTTCCTAGGTCTGAGGAGGACCATGAAGAGGAAGAGGGAAAAGAAGATGGAGAGAGGAAAAGATGCTATGGGTTAGGTGAGTCATGAAAACATGGCTATGAGAACTGGCCAAGTGGAGTTAAGAGCAGCCAGATGGAATAGACCAAGTTATAACCTGGGGTTATTGACCAGAAAGTAGACATAATAGCTTAGAGAGTAGATATCTACCCAGCTCTAATGCATTAAAATGATTATAAATATAAAAGCTGTGTGTCTTTTATCTGGGAACTGAATAATCTAAGCAGGGTAGAAACCTCAAATTGAGATTAAATATTAAATACAACATAAAGTGCTTACATATAATGTATGGTTGTTACAGAAATGAAAACAACGCGCATATATGTGGTAAATTAACAATTAAATGCTTTTAATATAAATCTTCCATAAATTTCTTTATAATGATAATAGAAATTCCTATATCAAATACAACAATAAAATTAAGAATGATATAAGACACTCTTCCCTCTAGAAAGGTTTCTGTGTTAGATAAGAGTCACTGCTGTGATGATACATTATGACTATGGCAACTCTTTATAAAGGAAAACATTTAATGTAGACTGGCTTATCGTTTCAGAGATTTCATCCATTATCATCTTATGGGGAGCACGGCAGTGTACAGACAGCGCTGAAAAAGCCCGAGAGTTCTACACACATCCTGATTCTCAAGCAGCAAAGAAGACTGTGCCACACTGGGTGTAGGTTGAGCTAGGAGACCTCAGAGCCCACCTCCACACTGATACCCTTCCTCCAACAAGGCCACACCTACTGCAACAAGGCCATACCTCCTATTAGTGCTACTCCCTATGGGTCGAGCATTCAAACACATGAGTGTATGGGGGCCATTCCCATTCAAACCACCATAGTTGTTTATAAAGCTTATCAAACAGAAGATTAAACAAATGCTTACACGTGCTGCTGATGTAACTTTGCAATTTCTTTCTCAAAATCTTTAGGTTGATTAGGAATGAAAGAATAATCTGAGAGATAGCCTGCCAAGTTTTCTGACTGATTGTAGTCTCCAAGTTCAGCTAATAAGAAAAAGAAAATAATCACACTTTAATACTTTAATTATACTAAAATCAGGAATGTCATTAATTCATATATAATTATGAAATGAATGTTTCTAGTGTTACATTAAACAAGTTGTGATAATTCACGAAAAAATAATTGTTAACCACCTAGACATTCATTGAATTACCTCAGTAGTTTCTACTTCCTATACATCTTAAGAACTCTTGCAATGTCTTACCAATACAAACTACAAAGCCATATGCAACTTGACCTAAAGTAGACTGATACTTACACTGAACAGCAAATGAAGCTAAAAGAGCAGCAGTGTTACAAGGACAGGATAATCTAGTAAGACAAAAGAGAAAATACACAACTCAAGGATAAATATAATTTCAAATATGCTATAGTTTGTTATACTACTGACATTGGAAGTTTCTATCTGCATTCATTTTAACCACAATGAATTTAATTAAGCTGTGTTTTATGGCACACAACTCTGATTTCAACATTCATGAAGTTGAGATGAATGCCAGTTTAAGACCAATCTAGATTATATAATAAGACAATGTCTCAAATAAAAAACAAAAGAAACCACCTCCCCAACAAAAGGCTGATAAAAGGAACTAATACTACCTATAACCATTTTTAAAACTTAATTACAGCAATCAGTCATGAGTTATTTAATACACAATTTCAAACATTTTTAAACTATACTATAAGAAAACCCTTAAAAATAGCTCACCTTCCAGTAAGAATGTCTTGCTTAATTTGCAAAAAATACTGATACCTTAAAAAAAGAAGATATTTAGTAGAATCATCAAATAGAGTTCTTCTATACTCTATACTTAAATTAACAAAATTAAATATTAAATATTTCCTTTTGTTATCTACTCATTAGCACATATAAACTCAGCATATGTACACATTAGGAAAAATGCCAGAAATAGGATTTTGTGAATTGATTACAAATCTTTAAAAATCATTAACATATGGAACTTTACATTTGAGTATTTATTTGTATTATAAACCTACTCAAGACTTCTAAGATCTCTGCTGCCAGGGAGAAAAGACTTAGAAGCAACAGTCTGAACACGGGTTCATGAAAGAAGAACTGGAAGCACAGACAATTTAAGCATCAATGACACAGGAGCAAAAGACCACACTAGAAACCAGTGGGGAAAAAAACATCCTTTCTGTGGAAACAGAAAGTCAGGACAAGCACAGACCTATTATGTATAGATCACTTTCTTGTTAACCTTCCTGTGGAAAAACAACTATCTACTTCCACTGGAGTTAAGAAAGCTCTTTCATCAGAAAATTAATTGAATTCTGTCTTCTACTATAGCTCTGGTATTAAAGTGTTTAAACAATCATCTTCCTTTAACATGAACATGATACACTGCTGAGGTTCCTTACAAGATGGCACTGTCCTTCTGTCCCTGATAGAGGGAAAGTTAGTCAATACCTGGGCAAAAATCACATGTGCTGAAAATATTGGCATAAAAACAAATGTCATGATATTAAATATTGAACAGGGATTTATGGACTTCATTCAGCTTTTAAAATTCAAAACTCAACATAAATATTATTTACTTAATTCAGCACAGTACAATTCTACCAAATCTATTTGATTTTATAATGAAAACTTTAAGATGGTGCTAGTAACATAAGTCATAGTTTACATAAAGCCTAAAACCACTAAAAGAAGAAGAAAAAAAAATCTAAAAGGCCTTTAGTATAAAAACAGTTATATAGCTGTGAATTAAAGTTAATATATATCCTTGGTATACTTGTAAAATTCTATAAGAATAGTACTTATACTTACTGAAAATCATTTACATATCCATTTAACTTTGGTTAAAGATGGGAATTATTAGATTAAAAATCAGAAGGCAAGTTCTAAAGTAGCCTATGATATGGATCAAAATTCTAAAATATGGGTGAGTCTTAGTTAACTAGTGTATATGTTTTAGGAGTTAAAAAAGAAATCACTTCTACTAATACTGGTACTTGCCAACACTAATGTACATTTATCACAATGGAAGACTTTTGATGCCACTGTTTTTTCTTCCTACTAATTCAAAATGGTTTCTATCTCAAAGTAAGGAGGTAGAGCAAACATCCTTTTTTCTGTTTGTGTGTGAAAGGGAAACTATTCCCAAAAAGGTAGCAACTTGATAATAATCAGGATCATCACAAGTAAGTATTTCTTCTTTTCTTTATTTGAAAATAGATTTTCTCATACAATATATTCTGATTAAGGTTTCTCTTAATTCCTGCCAGATCCTCTCTACTTCCCTACCCACCCAAGTACATACCCTTTCTATTTCTTATTAGAAAGCAGGCATCTTGTCCCTCCTATAGGGCTGCAGACCCCTTCAGCTCCTTGGGTATTTTCTCTAGCTCCTCTATTGGGGGCCCTGTGCTCCATCCAATAGATGACTGTGAGCATTCACTTCTGTATGTGGCAGGCATTGGCATAGCCTCACAACAGAGAGCTATGTCAGGGTTCTGTCAGCAAAATCTTGCTGGCATATGCAATAGTGTCTGGGTTTGGTGGTTGTATATGGGATGGATCCCCAGGTGGGATAGTCTCTGGAGGGTCTTTCCTTCCGTCTCAGCACCGAACTCTGTCTCTATAACTCCTTCCATGGGTATTTTGTTCNCCATTCTAAGAAGGAGCGAAGTATCCACACGTTGGTCTTCCCTCTTCTTGAGTTTCATGTGTTTTGCAAATTGTATCTTGGATATTCTGTTTCTGGGTTAATAACCACTTATCAGTGAGTGCATATCANGTGANTTNTTTTGTGATTGGGTTACCTCACTCAGNATGATATCCTCCAGANNCATCNATTTGNCNANGAATTTCATNAATTCATTGTTTTTAATNGCTGAGTAGTACTCCATTGTGTAAATGTACCACATTTTCTGTATCCATTCCTCTGTTGAGGGACATCTGGGTTCATTCCAGCTTCTGGTTATTATAAATAAGGCGCTATGAACATAGTGGAGCATGTGTCCTTATTACCAGTTGGAACATCTTCTGGGTATATGCCCAGGAGAGGTATTGCTGGACCTTCTGGTAGTACTATGTCCAATTTTCTGAGAAACTGCCAGACTGACTTCCAGAGTGATTGTACAAGCTTACAATCACACCAGCAATGAAGGAGTGTTCCTCTTTCTCTACATCCTCGCCAGCATCGTGCCATTCTGACTGGTGTGAGGTGGAATCTCAGGGTTGTTTTGATTTGATTTGATTAAGGATGTTGAATATTTTTTCCAGGTGCTTCTCAGCCATTCAGTATTCCTCAGTTGAGAATTCTTTGTTTAGCTCTGTACCACATTTTTTAATAGGGTTGTTTGATTTTCTGGAGTCCATCTTCTTGAGTTCTTCATATATATTGGATATTAGTCCCCTATCTGATTTAGGATTGGTAAAGATCCTTTCCCAACAATATGAACTAACCAGTACCCCCTCAGAGCTGTGTCTCTAGTTGCATATGTAGCAGAGGATGGCCTAGTCAGCCATCAATGGGAGGGGAGGCCCTTGGTATTGTGAAGATCATATGCAGTACAGGCGAATGCCAGGGCCAGGAAGCGGGAGTGGGTGGGTTGGGAAGCAGAGTTGGGGGAGGGTATAAGGGGCTTTGGGGATAGCATTTGAAATGTAAATGAAGAAAATATCTAATAAAAAGCCTTTAAAAAAGAGAGCAGGCATCTAAATAATAATAATAATAATAATAATAATAATAATAATAATAATAATATGATATAATCACAAACCAGAATCAGCCAAGACAAACACACAAACAAACAAAAATTAAAAGAGAAAGCACAAGAAACTCATACACACTTAAGAGACAAGCACACTTACACATACAGAAAACCCATAAGAACAACATCTGGAACCACTGTCTATGTGTGTATATATCAGTGTGTGGGTATAACCACATGAGTACATGTGCCAACAGAGGCCAGAAGAGGGATATCCTTGGAATCAGGGTTACAGGCAGTTGTAAGCCACCTGACATGGGTAGTGGGAACCAAAGTAGAGTACTCTGTAAGGACAGTATATACTTTTAACACTGGGCCATCTTCTTTAGTCCCACACTAAAGTGTTCAATAGCCCTGGCTCCCTTGCTGTAACACTAGAATTAACTGAAGAATGTATATATGTTGCACTCATTTGAGTCACACTGTGTAGTGGCTATTCCTGGTTGTCAACTTGACTATATTTGAAATGAACTACAATCCAGAATTGGAAGGCTCACCAGTGAACCTAATCTGGAGACTGGGAGATAGAAGTTTCTGATCTGGATCTTGGTATGGAGATCTTGAGATACAGTGGTGATTGAATTCAGAAGATTAAGACAGGGAGATCTCCGAGTCCAAGATCATCTGGGATTAAAGGTGTGGTGGCACACACCTTTAATCTGGGCTACACCTTCTGCTGGGGACCATATAAGGACATTGGAAGAAGGGAGTCTGGCTCGCGCGCTTTCACCTTCTTGCCGTGTGGGACTCAGCAACTGCTAGATCCTTGGACTTCCATTCACAGCTACTACTGAACCATTGTTGGGATTTGGGCTGCAGACTGTAAGTCATCAATAAATTCCTTTACTATATAGAGACTATCTGTAAGTTCTGTGACTCTAGAGAACCCTGACTAATACACACTGCATCAGAATATCTAGGCAAATAGACATATCAGAATATCTACCTGTCCAAATTCTAACTTATTAATCAGGGTAGAAATATACTTTTGTATAGTACAATGATTAAATGAAATGTGGTCATGTTCCATAACATAACAAAAGTAATATTTATAAGACATAAAGAACTTTAAAATTAAATAATATATCTAATAAAAATAAAAATGGTCTCCTATCCTGACAGCTCAAGCACAAGTTAATTCTCAACTGCTTATTTAGTTTTACTTTCTTCGAGTTCTGACTCAATTATCAGTGAAATATACCCAACATTTCCAGTATATGCTGTTACACACAGGCGCACATTTAAGTTCTAATAGGAAATCCAGCTTTCTGTGTAAACTGAATATTGGACCTGGCTGTGGTTTGAATGTAAAATTCCCCACCCTACCCCCGCCCCCCGGCTCAGGAATTTGAACACTTGGTATCCAGCTGGTGCTGCTCCTGTGGAAGGTTGTGGATCATTAAACGGTCAGAGCCTTCCTAGAAGAAGTGAAGGCAGTCTGTGAGGTTTAATAACCCACACCTACTTTCTGTTCTCTGCTTTCTGCTTATGGATGTTAATAACACGAGCTGCCTCTAGCTCTTTCTTCCTTGCCTATCCTGTCATGATGGCCTGTAATCAATCCTAAACTCCAAGTGAAAATAAGCCCTCTTCCCTTAAGTTGTTTCAAGTATCTAATCAAAGCAACAAGGGAAATAACTATGACAATGTAGCTGACAGTAGTTTAGTATTAACAGATATCATAAACATTAAAAAATGTTAGAAATCTCATTTTAATTTGTTGATGTTTTAACTGTGTTCCTTATATATATAGCTGGAAATGAAAAGTAATTTATACTGTTTTATAACTAAAATTGTTCATTAATTCTGACTAATTTCCTTGGAGTTCCTGCAAAATTAGGAAAATTTTGAATATACTGAATATTACTTAAAATGATAAAAGATTATTTTAAATATTTAACATCAGCAACATACTTGCTAAATTTAATATGTAAATTGCATTGTGAGATAAAATAAAGCATGGTTGTAAAGGAGGAAAAGGCAACAACAAAACCTAAGAGCTATAATAGTAAACTAAAGACATTTATTACTGGTTGCGAATATTCCACTCCAGGGTCTTCTTACCATCAAAAAAGCATCAGCAAACAGAAAAGATTTTCAAGAACTACATTTTTAACATCAACCCAGCCACAAAAATTTGACCTACAATCTGTCCTGATTACAAGATATGCTGGGGCAAGGATAGCACAGAACTTGTGAGAGTGGCCAACACATGAGTGGATCAATTTAAGCCCACACCACAAATGGGAACCCATGCCTGGCACTGCCTGGTTGGCCAGAAAACAGGACAGACCATGATCCTTAATTATATTCTGCTATACTCATAGCCTAGCCCAATTATTATCAGAGATGCATCATCCAGCAACTGAAGGGAGCTGATGTAGAGACCCATACCCAGACCCTAGGCAGAGCCAGAGGAACCCTGCAGAAGAGATGGAATGATTGTAGGAGCCAGAGGAAATCACAAGAACATAGCACACAGAATCGATTATCAGGGCTCATAGGAGCTCACAGAAACTGAAGCAATAAACATGGCCTCTGTAGGGAAACAGAGGAGGAGTTGATCTGGGGGAGATAGTAAGCAAGCAGAGAGACTGGGAGTAACACATGAGAGAAGAATAAAAAGCTGATATCATTGACATTGTAGTTATTGTTTTTTTTTTTTAAAAAGCTTCAATTATTACTGAGAACTCTACAAATATCGAGAAATAGCAGTGTATACTAATTTAATAGCTTTATTCTTCTGGTACTCCATTCTATTGCATCACTAAAGTAATGCTGACAAGTCGTCCAGGCATTGCCAGCCATGGGCTCCCACTTGTCGTATGAGGCTAAACTGAACCACTCACAGGTTAGCCGTTCCCACAAGTTCTGTGCTACCCCTGTCCCAGCACAACCTGCAGGCAGGACAGACTGAAGGTCAAAGATTTTTTGGCTGGGATGAATTTCCGCCTATGTCCTTATATCTGGGAAGTGTACAAAGGGAATAGTGTTCTAATTTTTTTCATTTTAATCACTAATTCTGCATATCACCAAATATAGTAATCTACACTTATACAGCTTACTGTAATGACTGTCATTATTTTACTAACTTAAACCCTAAACATTTTACCTAATTCTCAAGGACAGTGCTGAAATGATCATATGGGTCATTCTTGAGTACTTTCTCAAGTAGAAGTGACTTTGAATGTGGGGGCTGAGGAGATGGCTCAGCAGTTAAGAGCACTGACTGCTCTTCCAGAGGTCCAGAGTTCAAAACCCAGCAACCACATAGTGGCTCACAACCATCTGTAATGAAATCTGACGCCCTCTTCTGGTGTGTCTGAAGACAGTTACAGTGTACTTACTATAATTATTAATAATTAAATAAATCTTTAGAAAGTTTTTAAAAAATACATCCTGTCCATGATGGCTATATGCATATTTTAGAAATTTTATGTTGTACTTAGTGAAAAAGAAAGAAAAAGATAAGACTATGCTTTTGCATGAAAATATCTATCCACACAGCAAACACTCTCAGTGTGCAGCATGCATCCCTTGGATGCATTCCAGTGCCGCCTCACTTCTTCCTCTAAACTCAGCAGTGCTGCCTGGGCTGGATGAGCTGGCTCTGGGTGTCCAACCCCTATCTGCTCTCTCACTCATGGAGGAAACAGTCACCTCGGAACATTTATAAACTTTCTATATGCTAGTTTGGAAGTTCAAATTTTTAGCATGGTTATTTACTTTTGGCCTAGTTAATTTTGTTTTTTCATATTAGATCTCCGGCAATGGTTTCAAAAGAAATAGTTCCATAAACCAACCTTGTATACTCTTCTTGTAACTTGTTGGGGTCACTTACAAAGAATTTGACTCTAAAGTTCAAATTGTAAGGTGATCCTCCTAGAATTAACAAAAACAGCTGTAATTAATCAGATTATATTAGTCCATCATCTTTATAAGGAATATTTGCAAAACATCGAGTAAATAATACGTATGCTCACTCTTTAGCTGCTTCCTTATTGGTTTGTTTGGATCCAGCCACCTCTGA
The DNA here is from genome assembly GCF_900095145.1 of Mus pahari. Taxonomy (NCBI): domain Eukaryota; kingdom Metazoa; phylum Chordata; class Mammalia; order Rodentia; family Muridae; genus Mus; species Mus pahari. The sequence continues at coordinate 94,659,608 of NC_034594.1, forward strand.
AAAAATAAAGAAGAGAGATTTCTTTTTTCCCCTGAAGAAGTAGCATATCAGTTATTGCAAATCTGCTCCACTTGAAGACTGCATTTTTGAAAAGGGTTTAATGAAAAAAAGTAAACTAGAAGTAATGTTTTTTACTGACTGCTAGTGATGTAGAAGGTGATACTATTCCTTGGCAGGTACATCTGGGCTGCATGAGAAAGGGAGTCAAGAACGAATATGGGTGCAAGCCAGTAAGCAAAATTTTCAGGGTTTCTGTGTCATGCTCCTTCCTTAATGTCCCCTGCTAGACTGTAACCTATTAGACAAAATAAACTCCTCTGCCCCAAGGTACTTTTGCTCAAACTGTTGCATTAAAGCAAATTAATACAGTCATAAACTATTTTAATGATTATCTAAATGTGAGATTAATCTACTCAAAGCCTAATGTCCTTGTTCAGTTCTCCTTCAAAGTAAAACATCCTGATACAAGAAACATAAGTACTTAAATAAATATGGGGACACAGCTTAGAAATAATATAATAATAAGCACTGAGAAACTTAACACTTATGAATGACATAAGTGAGACAGGACGTAGGGTCTTGATTAAAACATCAAGGTGGAACACTAATAACATGTAATGCCGGGTTGTTAAATGACAGAGTTTACAGTAAAAAAAAAAAAAATCATCAAATAAAGACAAAAACAAAAAACAAAATCCTAGGAAGGGGCTGGAAAGATGGCTCAGTGAGAATGGCACTGGTAGCCAAGTCTGATACCCTGACATTAATCCCGTAAAGTCACGGGGTGGAGGGAGACTTGATTCTCAAGAGTTGTTCTCTGACTGCCACGCATGTGCTGTAGCACAGGTGCACACCATCATACATACACCCACAATAAGTAAACATAAAAAACCAAAATGAAACAATTCAAAAACAAATCAACCCACACACACACAAAAAAAATCTTATACACCAAGAAGAAAAAGACCAATGTTAATAGAGAAACAGACAATGGACAGTAAGTTCATAACTAGGGGATAAATAGCATTTAAATATGTAAAGATAGTCAATCTTGATCACAATTTTTAAAAAATTAAAATCAATGTATGCTAGATTCTCATGGACTGTAAGCTGAAGTAACTGTTTTCTTCAGTGTTTCTGTCAGATATTTTGTCACAGCAATACAAAAGTAATGAATCCTGCGGGAAAACTTATAATGTGGCCCTAATGTACTGTCCAGTCCTTTTCTACTTCAACTTGAAGGCTGTACCCTAAGCATTTAAGGTAAATCTAGTGGTAATGAACTCCCTCCTCTGTCATTTACCTGAGATGAGAATGCCTTAACCCACCCTGGCACCTTATTTTGTTTTGTGAGACTAAGTCTTACTATGTAACCAGCTTGGCTTTATATCCAAGTCTTCTGAGACAACAGGTATCATACTTGGCATTCCCTCACACTTGAAGTCATTTTGCTGGATAGAGACTCTGTCTGTTCCTGTGGGGTTTTCTACTGTTTTAACTATATATTCCACTGCCTCTGGCTTGCAAGGTTTGTACCAAGATTGCCTATTACACTGAAGATCCTCTGCACCTGCTGAGTCATTTCTCTCTCACTTCTTTCAAGATTCTCTTTGCCAACAGTTGTTGTTTTTCCAGACAGGGTCTCTCTGTATAACAGGCTGTCCTGAAACTTGCTTTGTATACCAGGCTGCCTCGAACTGTCAGAGATCCCCTTGTCTCTGCCTCCCAAGTGCTGGGGTTCAATGTGTATGCCACCACCACCACCCGTTTTGCTAACAGTTTTTAACCACCCAGATATTTCTTCAATTTGGGGGGCTTTGGGCTATTAACTTCTTCAAATAACATCTTTACCCTTCTCTTCTCTCCACCTTCTGGAGGTATTCCTCTGGCTTGATTTTTCTACTAATCCTCCTTAAGATTTCCTGAATGTTGTTAATGGCATGCACATACCAGCACAGGTATACTATGTGCTGTAACCAAAAGCAAATGTGGAAAAAAAGCAAATCTATTCTTGAAAAACAAAACAAACAAAACTGCAGTAGGTGAGATTTACACCTTCCTAGTTCTTTGGCCAACGGCAAACCCTGTTTATGAGGCAGGCAATGTGCTTGAGATGTCAGAGGACAGAAAGGCAGAACTGTAGATAACTGGGGGTGAGTTTTGAAAGGGAGAAATCAATGAGAAGCCAAGGTCCAGACAAGCGTAGACTTACAAGCCATGAGGACTTTTGCTGAGAGATAATATACTGTGTATAGAAGGATCCAAGAGTTCCCCAACAACAACAACAAAAAAATACCCAACCAAAAAAACAACAAAAACCAGCCAAAAAGTTTTAGAAAAGGAGTAAAGACCCAGCAAAATGGCTTAGTGGATAAAGGCACCACCAAACCTGACCATCCAAGGTAGATGGACTCAGTGGAAGGAGAGAACTAACTACCACCAAATTGTTCTCTGACTGTCCCACACTATATGCACACACACACAAAAATATTCACAATTCTTCTTCCTTGGCATCCTGTGTGTTGAAACTATAAGAACAAATAACTGTTTACAAGAAGTTACCTTTTGTACTATATTATTACCAATAGTTGATAATAATCACCAATTATTTGTCTATGTTGAGGTTCTGGGGATTGAACCTAAGACTTTATATATGCTAGGCAAGTGCATTACCACTGAAATATATTTCCAAGCCTTTTATACATTTAATTTTGAGATGGGGTCTTATCAAGGCTGACCTTGAACTCTTTCGTAATACTCATAGTCCTTGGAGTTGTGATTTAACTCAGTTTCTCAAGTAGCTAAGTGCATCACCTTGAAATTCTTATCTCTGCCATCAGACCAACTAGGAATATTTACTTCATTGATTCCAGTGGATGTATACTTTCATTTCATTTCATTTCCCTAAGGCAAATCAGCTGGTGTTTAGCAAATATTCTTTTTCTTTCTTTTTTTTTTTTTGTTTGGTTTTTTGTTTGTTGCAAATATTCTTTTTCATACTGAAAGGGTACTTTTGCTTTGGTTTTTCACTATGGATGGATATTAAATTTTATCTTATATAAATAATGCTTCGATTATTTAGCTTTCAAAAAACAAAAAAATGCTGTGACCTAGGGCTCACAGCACAGTTGATAGTGAAAGGTTCAGATGGGGGAAAAGACAAACCTCCCTTGTTACTGCTATTAAGCCATGTCCTAGTGATCCCTTGCAGTGCAACAATGAATAGGAAATAATGATGAACAAACAGAAGAATAAAGACTGGACAGGAAAAGGTAAAAATGCCTACATGATATAATAATTTACCAGTGCACACTAGGAATAATAAAACAAACTACTAGAATAAAAGTTTACCAAAGGGCTGATGAGATGGCTCAGCAGTTAAGAGCACCAACTGCTCTTCCAGAGGTCATGAGTTCAAATCCCAGCAACCACATGGTGACTCACAACCATCTGTAATGAGAAACAAAGAACCTAATGGCCAGGAGAGAGTAGGGCCAGAGTAAGAAGGAGAAAAGGAAGGGGGGAAAATGTTTACCAAAAATACAAGATTATGACACGATTAATTGGATGCCCTGGGTTTATACAAAGGAATAAGGTAGTTTTAAAATCTGGAGATCAATATAACTTAGCAACTTAGTAAACTATGTGGAAAATCACCTAGAATTTACAAAATGCTGCTGGAATGAGTTGGTTCAAGTCTATTCCCTGAAATCTCACTCAACTATCTATAGTCACATCAATACAGCCTATGACTTTATCTCCTACTTCGCTCCAGCACTCACTCGCTTTTCTTCATTCCCAATTACTACTTTTCTTTCTTCTTTGGGACAGAGTTTCTCTGTGTAGCCCTAGCTATGCTGGAACTCACTTTGTAGACCAGGCTGGTCTCAATCTCAGAGGTTCTCCTGCCTTTGTCTCCCAAATGCTGAAATTAAAAGTGCACGCCACAATTCTTAGCTATTACTTCTCAAAATGATTTCACTATTCCAACAATCTTCTAACTGTCTTTAATTTGCTACCTTAGGTCAGTGGCTATACTACAAGCAGACAGCTATAGGATTCAAAGGAACTTCATAGTCTCATGTATTGCTTAAAGCCTATCTTTTTACCTATCACTGCATTATAGTAAAATGAAATTTCAACAGAGTCCTCAAATGTAGCATTCTTGTATGGTCACTTTGAAAACCTTGAATTTCTGTATATACTGCTGCTTCTTTCTGAAATATCCTGATTCTTGAGTTCTTCTGTCACTCTCCCAAAAAAAAGTTAAGACAGAGCCCACTATCACTACTAAGGACACTCAGTAGGCTACCAAAGAAATGTGTACAATCAGAAATAAGACTCTAAAGTATGACAGAAGAAACATCTTTCAAAAGAAAACAGAATACTAACATTTGAAATATAAGCAAGTATATTAGCCACTTATGCCAAATCACAAATTGGTTAAAAAAAAAAAAATGACTATCTTCTATGTGACCTGTACTATATCTCCTCCTGTGTAATTTTCATGTAATCCAAAGTTTGAAAATCACAAAGTTAGAGAGGAACCAACAAAGTATGTCTATAATACAAACTAAAAACCTGAAGGAACCTCAAGCTAACAGTTATCTATAATCTAACCTTTGTCCTACTGACAGACATTGTAATTGAATGTAGAAAAAGAAACAAAAAAAGGGAAATGCACAAGAATCATAAACTTAACAGCATGCTGATAAATGAACCTTAACTACTTTTAAAATTATGTATAATAAATATTATATAATTCATTGCTTTCCTCAATAAAATATACTTAGTGCAGATTATTATTGTATATTATATTAAATCAGTGGCAGAGCACACCTGTAACCCAGCAGTAGAAACTGAGACAAGATTGAGGGTTCTAAGCAAGCATGGTCTACATGATGGCACCCTGTTCAAAAGACAAAGAGAAAAAAACAAAAGACAAAAGAACAAAACAAATCATCTAACCAAGTCAAGTATATAATGGCAAAAGCTTAAGTGGTAAATGTTTAAGATTACAAACTCCAAAAACCCAAAGCTTATCTGTATGTAAGCAAGAAATATGCTCAAGAGACAGTGAGATAAGATTCTGTATTTGTTGTAAAACAAAATAAAAGATTTAGATGTCATTTGCATTTTAATAACTTCAATTAAATTTCAATACCTATTTGCCAAAGGCAAGAATAACTTCCATATTCAAAAACTAGTATGTGTGTGTGTATATTATATATAAACTATATACATAATACATATAACACAAGTATTTTAGATTTAAAACTACAAACAGATGGGAATTTTGAGAATATTTCTTTTGATCAGCGATAATAATCTCATTTCATGCCTATCACCATTTTTCTCTTTTACTGTGTATGGGGTGAATGCACACCACAGCATGCATTTGGAGGGCAGAGGGCAGTACCGTTGAATTAGTTCTCTCTTCTACTTTTTACAGAGGTTCCGAGATAAAACTCTGTTTGGCAGGCTTATATGCCAAATGCTTTTAGCTCCTGTGCCACTAGGCCTATTATCTCTTGAGGAAATTTCAATTGAAAAGAAAGCATAGGATTTGTTAGACAGAAGAGAGTTAACATCCTTTCTTGGTTAACTAATCAATTTTTCATGAAATTTTTAATACTTTTATAAGCATTTATTTTTCATTTAAAAACAATACTTTTATTTATAGTAAGAATGAACTGCTAAACAGTTAATTAACAAATCTACAATAAATGCTTCATAAATATTATTCCTAGTCTTTTTTCTTTAAAGAATGGAAGCCCTTTCTTTTAATATATTAATTATCCTTAAAGGCCTTAAGATAATTTCACTGTGACAATCGGAGGGCTGGAGAAATGGCTCAATGGGTAAGAATGCTTACTGTGCAAACATGAAGACCTGAGTCTGAACCCTTAGCACCCACATAAAAACTTGGCATGGCTGTTTCTGCCTATAACCCCAGGCATTAGAGGATAGAGACAAGTAGATGGAAAAGCTTGCTGGTAAAACGCCCTCACCAAAACAGTAAGCTTCCAGTTCAGTAAGAAATCCTACCTTAAAACAAGGTAGAGAATGATAGAGGAAGACATCCCACTTCCTGTTCTGTCCACACCCACACATTCATATACATGCAATACATGCGCACACATACACCAATTAATAGTGAGACACTATAAGAACTGAACTCCTAAAACTTCCTTAAATCTAGATAGGTCGGGGCTGGTGAGATGGCTCAGTGGGTAAGAGCACCCGACTGCTCTTCCGAAGGTCCAGAGTTCAAATCCCAGCAACCACATGGTGGCTCACAACCATCCGTAACAAGATCTGATGCCCTCTTCTGGAGTGTCTGAAGACAGCTACAATGTACTTACATATAATAAATAAATAAATCTTTAAAAAAAAAAAAAAATCTAGATAGGTCTTTCTAAACATTCAAATATAAAGTTCTATGGTATAAATAACAGTTCTATGTTGTTGTTGTTGTTGTTGTTGTTGTTGTTGTTGTTGTTGTTTTAATGAGCACAGGTAATTAGGAGGAACAAGTTTTTAGTTTTATTAATGTCAAACGTAACTCAGGATTTACCTCCTTGGATTCAAATAATGACTTAAAGTGTTTAAATATGAATGTTACACTGAAATTTTTCCAACACCTCTTTTAAAAGAACTTAAAATTCTCTTAACCATTCTATTAAAACAGCCTTATAAATGGAATTTGTAATTTATTTAATTTATACATATGTATGTTTGCCCACATGAGTCTATGTGTACCATGTGTGTTGGAGCCTACAGAGGCCAGAAGAGGCCATTAGATCCCATAGAATTAGACTTGCAGGGGCTTGTGAGCTGTCATATGTGTGCTGGAAAATAAACATAAGTCTTCTGCAAGAGGAGGATGCTAGCTGAGCTATCCCTCCAAATCAATGAATAGAATATTAAAACACTGATTCAGAGAACCCTGTCTTCAATTTACAATTTTTCTAAACAGTACAAAATCTTTCTTTCAAAATATACTCCTCTTGAGGAGGTGTGGTAGCACACCTATAATCTCAACACTGATGGGCTGAGAACCCAGTATGAGGCCACTGTGGACTACTGAAGCAACACTTTGTATTTGAAACAAGAGAAAATAAAAACCGAAAACAGAATTGTGTTACATTAACCAATATGATAGCATGTTTTTGTTAACTCTATCATAGTCTAACCACTTAAAATTGCAAAGAATGCAGCTAAGATGTGTTAGCATATCCTTCCTCTAGGTTCATAAATGTACTTCTTTAGGGCAGTTTATAATGCTTAATTGTCAAAGTAAATATATCTATGATTCACTCTATCTTTTTTTCTATTTCTCTAACCTCATACTTCTAAGAACCATGAATAGGAATACTAAAGGGTTGTTGAAAACCAAGGAGCTTAAAACTGACGATTTGTGCAACTCTGAAAAGGAATTTCTCATGTGAAAGAATCTTTATAAAATATTCTTCTAAGTTATTCAAATAATATAATTCAAATTATAAATATATTCAAAGAACACAAAATATTCTTTCACAATTTCCACTAACAAATTAAGAATTTTCCTAGAATATCCACACCAAGCCAACCCCAATTTCATTTAAAGCCATGGTTCTCAACCTTCCCAAATGCTGAGACCCTTTAATACAGGTTGTGACCCCAAACCATAAAGTTATTTTCATTGCTACTTCATAACTGTAATTTTGCTACTGTTATACTTGTAATGTATATATTTTGGGAAATAGAAGTTTCCTAAGGGAGTCACTACCCACAGGTGAGAACCACTAATATAAAGGTACCTTATCCTTCATGTTTGGTATTCTCTCTTTAGAGGAATGGGCCTTAGTCTTACTTTTAGGTCTCTGAGATACAATGAAACTAGAACTACACTTACAGGTTGACTTATAGCTATAAATAACAGGAGTGGACTCACACACCCTAAAGTCCCCCAAAAAAGTATAACAGGCAAAAAATTTGAGTCTAATTAGTCAATTAAAAGTACTAAAACTCATTAAATAAAAAAGGGCTTTATATAATGGACACAAAGAAAAACTATAAGGAAATGAAAGGTAACTGCTTAAACTTACTGGGTTATCTGTGGAATCGTCAGCCAACTGTAAACCAAAATAGTCTCGCTCAGTCAAATCAAGATGCTTGAAGACTATATCCAACAGAACTTGCCCCTGATCATGTTTCTGGAAGAGAAATAATATGAAAGCATCTTCAATAGGCTATGTCTTATGATTTTTTTTCCCCTTTTTGAGACAGGATCTCACTAAGTAGCCCTAACTAGGCTTAAACTCACAGAGATACACAGGTGTCTGCCTCCTGAGTGCTAGGATTAAAGGTGTGCACCACCATACCTGGTGCTTTATGCTTTTTAATCTTGCATACATTTTTGTCTTTTTGTTTAATACTACAATGGCCACTGTATTTATATCAACGACTTGGTTGAGAGTAAAGCTTCTCACGTGACATAATACTTTTTAAAGGAAACATTTCATAGAGGAAATAATAAATATGAAAGATAAGAAGCTTTTGATTGAAAAGGCATTCTAAAGACTATTATCCTGGTATTTTTGTTATTTTATATTGTTGCCACAATAACGTATGTATGTGTACATATGTATATAAGTCAATGCTATCTCTCTATGCCCTTTGTTCTTTGTTGAAATTCGATTAGAAAGTTGAATACAGTTTAAATACAGTTTTGTGTCAAAGTGCTAAAAAGCAGAAGATGGGAAAAACTTCACAGGCCTTTGATTTTTCAGAATATAACTTTATAATTATAGAATTTTAGAAAATGTCTCACTTTAACGTTACCATTATTCCCATGTTTCACGGCTACTAAATTTTGCATGACATGATTGAATAATTTACTAAATAATGAGTAAAACTAATAAAACAAAATAATCAACTAGTTCATTAATAATAATAATAGAAATTAAATTGAGGTATCGCAGTGACATCAGGAGTAGATAACAAAAAATGAAATTCAATGAGTAAGATAAAAATATTTAATTACAAAATTGTAAAATGATACATATTATTGGGAAACAATGAGAAAACTGTGCATACAGAAATACTCATCTATGTGTACATGGGGATGTCAGGTTGATGTCAAATATCTACTGTGCTCCTTAATTTTTATATTTGTCTACTTGTGTCTACACAAATGCACATGTACATGCCACAGCACATATGTGGGGATTCGAGTTCAACTTTCAGGAGTGAGTTCTCTCCTTACACCATGTGAGTTGCAGTGATTGAACTCTGAAGTCAAGATTGTTGACAAATACTTCTACCCATTGAGCCATCTTGCCTGCCCCCTCTTTTATTTTTGAACAGCCCAGCTCACCATTGATAATATACTGGATGAACACCAAGTTCCTAGGATCCTCTTGTTTTCATACCCCAGGGCAAAGTTAGAGACCGGTGCTGCCTGCTGTGCTAGCTTTTTATATGAGTACATTTATGAGTATATGAGTATACATTTATGAGTATACATATATGAGTATATTTAGTTAAGCCTTAACACTTGTATTCTTTACACCCAATTGAGCCATCTCCCTAGCCTAAATTCGTAAGTATTAACCAAAAATGGTGACTATATCACCTACTTCTGATACTTTAACAGCAATATAAAATCCAATATTGAAGGAAAAATAGCTTAAACACATCAAGTATGTTCACTAGAAAAACACAATAGTGGTGTATTTTACCACTAAAATGTCCTCTCATTGGCTATAGTAGTCAGAAAAGATTCCAAATAAAGACAGAACAAATCTCAGAGCTGAGGACATATTCTTTTTCATAATATAAAGTATAACTGTAGAGTTAAATCAGCCAATGAGAAACAATCAAGAACTAGGTTCCTCCCTTCTGCCTCATCTGCATTCCAGTGCAGATCTCATATCTGATAATGTTCAAGAGAACAAACATACTTGTAAAGTTATCACACAAAAAGACTACATATCATGTCTTACTGGTCAAAATTGTGTCAAGACTGACAACCAATGGAAGGAAGTATGTGCTACAAACAGTGTTGGTGCCTTTTTGGTTAGCAGCATTAAAACAAAATTAAGTACTGCTGCAATCTTCTCTACCCTTTCCCCATTCTGGTTAAATTGGTCCAGGGAAAAGACTAAGAATTACTTCTTAAAAGCTGCTAAGGTTGGGCTGGAGAGATGGTTCAGGAGAATTTGTTGCTATTACAGAGGACCCAGGTTCCATTCCCAGCACCCACATAGTGGCTCACAACCATCTGTAACTCTAGTTCAAGGGGATTTGATGCTCTCTTCCCACCTTCCTGGACAGCAGGCACATAAGTGTCCACAGACATACATGCTGTCAAAACATGTACACACATGAAACAAAATTAATTTTAAAAGAAGCTGCTAGGGAAGTTAGTTGAATGCATTCTTTTCTTTTGAACATGATGGAATATACTCATTTCCTGCTATACCTCCATTATAAATGCAAATAATAAACTGATTAAAACTCATTAAAGTTTTTAAAATTTGAAACAAAAGCTGTCATATGGCTTTGTGTGGTGAAATGGAGATGTTGATAATAAAGACCAAAAGGACTGGAAAGACGGCTAAATGTCTTTGTTGCTCTTGCAATGGACCTGAGTTCAGTTTCTAAAACTCAAATGGTGACTCACACCCATTCATAACTCTAGTTCCAACAGATCAGGGCCCTCTTCTAGCCTCTATAGGCACCAGGTATGCACATGGTGCACAGACATATATGCAGCAAAACATACACATAAAACAAAAAATAAATAAATCTAAAAACCAAAAAGTTCAATTAAGAGAAACTGTATAACTAGTTATTATTTTTGGTGACATAAATTAGAGTATCAAAGATGATAAAGTCATAAGGACCAACTCCAAAATAGTAGATTAGCAAAAAGGGAAGTGACTATAGGTGAGGGGAAAAAATGACACATCAAGAATGTCACGCTTGGGGATGGAGAGATGGCTCAGAGGTTAAGAGCCCTGTCTGCTTATCCAGAGGTCCTGAGTTCAATTCCCAACAAACATATAGTGGCTCACAACCACATGAAATGAGATCTGATGCCCTCTTCTGGCCTGCAGGCATACATAGAGGCAGGCCACTGCATACATAATACACAAATCTTTAAATAATAAAAAAGAGAATGTCACGTTTGTATGTATGAATTAGCAAATGGATTCCTGATGGTGCTAATTGTTGATTTAAAAGGAACAATATTAGAAACACTTCAGTCCAAAAAAGAAGTTCAGTTTCAAAAACAATGACCTTTGAAAAAAAAAGTAGGAGGAAGATTTTAAAACCCCAAGTGAGAGACCAGTGAGATGATTCAGCAATTAAGAGCATTCCTTGGCTACTCTTTCAAAGGACCTGGGTTTAGACACCCCCACACCCACATGACGGCTCACAGCCACCTATATAACTCCAGTTCCAAGGGATTTGATGCTCTCTTTCTGGCCCTCATAGGTACTACATGGTCATGCTGCATATGTGAAGAAAGAGGAACACTCCTCCATTGCTGGTGGGATTACAAGCTTGTACAACCACTCAGGAAGTCAGTCTGGCGGTTCCTCAGAAAGTTGGACAGAGTACTACCGGAGGATCCAGCAATACCTCTCCTGGGCATATACCCAAAAGATGTTCCAACTGGTAATAAGGATACGCTCCACTATGTTCATAGCAGCCTTATTTATAATAGCCAGAAGCTGGAAAGAACCCAGATGTCCCTCAATAGAGAAATGGATACAGAAAATGTGGTACATTTACACAATGGAGTACTACTCAGCTGTTAATGAATTTATGAAGTTCTTGGGCAAATGGATGTATCTGGAGGATATCATCCTGAATGAGGTAACTCAATCACAAGAGAAGTCACTTTATATGCACTCACTGATAAGTGGATATTAGCCCAGAAACTTAGATGACCCAAGATACAATTTGCAAAACACAGGAAAATCAAGAAGAAGGAAGACCAACATGTGGATACTTAGAATAGGGAACAAAATACCCATGGATGGAGTTACAAAGACAAAGTTTGGAGCTAAGACGAAAGGATGGACCATCCAGACACTGTCCCACCCGGGGATCCATCCCATAATCAGCCACCAAACACAGACACTATTGAACATGCCAGCAAGATTTTGCTGAAAGGACTCTGATATAGCTGTCTCATGTGAGGCTATGCCAGTGCCTGGCAAATACAGAAGTGGATGTTCACAGTCATCTATTAGATGGAACACAGGGCCCCCAATGAAGGA
>NC_034594.1:94672065-94732065 GCF_900095145.1 Mus pahari
GAGGATATAGGGGACTTTCAGGATAGCATTTAAAATGTAAATGAAGAAAATATCTAATAAAGAATTGAAAATAAATAAATAAATACATACATATAGGCCAAACACTCAAACATAAATACTCTTTGAAAGAGGAAGCCAGATTTGAAGGGTTAACTGGACCTCCTTGTCCCTCTTGCTAATGTGGCCACACTGAAAAAGTGGGGCTCATTATTTTTAAAATGCAAATGAAAAAAGAAATAATCAGTTCATCCCTTGCTTCATTAACTTTCTGTTGTAAACACCACAATAAAAGAGCAGGCAAGTTAAAACCAAAAGACCTTTATTTTGACTAATGGCTCTGAAAGTACAAAGCAAAGGGACCACATATACCAACAGCCTTTTTGCTGGCAGTGTACAAAGATCACGAAGGCATCAAGAGCAAGAGGCAGAAAACATGTGTGCATATTTTATGGTTTAGATATAAAATATCCTCACAGGCTCATATGTTGAAGAGATGATCCTCAGTTGGGGATGCTATTTGGGGAGAGACTGGAAACATGACAGGGTAGAATAAGTAAGGTGACTAAGGGCTGCATCTTGCCCTGGATCCTTCTTGTCTTTCTCTTCTTGGCATCCACAAAGAAAGCAGCTTTGTTCTACTACAGATCCCATATGATATTCTGCCTAACACATCCAAGAGACCATGAAATCACAATAAGTGGTTTCACTATTTGGGTATAACAGCAACGAAACACTAATAGAAAAGTGGAAGTCAAGACATGAGATAGATACTGTGACTGCATAACAATAGGGTTCTAAAGCATGCAAGATTCATTTAAGGAGAACTGTGGGAAACTGATGGTAAGAGCTACATAGACCAACACATGACATAAAGGGGACTTAAAGGTAGGAGAAGACTATAGACAATGAAGCCCAGGTTCATGAGATTTTGGATGAGAATAAAGACTATGACTAGAGGACATTCCATGGTATAGTGTGGCAAAAAAAACTAGCATCTTGTCTGTGCCCTAAGATACTAAGAGAAGCAGAATTTAAAGGCAATGTATTAATTAATCTGATGGAAGAAATCCAGCACTCAGGCTATGAATGGTCAGTTAATAGTACAGTCATTGTTAGCTTTCTTTTTTTTTTTTTTTTTTTTTTTTTTTAAGCAAACAAGATAAAACAAAACAGGAAGATTGGGAAAAAATACATAGTTTGGCCAGAAAATTATGTAGTCTGGCACTTAAAATTGCTGACAATAGGTTGCAGTTGTTAAAGAAATGGGGAGTCATTTAAAAAGCCAAGTTTTTGTACCAAGAAAACAGGAAAGATTCCTTGATGATACCTTAGATATCAGTAAGACTACAAGCCATGCCAGGGCCAAGAATTTAAAAGTATAAACTCATTGGGAAAGATTTTTTCTTGAGTATAGAGAGTGCAACCTGACACCTTGCTTGCACAAGACCACCCACAGAAGAATTTTCTATAAATCCAGCAGTATTAGGCACAAGAAGGCTACTTCAACCATGGTCCAGCTACCACTCATGCTGGCAGCAAAACCTGGTCTTTGTCCACATAATGTTTTTTCAGGCGTGAAGATTAATGTTTTAGTGGGCATGCAGATTATAAAAATTTCAAGGTCACAGGTTTCTACCCACATTTCAAAGGAAAGCCTGTAAGGCCAGGCAATGTGTAGAATGGTCATATTCCTTACAGGCTGCCCCTGAAAGGGTGATAAATAGAGCAGATAAAATTGCCAGGATGAGAATAAAAAGAAAACAGCTGAGGGAGAAACTTGCCATGTACTAACAATTCTCAGTAGGATGTTTTTAAAAGGCAGTTAATTAATATTTGATTAGTTGAGTCAGTGAATGATAAAAAATAGTATACTGCAATAATTCCAAAGTTTATGTGTGGTTCTAGTCGCTCTGTTAATATTGCTAGCTCTTCAATTTCCCTTGTTTCACATAAGGACCAATAAAAGAACAAGGCATTTGAAGAATAGCCATAGCTCAAGGGATAAGAAATACATCTACAGAAACCTTAGGGTAAATTGCAATTTTACAAATAAAGATTATTCCTAACAATGTACTGCATGTTTTTGCTAGAGTTTTAAGAACAATAGCTGCCTGGTAAACAAAGATCCTTGTTGGCAGGCTAAGAAGGAAGAGAGACGTTTGAGACCTGGCTGTAGAGAAGACTGAGCAACATCTCTGTAGACTTAGACAGAGAGCTGCTTACCGCCTTCAGAAAGCAGGTTCATGACCCTAAACTACGTGAACTATTACTTCAACAGTGCCATAGCTGTACTGCATAGAACCTAGGACTGAGTGAGTATAAGTAAGGGCTAATCTGCTGAAAAGAAAAAGCCCACAGCTAAGCTGGGATTCTTTATAATAACTATAACCTGATCCATTATGCACATACAGTTCATATATATGAATGTATATATCTCCACTGAAAACTAAAAGGAATCTGCATTTTAAAATGTCATCATCTAACCTTTATGGTGCCTGAGGTACCTATTTATAAAGATGCTCTTCTGAAGACCAACAGGATACAGGGGAGAGTTCCCTCCGCGTTTAGCCCAATGGCACATTATAATAGCCCACTGTATACCAGAGTGTCATTCACACTAAAGGTAAGTTTTCCTACCTCAATTTTAATGCAATTAAGAAAATTCACCACAAACATGGACACAAATCAACCTAAACTAGACAATCTCAAGACTATCTTCTCAGGTGACTCTAGATTGTGCTAAGTTGACAGTGAAAAGTAACCATTACAGAAAACCATAAATTCAAGGCCAGTCTGGTATACAGTGAATTTCAGGTGAGTCAGGGCTACACAGCAAGACCCTGTCTCAAAAGAAATGAAATAAAAGAATTACACAATAATAAAAATAAGTGACCTGGAGCTAGAGAGTGATTCAGTCGTTAAGAAGAGTCATTGCTCTTACAGAGGATGTGCATTGACAACTTCTGAACTCCACAGGCAACAGGCACGCATTTGAAAAAATATACATACAGAGCAAAACACTCATACACATAAAATAAAATCTAAAAATAAGAAAGATTTTTAAGTGACATAAAATATATGATAGCATCGTGGTTGTACTGCTCAGTGGCAGAGTGCTTCGTTAGCATGAATGAGACCTAGGGTTTGATTCCTAGCACTATAAAAGGAAAATATATTAGATGAGATGGAGGTGGCAGAAGCAAGCAATTAAGTGTTGGTATGATCGGAGAGAAAGAAGTGACTAAGAAAGTGGAAGAAAAGCCTTGGGTGCTAACAAGGAAGACGGAACTGGTAACTCAGAGGCAGTTGTGGTTCTTGCTCCTTGGAAAGTGGCGAGTTACCCTGTCCATCAATAGATTCAGTAGCAAACTCAAGTGTCAATGAGCCTGTGCTTTCATCCTTTGAGAAAACTGATGACTGTGTGAGTGGTTGTTATTCTCAGAGTTGCATCCTAGCACAAGAAGAAAAGCAGTATCTTCAGAATGCAGACTCATAACTGACTCGATGTCCTGCTGTATTTGCTTCTCCTCACTGGCCTATCTAGTGGCTGGTCAACCATGAAACTGGACAACCCTATGCTGAATTACTGTTTTTCTGTGCTCTGTTTAACTTTGGCCAAGGATTTATTTTCTTTGTAATCTTTGAGTTGGATAGACATTAATCATCCTATCTCTCAAAAGATGTCAGTGCTGACAAGTCACAAGCAGATGCCACTATGATGAGCAGTTTATGTGAGGGGAAAGATGGGAGAGAAAGAAAGAGAAGCTGAGAAGTTTGTACACTATAAAGAGAAGCGAAAATGGAGATGCAGAGATGGTGAGGAACAGCCTGATGTGAGTAGCCTGCACTGCCATCTAAGGTCATGGTGATATCCTGGCCCATATGCCACTGAGGGCTATGTCTGGCTCTGTGGTCCTCTAGCAGCAGGGGTCTATGTTGATGTCAGTGGCTTATGTTACCACAAAAGGCTATGTGGAAGTCCCTAGTCTGGGCTACCACGTAGGGCCATGAAGATATCTGAGGCCTGAGCAAACCTGGCCCTGCCCCTTACCAGCTGCAGTACTGAGGGGACCTGGATCACCTTTCCTGTGCAGCACTGCAGAGCTAGCTGTCCCTGGTGGCATGGGTGTAGGTGAGCTGGCCTAAGGGGAAGACAGACCCAGCTACCACCCAGGATCAGATCCAGGATTTTGAGTTGGTCCACCCCAACATCTACCCCATTTATGAACTGCTAGAGCTTGTGAAAGGGACAGTTCTGCAGAAGCAAAGCTGCAGGATCTCCATGACACAGGATATCCAAAAGGAATCCCAGAGAAGATCCACCATTGACATCATAGCAGAAGCAATTAACTGCCTCGAACCAGACCAATGACTCATTGCAATGAACATTTACAAGTAAAGCTATTTGGGCAACAGGGTATACTATGAGACAAACAGTGGCACACCACAGCTTCTACAGTGAGATTTTTGGTTGGTTTGTTTGTTTACTTTGGGGGGAGGGTTTGCAAGGGTCAAGGGTGGATATGGAGGGACAGAAATATGTAGGATCAGGGTGCATGATGTGAAATTCAGTAAAAATTTCAGTAAAAAATTCAGCATCAGTAAAAAAGTTAAAGAGAAAAATTACTGAACCCAAGATGTAAGCTAACATTGTACTAAAATTAAGTACTTATTCAATGTAAAGTGTCTATCTACTTCCAGATATTTTTTACATGGGAATTTTTTTTTCTAAACTATCAAAGAAGCAGCTAAAACTATCAGCTTTGATGTTTATCATAAACAAATCAAAAGGAAATGTTTATACATTAAGAAAAAAAGTCATAACACTATTACTAACTCATCATATACAGCAGCTGTTGCTTTCCTTTGTGGAAACTAAACAAATTACTATGTTAAAAAATTAGGAGGCTAGAAAGATGGCTCTGAAGTTAAGAACACTGGCTACTTCCAGAAGACCTGCATTTCCAGTAACTACATGGCAGCTCATAATAAAGTCCAAGGGGATACAATGCTCTCTTCTGGCTTCCAAGGGTATCAGGTATGCATGTGGTACATTGTCGGCAGTTGTTTTACTGCTTCTCTGAAGCAAAGGAAAAGGAAAGAAAAAGTCTGCCTGCCAGGTTGAGTCAAGAAGCCAGGGCCTATTGGGAGATTTCCCAGCCTGCTGAGGTATAGAATGCTAAGAGGAGGTATACCTGAGGCTCAAGGCTAGGAACTGAAGATTCTATTGACCTTAGTGGAAGGAACAGAGAGGTTTTTGGAATGGGAACAAATGTCTTGTGTACATTTTAGCAAAACTGTTTCTGTTAGCTTGAGGCTTTACTTCTCATGGTACTGTAGTATAAGAAGGCTATGAGAAATATACTCCCTGCTGGCTGGTATTCACCAGTGGCCCTCCCATACTTGTCCCTTGCCGCCTTTTTTCCACCTTTCCTATAATCAGCCTCACCTCCTTCCTGCCCCACCTCCAACCCCACCACCAACACCACCAACACCACTACCCCGCTCTCCTCTGCACCCTGACTGTTCGACTTTTTATCAGACTGCCAGGTACAGTGCACAAGCATACATGCACATTCACACACATAAAATAAAATAAAATTTTAGAAATGATATATGGACTTCAAAAAACTAATAAAAAACAAAGAAAAATATCAATAATATTTAAGAGGAATGTATATTACTATAACAGATTCCCAGTGAGGAGGAAAGAAGTTACCAGGTAAAAATTATGTGCGTGTGTGCGTGTGGGGGGTTTACATGTTGTGTGTGTGATGTATCTTAGAACAAAAATTTTCAAAGTAATGTATGTATATACAATACATATAAATAAACAAAACAAATTCCAGCATTGTTTCAACATTTGGAAGTAACACATATCAAGAGCAGACAATCTTCCACACATGGGCAGTTTGCATTTAGCTAGAGAATAGTTGCTGGGTGGATTATATTTACGGGAAAGAAAAGCTAACTTTAGACTATAGGGTCTTGATCCTCTAAAGAATCAGTTTTTGTTCACAACTCTTGCTGCAACCAACACCAAGGCTGCTGGTCCAGAAAATACCTAGCAGCCAGAGGTCAGTGAAGTGCTATATTGAGTTGTCCAGAGCAAAGAAAGAGTTGCTAGGAAAGCTGCTAGATTTACCAAGCTGGGAAAACTGTTAACACTACATGCAGAGAGCTGCTAGTACCTAAGAGCTCAGAGGTGTGAACCCTAAGAAATGAGAATCATTGGCACTCAAAGCTCAGAGAGTTATACCCAGGCCACAGTGACAGATTCTGTCTTAACCAAGTTTCTATCACTCATAAACACAAAGACTATAGGTAACTCACAAGTTACTGTATGTCACAATCAATTTCTCATACAAACTCTGACTATGGTAGAGAAACAAAAAGTATAAAGATTGTTGAAATGTTTTAAGATGATGGCTTTGTAAACAGCAAACACAAAAATATTAACTAATTCAGTATTACTAATTGATCAGCAAATGAAAGATGTTTTTCAAGCTAACCTTGCTCAACTAGGATTAAGTTGTCTCAAATCTGGTAAATGACTACTTAGTAGAAATCTAAAATAGCAAACTAATCAATGGCCCAGCTGCTTGGGTTCTATATTTGAAAATCAAGCATCGTTTTATACCTTTATCAAATTAGTGTAATTCAGACCATTTTGATTTTATAAGATGTGTGTAGGTAGGTATCAATGAGACACAAGTCCTTCTAATTCACGTAAGTATCTGTCTTGTTCAAATGAAGAACGATCTCTGAACACATTAATATATTAAATGTTTCAAGTTAAAAAAAAGCCCATTATCATACAATGGCATAATCTTATATTTTAAAGCAATCAAGACATTCTTTTTTTAATTTTCATTGGCTAAAAAGAGTAACTGGTATTGAAATACTGTCTTGTTACAATCACCTACAAAAGCTAAATATATGTGATATATATATATATATATATATATATATATATACACACACACACACACATATGTGTGTGTTTATAACAGTCAACAGACAACCTATAATCCTTGAGAAAAAATGGCCAGAGGAACGGAACTCTACATTGGCTTTGTTCTCATGGGCATTTCCTAAACACTGGTGTAAAAAAATATAGGCCAAGAAGAAAGTAGCAAGCAGTCTTGCCTAGGGTGAAACAATGAAGAGTATTAAGTGATAACTCTAACTCTTCTTCAGATTGATACATTAATTCCCTTAGAAAGCGTGTGTGTGTGTGTGTGTGTGTGTGTGTGTGTATACGTGCTTGCTCGTGTGTGGGATCTTAGGTTGGACGAGGCATCATCCATGAAGCTGGAATCAGTCATGACTCCATAGAGGATGCTAGGAGCCTAACTTGGGTCATATGCAAAAGGAGCAAGTACTCTTAACTGTTGAGGTGTCCCTCAAGCACCACATTAATTACTTTTAAACATACCCTTTACATATAATATCTTCCTTCAAAAAAAAATTTGTAGATTTAGTCAAGGACATAATTAACAAAACGAGTTTAAAATTTAAACAGGTACTTGCTTTGTTACTCCTTAGATATAATTGACATTATTTATTACTTACTATTTATTGGTTCATATTTATTATTATGTAAATACTATGTGTTATTATGTATGTAGTTTTGTGAGAAAATGGGAGATTCGATAGGTGAAATAGGCAGTGCTAAAGGAGCAGAAAGTAAGCATAACAAGTTTGTCATACCAACTCCCTTTTAAGAAAATTTCATCTTAAAGAAATAAATTAAGAAAAAAATATAAACCAGATATAAATGAAACATGAAAAAGAAATTTCAATTCACAAGCTTTGTTCTTTTTTCTTTAAATACTTGTTATAGTGTCTTGTGTCTATAATATCAACATGAAGGAAGCTGAGGCAGGGAGATTAACAGGAATTTTATGATCACCCTAGGCTATATTTTAAGTTGCAGGGTAGCTTGAGCTAGTATGCGAGATTCTGTCTCAAAATGCTAAAAAGATAAAAGTAAATATTGGAACCTGTGAAGCAACTATGACTTGTATGTCGAGCAATGTATGTCGAATAAATTCTAACAAAGTTTAGTCTTTTAGTTTTTCCAAATAAAATCACACATATCTATCACCGCGCATTTATCCTTACATATAAATAAAATATATATAACTCAAATCTTACACATTCATATATACTTTAAATATTAGTACACAAAGATAAACAATTCATGTAACACAAAGAAGCAGGGGGCAGCTCTGGAAAAACTACAAGGTAAAATGGAAGAAGATGGGGGTCACTGAGTAATAAGGTTGGGGTAAGAAGGATGCCTCTAACAGTGGGTTATGGTAGAACACATTTTCCTAGTTGGTCCACAGCAGTATTTTTGAATCCACATGATCCTCCAGAATCCTGCAGCTTATTACCAAGAGAAGTCTACTGACCTTCCCTTGACTCTTGGGTGTGATTTATTGATAGTCGTAACAAGCACAATGGGGTGAAAGTAACCTAAGTAACTCCTAAGGCTAGCTTGGAAAAGGCACTATGGTTACAATATTCCCCCAACCCCACCCCCTTCTCCCTGTCTCTCAGAGTGTTCATCACCTGAAACCAGATTCTGTGCCATGAAGTCTAGTGTAAACAAAGAGGTCACATACAGATGATCCCTCAGCAGCAGTGGAGTCTTCAGTCATGCTCATGAGTGAATAAACCTTCAAATGATTACAGTCCAGCCTAAAAAGAATTCCAGCTAAGCTCTGATCTATAATGAAGCAGGTATGAGTCACCTCTATGTAAATCCTCAACAATAATAAATAATAAATGGTGGTTGTGTGCCTCTAATAGTCACAGTACTGAAGGGACAAGCCAGTTATTCTCAGCCCTTCTTTGTCACAGTTTACTGTTAAACTGCTACACTAAAGTAAAAGTAAATTAGAAAATTAGAAAGATCTCCTCAGAAGCTGAAGAAATCAACGTATATAGTATAGATGCACTGGTTTTGAAGTATTTAATGGAAGGATGACTGAAAAATTAACAGAATTCAGAGTGTGATAGGGACAGCAAATTCCACAGTTTGGAAATAAATCAATTACAGGCTTAGCTCACCATGTCCAGACCAGAGAAATAACAAGAAAGAAGATCCAGGAAAGATATACCTATACTTTTATTACCTTTCTTATGTCAATTCCCTCCAGAAAAGATAAAGGAATAGCTTTCACAGGATGACTACCAGTTGGGAAAAAGCAGGCTTTCGTGATAAACACTTCACTTGAGTTCCAACCTTTCAGGAGGCTAGGTGTGGTAGAGTACACCTATCTATCATCTTAGCATCTGGAAGGCTGAAGAACTCAAGGTACACAATTAGACCCTGCATAGCACACAATATGAAAAGGAAAGACTAGTAGATGATGCCACAAATCATTGTTTGGTCATCATCAAAGAAAACTCAGTGTTCTCAGTGAAAAGAGAGTGCTAGGTGACCCTACCACAAGCTGACCACAATATGGATTTCTGAGACTTAAGAGGAATAAATAAATATGAAAAACTCAGGATCAAAACTGTCAAATCCCAAACTAGTTGTTTCTACCTCACAGAGGTGGCAAAGTATATAACTGGGAAGCTATTCACCTAAGTGAAAATGAACACAATCTACACAAAAGAGCACAACAACTCTCTCTGTTTGAATGTCGTAGATCCCATTACCCAAAGGAATAAGTATATTACATATCAGCAGGCATTTCTCATAAACACTGTTCCATGATATTTGAATTGTCTAATGACCTGAGGTGATACCAAAGAATGTTTTCTAGCGAAAGATCTTATCTTAATATCTCTATTGGAACTAGTGGTTAAGTATGTCTGCAACTAAAATTAGTACAATGATACTACATTGAGAAACGGCATAAGAGTATATTATGGTCAACTAATTATAACAATTTATTCAT
This sequence comes from Mus pahari, assembly GCF_900095145.1. Taxonomy (NCBI): domain Eukaryota; kingdom Metazoa; phylum Chordata; class Mammalia; order Rodentia; family Muridae; genus Mus; species Mus pahari. The sequence continues at coordinate 94,681,986 of NC_034594.1, forward strand.
TTAAGAAAAAATTATGCAAGATGTTAAACAGCAAATTCGTCCATAATATTTTGAAACAAATACAGACTATGAATTGAACTAGAAACTAAAATTTTATATAACCTGAAAATAAGATTAAATGCATACCTCCAAAAGAATTTTAATATGAGTCCATAACAGGGGAAAAGCCTCATTTTCTTTATCAATTATCTGATGTATGGTTTATCTTAATCAGAAATGTTTATGAAGGAGAATTCTATTTTTTATTCTGATTGGCAATCTACTCTTCATCTATGAGTAGACAGAACACAAGAGAAATTTAAAATGTAGCATTTTAGCAAACACTCTGAGCTGTTGGCTAAGCAATTTCCTTATAAGTAATAAAATTTTCACTACTTTTGCAACTTGTTTTCAAATATGAAATGAAATTTAGAATTTTTTTAAAGGTAAATTAGTGGCCTTACTACATACTAAGTAATATACAGAAAATTTTAAGTTAAAAAAAGTGGTAAGCAGGACTGGCAAGATGGCACAGTAGAGAAAGGCATTTACCTCACAAATCTAGCTATCTGCGTTTGGTCTCAAAAACCCATGCAAAAGTGGCAGGAAGAGAAAACAAGCTCCACACAGTTGTTACTCTGACCTCCACATTCACACTGTGGAATGTGTGCCTCCAAATTCCATGCATATTATACATGAACATAAATAAAATAAAGTCTAGAGAGACACAAGTGATGTATCAGGGAACAGATGATAGGTCATGGCAGAGACTTGGATGTGAATATGTACTACATATTAATTAGTATCATACATTTAATCTAAATTTGGGAGTATGACAATGTAAAGACTCTCACAATGCTAAATACTTATTGGTGTGTCCACCACTTTCAGAAAGTTTGGGAAGAAAAGAGAAAGAAAAGGTAAATGCAGTTCAGACTGGGCAAAGGGAGTTATGTATTTAAAACACTATTCTTCCATTTGAAGTTTTTAAAATAAAAACTGTATATGTATACATGAATATATTACTAAGACATGAATAAGAACTTAATAGTCCATAGTAGAAATAATCCAATCACAAACCAAGAAAAAAATAGACTAACTAAACAGAGATAGGAAAATGGATACATTATGGTATGTTCATACAAAAGAACAACATGCAGCAATGAAAATGAATGAACTAACATCACATAGGTGAAGCTCAAATGACAATGAACAAATGAAGTTGGACGCTAACAACAAGAACAAATATTTATTGAATTAATCTTTTTAGGCAATACTTTTGAAAGATCAGTCTTATTACTTATCTTTATCTAACACAAGTTGTATTCAGACTGTACAAATATGGCTTTCCTGAAAACAAATACAGTATTTAAGAGAAGAAATTCTTTTCAGGCACCCTTATGCACCTTATAAAATTGCCCATATACCACTGACCTGTTCATGAACTAGGATGTTCTGCTGTTTATAAACAGTCAGTGGAAAGCACTTTTTGAAAGACTTAGTCTGAATGAGCAGGAATACTTGTTATAAACGTGCATCAAAAAGACTTCCTGAAGGAAGACTGTTCAAAGTATACTATAACTTAATGGTTTTAGTTTTAAAATAAATCTAAATTCAGACTAATATCCAGAGATGATGAAGATGATAATGATGATGATAACAAAGACGATGTGAATGCAAAGGAGAGAAAAAAAACAAAATACTCACATTAACTCTGAAAGCCTGTACAGTATTATCCAGAAGAAGAATGTTGCAAACGACCTCTGTATGCTGTCTGTCTCGGGCCAACTCTGATGCTCGGACATTGTAGGTTCTGCCAGCAGGCAATCGGAAACGTGCGGTCATTACTGTCCACACAAAACCTAGGATTAAAAAACAGAAATCACTAAATAAAAAGGATTGTGGAAGATATGATGTAGCTTAAAAAAATAAAGTTAATACACATTTCAGATTAAAACATTGACAGAAAAATTATAAATTTTGAAACATCAAGATTAAGAAATTGGATATAAAATATATATGCACATTAACTTAGTTAAATTACAAAGCACTCTAAAGATATTTATTTTGAACTGTTTGACTGAGAAGATTTAGTAGGTCAAATTTTTAGGAAATCATATTCCAAAGCAAATTCTGTGCACGTAAAGAGTGGAAGGAGTATGGGAGCTCAGCAAGTTGGTCGTTACTCCTTGCTGATGTATTTTTTTAAAAATATTGAGGAATGACAACAGGGGAGAGAACTGTTTCAATTCAATCACTCTAACTGCTTCCCCCCCCCCACTTTCTTCTTACCTTTAAAAAAAAACTGTAGCATAATAATAGTTTCAACCAACTATTCCATCTTTTTTTTATGGGGGAGGGGAGGTGGCAGGGCCTTACTATGAACCCAGGTTGGCCTGGAACTCCTGCCTCAGTCTCCAAAACTGGTAAGATTACAGGTATGTGCAATGTACCTAGCTGTCTGTTAAATTTTTACATAAGTAGAGGAAAAAACTAGAGCATCTACCTATTGTCAATAAGGGCTATTAAAAGACAATGAAAGTGTACTACTTTCAACGTCCTGAAAGAAAATTATTCAGATATACCCAAAAAACTAACTAACTAACAATCATATTAAGAGAAAGAGAAAAAAAAAAAAAAACATTTCAGGCATTCCATACAACTTCGACCTTAAAGAAAATGATAACAAAGAAAATTAAACAAGGAGAAACACAAACATTTGGGGTACTGTTGTTATTGTTTTGTTATTTTAGCCTTTTTATTTTTTTTGAGACATAATTTCTCTGTGCAGCCCTGGTTGTTCTGGAACTCGCTCTTTAGACCGAGCTGGCTTCACATGCATAGATCTACCTGGCTCTGCCTTTCAAGCACTGGGATTAAAGGAATGCACTATAAATAAAAGTAGTAAACTATATAAATAATCAGTCAACAAATACTACTATAAATACTAATAGAAATAAAAATACTAATAGAAACAGGCTTTCAAGTCTATAGTATTCAGTAACTGGAGTTACTATCTCATAGATAAAAGATGAAAGGAAATGTTAAGATTACATTTAACAAAAAGCTAATATACAAGAAAAGTATTTTAATATGTTGACAAGGAGAGACTAACCAGATAAGATTCTTCAGTTGAAAGACAACTGCAGGTCTATTAGGAAACAATAAAAAACTACCTCCAAGGAACTAGACAATATATAGTAGATAGTATAAAAATGGAAAAGATTCATCACAGAAACAATCAATGAAAGGAGAAGTAGCTACATTTACACTACATAACTAGACTGGCCTCAGAGAAAATTAGCAAGGAGATGAATCACACAGTTAACAAAACAATTCACAAACAAGACAATAATCCACAGGTACAAAATATATTTATCAAAATTAGAAAACTGAAATTAAAAACTAGACAAACCCACAATGAAAAACTCAACTCCCATTTCTCAATAGCTGGTATAATTAAATACATTAGTAAGAATATAGGAGAATACAATAATAATAGTAACAACAATAACAATAACAACAACTACTACTAGGATCTAATAAGGGTTTATAAAACACCTTGTCTGACAGAAGAACACATATAACTTCCAAATGTTACTTTAAGAATTACCATGAAAGACCATATCCTGGGACACAAAACAAAACTAAATAAATGTAATTAAGGAAACTCTACAAAGTATGGTTCCTAAGAACAGAAAAATTAAACTAAAAATTAACAATAGAAAAATCTCCAAACACAAGGAAGTAAATAGCATTCTTTCTAAGTACACATGGGACAAAGAAGAAATCTTAAGAAAAACCAAAAAAGCCGGGCGAGGTGGCGCAGACCTTTAATCTCAGCACTCGGGAGGCAGAGGCAGGCGGATTTCTGAGTTCGAGGCCAGCCTGGTCTACAAAGTGAGTTCCAGGACAGCCAGGGCTATACAGAGAAACCCTGTCTTGAAAAAACAAAACAAAACAAAACAACAAAAAAAGAAAAACCAAAAAAATACACAAAACTAAGTAAAACTAAAAATATAATTTAGCAAAATTTGTGGGTCAGATATACCATGCACTAATAAAGGGCTGCATATACATAACAGAAAACAAGATATTCCTCAAACCAATAATCTAATCTCCTTAAGAACTCAAAGAAAAGCCTAATAAAACAACAGTAAACAGTGGGAAGGAAATAAAAGAGAACAATTAAAGACTGCTATATAACCATCCAGAAGAAAAAGAAAATCAACTGGGATGCAAAGCTGATCCTTTTATAAGATCAACAAACCAAGATTAACAAAAGAAAAGAAAAAAAAAGTATTAACATGGGGCTAGAGAGATGGCTCAGTGGTTGGAGACCACTGACAGCTCTTCCAGAGTTCCCAAGTTCAATTCCCAGCAACCACATGATGGTTCACAACCTTCTGTAGTAGGATCCCATGACCTCTTCTGGTATGTCTAAAGATAGTGACAGTGTACATGAAAAAAATAAATCTTTAACAAAAAGTATTGTTAGGAATGAAATAGAGGGCACCAACTGAACCTTGTAGACATCAAACGGATACTGAAAACAATTTGCACTCAAGTGCAATAATTTAACAAAGTAGTTCAATTCTTCAAAAGGCACAAAATATCATAATTTAATTAATATACAGAAAAATCTAAATAGCCCTGTAGCTATTTTAAATTTTGAATAAGAAACTTAAAACCCTATGGCATCTTCAAACCCAGATGGTTTGCTATTTAAGGGACAATTACCACTGTCTCTACAATCTCACAGGAAGCACACAAGACAGCACTTCTCATTTTCATTTCATTCTACTGAAACACCCAAGGCATAAGGAAGAATTCATCACTGCATGAAAGAACTGTATAAGAAGGGTTTTATTTATGAAGTGTGGCAAGGCTTACAGTTACACAATTAATCAATGTCATCTATCATATTAAATGAGTAAGGAAAAAAATCATATAAGCTTTTCAATCAATGAAGAAGAGCATCTGATGAAATTTACCACAATAAAAATTCTCAAAAAGAACAAAAAGAATATCAACATGATTAAGGACATCTATAAAAGCAGTCTATATGGCTACTGTCCTAATTAATTTAATGGGTAGAGCCTAAATATTTTTATCCTAAGATCAGGAACAAAGCAAATAATTCAATGAAATGGAGAGTGGTGAAGGGCAAGGTGCGCACAGAAAGAAATAAAACTAGCCCTTTTGCAAATTACGTGGCATCTATGTAGAATACATGGAATTAAATTTAAAACATAGTCCTATATATAAAAGCTAAACAAAAAATAAAATGTACAAATATAACAAAACATACACAGAATGCTATGCTAAAAGCTACAAAAGATGAGCTAAAGAGATGCTCAGTGTGATGAGTGCCCCATCACGTATGCAACCTAAAGGGCTGTCACATTGGCAAGATGGGAATTTTAAATTATGTTTTTTTCACTAAATATTTCTAATAGATGTACTACTTTATAAGTACTGTTGAACCTGGTATATTTTACTCTTCAAATAAGAATTTTAACTATTCAAATCATACAGTCTGAAGACTGTTAGAAGAATGTTTAAAATATAATTTTGAAAGCTCTGAGAATACCTGGGAATGCTGATTTATTGTTCTGGGATATTAAAGAGTAGTAATATCCCAGGAATTTGAACACACTAAGAAATGTGTGAATTTTTTCCAACTGTATGCTATAATTTATCACTGTTGATAAATAAATATACTTTGTTTTCTTTTTCTTTTTTGAGACAGATTTTCACTGCTTGAGCTATTGGCTGGCCTATGTAGGTAAAGATCTGTCTGCCTCTGAGGATGGAGTGCTGGAATTACAGGTGTGCACCACCACACTGGCTTTTTAAATACTTTAATGAACCACTCTTTTGGTGTCTTACCCAAGAGTACTTCACCAAACGTAGATTCTTAAGATTTCCTCAAGCCGGGCGTGGTGGTGCACGCCTTTAATCCCAACACTCGGGAAGCAGAGGCAGGCAGATTTCTGAGTTCAAGGCCAGCCTGGTCTACAAAGTGAGCTCCAGGACAGCCAGGGCTATACAGAGAAACCCTGTCTCAAAAAAAAAAAAAAAAAGATTTTCTTCTAAAAATTTCAGTTTAGGCTCTATGCTTAAGTCTGGTTCATAGAGTTCTTTAGAAGATAAAATGAGAGGTATTATATAGATTGAGGCTCATTTGTTATGTTGTATATATACAACTCTATCATGGTTGAAGTGCCCCACCCCTTTTAATTTGGGGAAGGGGTGTGTGTACGCCATGGCACACATGTGGATGTCAAGAGAACAACTTGCCACAGTAGATGCTCCCCCTCCACTAAGCAGACTGGTGAGTCATCAAGCTTGGCACTATAGCACTACCCTGGAAATACCAGTTTTTTGTTGTGGTTGTTTTACACTCAAAAGCAGTCAATGAATCATATTTAAATGTAAAATCTAAAGTACAAAACTCACACAAACACATATAATTTAAAAATCTTCAAAAACATTTACATTGTATTAAGTATAAATAATATACATAAGACTTAAAAGCATACAAAGAGATATGTATAGTCTTTATGCAAATATTTATCATCTATGTAAAGAACTTAAGACACCCACAGACTTTGGTGTCCTCTGGGGTCCTGGAATCAATCACCCACGGACACCAAGATACAACCACATAAACAATTAAATATCCTAGTATAAATAAGAGGAGAATGTTAAGGTTAACAACTGTATACTCGAGCTGGTAAGATAGCTCAGTGGGTAAGAGCACTGACCACTCTTCTGAAGGTCCTGAGTTCAAATCCCAGCAACCACATGGTGGCTCACAACCACCTGTAATGAAATCTGACGCCCTCTTCTGGCGCATCTGAAGTCAGCTACAGTGCACTTATGTATAATAATAAATAAATCTTTGGGCTGGAGCAAGCAGGGACTGAGAGAGCAGAGTTGACTGAAGTGAGCAGAGGTCCTAAGAATTCAATTCCCAGCAACCACATGAAGGCTCACAACCATCAGTACAGCTACAGTGTACTCACATACATTAAATAAACAAACAAACAAATAAGAAATCTTGGGATACAAGAGAACAAAGGCTTTTAAAACCATCTAGAAGAATGAAGTGATCATATCTTTCCTTTTAAAATTTTACCTCTTTCTCACAAGATTATATTGAATATTTTTTTCTATTTTCCTTCTACTGTGTATCTTAAGAAATTCTGATTTTTATAACTTTCCTAGTGATCAAAATTTATGCCTTTATTTTGAAAACTAGAATACTGGGTTGGGTCTAAAACACTTCTTTCTAAATGGTGTTTCTTTTGACTAGCAAATGATCGATTAAAAATACACAATCAACTACTGGTTGAACTTCATGAGGAGACAGAAACAGAGAACCAGCACTTAAGCTAACCTTCTTAAGATACCTCTGGTCTTTCTTCCTTTTCTTGATTCCTGGGTCAATATTTCTGGGTTATAAATCCCCAATACATTCTTTCAATCTCTTGGAAGAAAGTTTCTAGGGCAATAGAATTGCTTGGATTAGGAACACTGTTTAAAATGGTGAGAATCTAACTGAAGAAGTCAATGATTTCAACTTCACTAAGGAGAATCCACTGACTTAAAAGTCAAATGTTCTTCCGGTCTTATGTGTAACTTTCAAATTATTAGTTTGTTCTGTTTAAAATATCCATCTCTAAAAAGTATTGTCATCATTTATCTCATTTATAAGGATTCTTAATTAAGTTTATCATTACTTAAAGGAATGCTCTTCTACTAATTTGCCGGGTAATCTTGGATTTACTTGATAATTTGTCAATAAAATATGTCCAAACATTGGAAAAACAAGTATCATTTAAATAACCATTTTCTCATTTTACTAGTTTTCTCTGTTTCATTTGAGAAAGCTAAAACAAAAATACTAACAAATTGGAATTAGTACTTTGAGCTCTGGATAAACCAATAGAGAACTATTAAATGACCCTAGATTGTAATTACATAGAGCTAGAAAGTAACAACAGTCAAGTGCTCCTAACAACCTTATCTACCACAACACATTGCATGGAGTTATAATTTAAAATATCTTGGGTACACTTTATTTCTGGATCAGTGAGAAGCTCAAGAAGAACCATGCAACAATGCATCTGGCAAAGCACTGACAACTCTTCTCAATCTACTTTTCTCAATATTCACAATAGTAAATCATAACTTATAACATTATTTCTGCCACTATAGCCATTGCTGCAAAAAAGTCATAGTGCATAGTGTCACTGAAAATAATAACATTTGTATAAATAAAGCAACAAAACAAAACAAACAATTAACTTAGAAACAAGTTTCTTGGTCTTAAAATGCCAAGAATAACTTTTTTCATGCTAATAGCTCATAAATGCAACTTATCTACCAGTACTTACTGGTTAGTCTACATAAAATGTCTGTCCAATTAAAAAAGCACCAAGTTGAGTTAAAGTTCAACATAAGCATAAGCTAGAATATGAAAAACAAAAAACAAAAAAAACAAAAACCCACAACAACTAAGCAACAGGGGGTTGGAGAGATGGCTCAGTGGCTAAGAGCACTGACTGTTCTTCCAAAGGTCCTGAGTTAAATTCTCAGCAACCACATGGTGGCTCACAACCATCTGTAACGGGATCTAATGCTCTCTTCTGGTATGTCTGAAAACAGCCAACAGTATACGCATATACATAAAATAAATAAATTTTTAAGGGACTGGAGAGGTGGCTCAGCGGTTAAGAGCACTGACTGCTCTTCCAGGGGTCCTGAGTTCAATTCCCAGCAACCACATGGTGGATCATAACCATCTGTAATGGGATCTGATGCCCTCTTCTGGTGTATTTGAAGACAGTTAAAATTGTACATAAAAAAAGAAATAAATCTTTTTAAAAAATAAAATAAATAAATAAATCTTTTAAAAACAAATTCTGCAACCACTTGAAAGTAATAAAGTTACCTTTTGTTGAATTGTAATCTTTATAATTTCCACTTTTAAATACAAAAAGTAGTCATCTGAAAGGCAACTGTAAAATTTGGTACATCCAACTTTATATAAAAAGAATAAAGAAAAGATGGAGAACTGTGTCTAAAAGGTAAAAGAAGACAGCTGGAAACCCACTCCTCCATAAAGGTAAAAGAGCACTGGTAAAGTGTCAAAATCAACACTGTAGAAAGTCTGGAAATTAACAAAAAGGTTGCTTGCTACACCCTGAAGAACTTTATTTTAAAAACAAACAGCTAAACCTCACTAAGAATGAGCTTTGTAGAGTTTTTTAATGAGATGTTTACTCAATTCCCTTGTCCCAATAATGTAGGCCCTTTGAAAAACCAAAAAGCAACTCTAGCCAGGGAAGCAAATAGGCTGACTACAGATCTTCATTCACTTCTCCCTCAGCCCCTCCAAATCCAAATTCCCCAGTCTCATTCCCAGCTAGTGCAGCAGAACTCTAGCTGTGCTCACATTTCCTCACTGCTGCCATCTCTAGTGGATCACCTGATAGCCCCTCCTAGCTGCCCTTCCCCACTAACTGCTTTATCAGACCCAATTCCAGCAGGCATTCCGTGGGACTCCAGAAGTGACTCTGACCAGGGAAGCAAGTAGACTAACTGCAGATGTTTACCTCTCCACTGCTCCTCCAAATCCAATACCCCAATCTCATCCACAGCAGACTTTCTTGGGGTGACCTCTCTTCACTCTCTACCCCCATTCCAAGGAGACTAAATAAACAGATCCTGGTAGAAACAGTCTGCCTTTCTCTCTCCAAATTCCTTCAGGCCCCTAGCCTATCCCCATTCCTAAGTGTCAGCTCCCAATAATAAAACACACATTTTACCTGGAACCCCCCAGTAAGTGCATCTGGCATGATCCCAGAATGTTTGCTACACCCAGAATTACAATCTTCCCAATCCCAGATAACTAGATGCCAGCCTAAAAACACAATCAATAACAACCAGGACAATATGCCTCCATTATAGCCCAGCAACCAACAGCAGACCCTGAATATTCTAATATAGCTGAAGCACAAGAAAAAGACCCTAAATGAGTCTTTATGAATTTAATAGAGGTCTTTAAACAGAAAATAAATATCCCTTAGAGAAATCTATGAAAATGCAAACAAAAAGTGGAAGGAAATTAATAAAACAGTTCAAGACCTGAAAGTAGAAATAGAATTAATAATAGTAATAGTAATAGTAATACCACCACCCAAACTGAGGGAAATCTGGGAAGGAAAAATTTGGCAATAGGAACATCAGAGGTAAGCCTTACCAACAGAATACAAGAGGTAGAAGAGAAAATTTCAGACACTGAAGATATGGTAGAAGAAATGGTACCTCAGTCAAAAAAAATGTTAAATCTAAAATAATCTGGCACAAAACATCCAGGAAATCTGGAACACTATGAAGAGACCAAATCTAAGAATAATAGGAATAGAGGAAGGACAAGGAACCGGAGTCAATGGCACAGAAAATATTTTCAACAAAATCATAGAAGAAAATCCCCTAACCTAATGGAGATGCCTATCAAGATACAAGAAGCTTACAGAACACCAAAAAGACTAGACCAGAGAAACAAAGTTCCCTCAGCACATAATAATCAAAACACTAAACATACAGAACCAAAATAAATATATTAAAAGCTAAAAGAAAAAAAAATCAAACCTATTAGAATTACATCTGCCTTCTCACTGGAGACTCTAAACACTGGAACAGTCTGGATGGATTGCTACAGTCTCTAAGAGACCACAGATGCCAGCCTATACTACTATAACCAGCAAAATTTTCAATCAACATTGATGGAAAAAAGTAAGACATTCCACAATAAAACCAAATTTAAGCAATATCTATCTACAAATCTAGCTCTACAGAAGGCACTAGACAGAAAACCCCAAAACTAAAGAGATTAACTATAGTCAAGAAAGCACAGAGAATAAATAATCCCAGACTACAAAATCGAAAGCATGCACAAAAACAGGAATCAAAAATACTGTCCATTGATGTCTGTCAGCATCAATGGTCTCAACTGCCCAATAAAAAGACACAGAATGAATGGATGAAAAAAACAGGGTCCACCCTTCTGCTGGGTCCAATAAACACATATTAACATCAAGGAATCAAAGATAGGTATCATCTCAGGGTAAAAGGATAGAAAAGGATATTTCAAGCAAATGGACTTAAGAAACAAGCTGCTGTAGCCATTTTAATATCTAACAAAACAGACTTCAAACCAAAACTAATCATAAAAGATAGTGTCTTAGGGTTTTACTGTTGTGAACAGACACCATGACCAAGGCAAGATTTGTAAAGGAGGACATTTAATTGGGGCTGGCTTATAAGTTCAGAGGTTCAGTCCAGTATCATAAAGGTGGGAACACGGCAGCATTCAAACAGGCATGGTGTAGGAGGAGTTGAGAGTTCTACATCTTCACCTGAAGGCTGTTGGTGGAAGACTCACTTCCAGGCAGCTAGGGTGAGAGTCTTAAGCCCCATACCCACAGTGACACACCTAATCCAATAAGGCCACACCTCCTAATAGTGCCACTCCCTGGGCCAAGCATATATAAGCCATCACAGATAGGAAAGGTCACTAAAAACTCAAAGAGAGGAAAAACAAAAACAAAAACACTAAGGACATTGCAATTCTTAACATCTAAGCACCAAACACAAGATCATCTAAGTTCATAAAAAAGAAAAAGAAGAAAAAAAACCTTCTATAGCTTAAACAGTGAGCACGCACACACACACACTGATATAGTTTGTATATGCTCGGTCCAGGGAGTGGCATTATTAGAAGATGTGGCCCTGTTGGAGTAGGTGTGACCTTGTTACAGTAGATGTGTCACTATGGGTGTGGGCTTTAAGACCCTCATCCTAGCTGCCTGGAAGCGAGTATTAATTAACAAAATTAGAAGTCAAAGGGGGGGGGGACATAACAGAAACCAAAGAAATCCTGAGAATCCTAAGGATATACATTAAACTCTACCAAACTGGAAAATCTGAAAGAAATGGGTCATTTTCCCAACACATACCACTTAACAAGTTATATCAAGATCATATAAGCCATTTCATCAGACCTACAGCCCCTAGTGAAATAGAAACAGTTATTACCATTCTTCCAAACAATCAAAGGCCAGGGCCAGATGGTTTTAGTACAAAATTCTGCCAAACTTTCAAAGAAGTGTTAGCATTAATAATGTCAATATTTCTCAAATTATTCCAAAAACTAGAAACATAAAGAATATTGCCAATATTATTCAGCCACAGTTACCTTGATGCCCAACCCATCTGTACTGGATAGCTTTGTGTCAACTTGACACAGCTGGAGTTATCACAGAGAAAGGCACTTCAGTTGGGGAAGTGCCTCCATGAGATCCAGCTGTAAGGCATTTTCTCAATTAGTGATCAAGGAGGGAGGGCCCCTTGTGGGTGGTGCCATCTCTGGGATGGTAGTCTTGGGTTCTATAAGAGAGTGAACTGAGCAAGTCAGGAGGCAAGCAAGTAAAGAACATCCCTCNATGGCTTCTGCATCAGCTCCTGCTTTCTGACCTACTTGAGTTCCAGTCCTGCATCNTTTGGTGATCAACAGCAGTATAGAAATGTAAGCCGAATAAACCCTTTCCTCCCCAACTTGCTTCTTGGTCATGATGTTTGTGCAGGAATAGAAACCCTGACACCATCCATATACAAACCCAGGAAAGAAAATCACAGACTAATTTTCCTTATAAACATAGATGCAATACTCAAAAATACTTGCAACCAAATCCTAGAACACCATCAAAAAGATCATCCAACATGATCTTGTAGACATCATCCCAGAGATGCATGGATTGTTCAACATACATAAATCATTAAATGTAATTCACCCACAGAAATAGACTGAAAGACAAAAACAACATGATCATCTCATTAGATATAGAAAGGAACTTTGACAAAGCTAACATTGCTTCAATGATAAAACTCTTTAAGAGACTAGGGATACAAGGGACATACCTCAACATAATGAAGGCAATTTACAGCAAGCCCAAACATCAACTTAAATGGAAAAAACTCAAAGCAATTCCACTAAAGTAAGGAAGAAGACAAGATTGTCCATTCTCCATACTTATTCAATATAGTACTTTCTGAAGTCTTAGCTAAAGCAAGACTTCAAGGAAATACAAATTAGAAAGGAAATCATGTATCTTTATTTGCAGCTAAAGTAACAGTATACATAAGTGACCCTAAAAACTCCACCACAAAAATAAAAACTTTTAGCAAAGTAGCTGGATACAATATTTACTCATAAAAATCAGTAGTCCTCCTACACATAAATGACAAAAGGTCTAAGAAAGAAATCAAGGAAACAACACCTTTCTCAATGGCCTCAAATAATATGAATATGAATATAATATAATATGGGGGTAACTCTAACCAAGCTAGTGAAAGACTAGTATAATAGAAACTTCAAGACATGAAGAAAAACACTGAAGGTATCAGAAGATGGAAGGATCTCCCATGCTCATTGATCAGTAGGATTAACATAGTAAAGATGGCTATCCTACCAAAAGCAATCTTCAGATTCAATGCCATCCTCATCAAAATTCCAACACAATTCTTCATAAATCTTGAAAGGACAATTTCCAGCTTCATATGGAAACACAACCCAGGACAACTTAAACAATCCTGAATAATCAAAGAACTGAAGGAGGTATTTCATGATTTCAAGTTATTCTACAGATCTATAGTAATAAAAAACAACATGTTATTGGCACAAAAACAGACATGTTGATCAGTGGAATCAAACTGAAGACCCAGACATAAGACACCAGATTTTAGATTAAGAAGCCAGAAACACACATGCATATGAGAGAGAGAGAGAGAGAGAGAGAGAGAGAGAGAGAGAGAAAGAGAGAGAAACGAACAAAAGAAAGCATTTTCAACAAACAGTGTTGGTTAAATTAGATGGCTACATACTTATCACCCTCTACAAAACTCAGCTCCAAATGGATCAAAGACCTCCACATAAAATCATATACACTGAACCTGATTGAAGAGTAGCCTTGAACTCATTAGCACAGGAAAAGACTTTCTGAACAGAACATCACTAACACAGGCACTAAGATTAAAAATTAACACACAGGACCTCATGGAACTAAGCAAAGCATAGCAAAGTATATCATCATTTGGACAAAGAAGCAGCCTACAGAATGAGAAACCACACATCTGAAAATGGGTTAATACCCAACATATGTAAGAACTCAAAAACTAGATCGAGAAAACAACCCAATTTAAAAATGGGATACAAATCTAAACAAAGAGTTCTCAAAAGAGAAAACTCAAGTGATACAGAAACACAGAAATGTTCAGCATCCTTAGCCTTCAGGAAAATGCATATAAAAACTACTTTGAGATTTCATCTTACATCTGTCAGAATGGCTAAGGTCAACAAAACAAATGGCAATTCATGCTGGCAAGGATGTGAAGTATGGGGAACACTATCCATTGCTGGTGAGACCACAAACTTGTACAGCCAGTATGGAAATAAATCAGTGTGACTTTCCTCAGGAACATGGGAATCGATCTACCCCAAGATCCAGCTACACCACTCTTGGGTATATACCCAAAGGATGCTTTATCCTATCAGAGACTTCTGCTCAACCATGCTTATTGATGCTCTATTCATAACAGCCAAAAATTGGAAACAACCTAAATGTCCCTCAATTGAAGAATGAATAAAAAATATGTGGTACATTTACACGATGGAATATTACTTGGACATTTTCTTTAAAAAGCATGAAATTTGCAGGTAAATAAATGGAACTAGAAAACATCATCCTGAGTGATCCCAGACTCAAAAAGATAAATATCATATGTATTTCCTTTTGTGGATATTAGGTGTTAAGCCAATGATAACTAAGCTACAATCCATAGAACTACAGAGGTTATATATATAGACAGAGTAATGGACTAGGAATAGATGGTTATGGATGGGGATGTGGGAATGGGAGATCAAGTGGAGAAGGACGGGGGAAGGAAAGAAGGAGCCAAGGGAGGGAACACATGGAGAAACAGCTAAAACTAAGGGTCACTGAGGAGTAGTATAAAAACCTAATACAGTAGAAGTTTCCAAATATTTACATGAAGGTGATCTGAATATAATCACCAAAAATGGAGAAGACAGAGTCCCAGCTGGCTATCTCCTGTCACCAAATGAAGCATCTAGAACCAAGATTGGGTTATATCCATCTGAGTTATTGGCCAAAGAAATCCATCCCATTAGAACCCCCATACAACCCAGGCTGTTGCTAATACTCCACAAACTGATGGCAAAGCCCCATTGCTAAAGACACCTCACAACTCTTTAAATATAGAAAAGGCTAGTTGGTGCCTACATAGAACCTTCATTCTCTACATTCTAGGGTCTTTTGTACAAAAAGGTACTCTACATGCTACCAAGAAAGAAACAAAAACACCAAGCCAGACACAAACCCTTTGATCTACAATGCTGCCCTGCTGGCAATATATGCCAGGCACAAAGCTTGAGGGAGTAACCAATGAACCTCTGATTTGACTTAAGGCCTGCTCTACAAGATAGAAACCAGACCTGGGTGACTAAAGTCCAGAGACTAGATAGCCAAGGGACTTAGGATAAAACCAAATACTATTATTCAAAAATAAACAAAAAAGAAAACAAAAACAGTAATAAAATGATTCCTGATGACATTCACTATACTCAGAGATCACTACCTTGCTCAGTCATCTTTAGGAAAGCTTCCTCCTGCAGCAGATGGGAACAAACAAACTCACAGCTAGACAATAACAGAGAGTGAGATACGTTGCAACACTCAGCCCTAAATTGGTTATCTCTAACAAATCCCTCCCTAAGGCTCATCAAAGAAGGGTAAAGAGTTTAAGAGGCAGTGGGAATGGATGATACCAAGAAATTAAGGTTCTCTAAATCAACATGATCAATGTTCATATGAACTCATAGAGACAAAGGCAGCATGCTCAGGGCCTGCACAGATCTGCAGCATGTCCACCACATATATGTTACGACTTCCAGTTTAGTTTTCTTTATGGGATTTCTGAGTGTTTGAACAAGTAACTCTCTGATTCTTGCACCTTCTCTTGAGTTCTTTTACTTCTGTTAGTTTGTCCTAACTTTGATGTGTTAGTTTTTATTATTATCCCTTAGAAGCCAGTTTGTTTTCTAGTAAGAGACAGAAAACAAGTGACTCCAGATAAGAGGAAAATTGGGAGGAACTGGGAGGGGTGGAGAAAGGGTAAACTGTAATCAGGATATATTATGTGAGGAAATCTATTCTCAATAAAAGGGAGTAAAATGTCAGAGAAGAGGGGCATCAAGCCAGCAATTGTAAAAGCTATAGAAACATCTTGCAAACACTAGATCAGAAAAGAAAGATGATGACACTGCCTCCCAATTTCTGGAGAAACCATTATCTAACCATTTTAACAGATACCTAAAAAATCCTACTAGCATAGCATGCTTATTTTATCTAAACCTGACTGTTACAGCCTTTTATCCAAGCACTTTTTGAAAAATTACCAACAGTAATTATTCAATAACATAACAGTCAAAGTATCAGTAACTACTAGAGTAGAAAAGAAGATGACTAAAACAAAAACAGTGCTGACTGGAGAAGGAGATATCTATCCATAAAACTGAAAAGCTCCCTGCATACTCCTGGAAATCCAGGATGCCAGAAGGTGCAGAACTATGTTCATCTCAGTGCAAAACCAATCAGCAGGCTAAGACTAGAAGAATATATTATACTACACATAATATATTCAATATAACCAAAGGCATATATGAAAAATTCACCATAACCATCATATTATTGATAGTTTTACTTAGGCATTGTGATGGTTCGAATATGCTTGGAACAGGGAGTGGCACTATTAGGAGGTGTGGCCTTGTTGGAGTAGGTGTATCACTGTGAACAGCAGCTTTAATATCCTCAATTGCCTGGAAGCCAGTCTTTTCCTGTTTGCTTTCAGAATAACATGTAGCACTCTCAGCTCCTCCTATATCATGCTTCCCTGGATGCTATCATGCTCCTACCTTGATGACCTCTGAACCTGCAAGCCAGCCCCAATTAAATGTTGTTCTTATAAGTGTTGCCTTGCTCATGGTGTCTACTCACAGCAGTAAAACCCTAACCTGGACAGGCATCCAAGTCATAGATTAATGCAAGAAAGTAAATAAGAGGAAGAAGTAAAAGTATCTTCATTTATAGATAATATGAGCTAATAAAGAGAGGCCTAACATTCTACAAAAAGGACAAATTTATCAAGGCAAAGGATACAAACTAAACTCAATAAAAATACTTGTTATATTATAACTGTAGTTTTGCTACTGTTATGAATCATAGTGTAAATACCTGATATACAAGATATATGATATACAACCCCAAAAGGGATCAAGCCCCATAGGTTGAGAATCACAAAAAAAAAAAAAAAAGGTAGCTGAATGGTGGTGGCAGAGGCCTCTTTAATCCCAGCATTTGGCAGGCAGAGGCAAAGGCAGAAGCAGGTAATTTCTGTGAGTTTGTCAGCCTAGTCTACAAATCGAGTTCCAAGAGAGCTGGGGCTACACTACACAGAGAAACCATGTCTCAAAAAACCAAACTAAACCAAACAAATAAACAAAAAAAAACCCCACAAAACAAAAATAAAATTGTAGTATTAGTATTATTTATGATCTAATCTTTTATTCTAAATAAACATTTGGTTGGAGCTCCATTCTTTAAAAAAAAAAAAAATGTGTTTCTAAATTAAGCAGATTTCAAAAGGAAATAGCAAGCTAGCAAAATTTCAAAAGGAAAATAAAAATACAAAGCCACTCAGTTAATTTGAGAAGAGAGAATTCTAAATTTACTTATGCCAGTATAATAATAATAATAATAATAATAATAATAATAATAATAATAATAATAAAGGGGGCTCACCAGGCATCCTCTTTGGAGTGAAGGGTCTTTAAACCCTGTGTGGCAATCCCTGATGTGCCATCATGATGTCCAGAAAAGATACAGCGACCTCAAAGTCCAACTACTTCCTTAAGATCATCATCATCCTTAATCATCCAACTTTTGGATGATTAGCCAAAATGTTTCACTGTGGGAGCAAATAATGTGGGCTCCAGGAAGATGCAACAGATCCACATGGAAGGATGTGGTACTAAAGGGCAAGAACACCATGATGTGCAAGGCCATGAAGGGGCATCTGGTAAATAACCAAGCACTGGAGAAACTGCTGCTTTATATACAGGGTAATGTGGACTTTGAGGACCTTATCAAGATTAGCTGCTGTTGGCCAATAAGGTGCCAGCTGCTGGTGCCATCACCCCATGTGAGGTAACTGTGTCAGTCCAGCACACTGGTGTGGGGTCTGATAACCTCTTTCTTCCAGGCTTTAGGCACCACCACTAAAATCTCTAGAGGTACCATTGATATTCTGAGTGATATACAGCTAGCTAATAAAA
The DNA here is from genome assembly GCF_900095145.1 of Mus pahari. Classification (NCBI taxonomy): domain Eukaryota; kingdom Metazoa; phylum Chordata; class Mammalia; order Rodentia; family Muridae; genus Mus; species Mus pahari. Next base: position 94,700,449 of record NC_034594.1, read on the forward strand.
ACTGAGGACAAAGTAGGAGCCAGTGAAGCCTCACTGTGAACATGGAACATTTCCCCCTTCTCCTCTGGGCTGATCATCCAATAGATGTTTGACAATGGCAGCCTTTACAACCTGGAAGTACTTGGCATCACAGAGCAGACCCTGCCTTCTCACATCCTAAAAGGTGTCCAAATGTTGCCAGGGTTTGTCTACAGACTGATTACCTGACTTTGGCCTTAGTACCATACTCTATTGTCAATGGATACAAGTAGGTCCTGGCTTTGAGGAGACAGAGTACACCTTCCCACTGAAAGATCAAGGCCTTCTAGGCCAATCGATCTGCATTTGTGGCTGCTGCCCTTATGGTTGCCACCACCACCACTGTTGCTGCTGCTGCTGGCTGTCCTAACCAAGGCTGAAGCCAGGAAGAGCCAGAAATCAAAGGAGGATATGGGATTTGATCTCTTTCACTAACCCTCTCATAGCAACCAACTCAGCCAGCTTCATCTGAGAAACATAGAAATAAAAGCTTAGTTCTCTTTTAAAGGGGAGAGGACTGAAAACCAAAGCAAGGCAAACAAATAACCTTAATTCTGCTTAACATTAATACTAATTCCAAATATAAGCTTATGCAGGCCAAAGAACAGAAATATCCACAATTGATTAAATACTGTATTATCCCTAGGGGGCAGCATGCTACTTTTAAATCTTCAGTCCTAAATTATAAACTTTGCATGATAGTCGAAGCCTCTAATGCCCACACTTGGGAAGTAGAATCAGGAGAATCAGAAATGCTAGGTTATACTGAACTACAAAACCAGCTGAAGGTCAACCCAAGCTCCATGATAGACTGATAGACTGTCTCAAATAAATAAACATTTAAATTAATATCCAGTACTAGTCTTTAACATAAGTTTCTGACACACACACACACACACACACACACACATACACACACACACAGCTTTAAAACTAGACCTGAAAGATATACATAGTATGCATACCTATTCAGTACTAGCCTTTAACATAACAAGGTTCTGCTACATGTATCTACTGAGTTTTAAAACCAGACCTGAATGATATATATAGTATGCATACCTAATTACTGTCAACCTGTTCTTATAAATGGTGTATTGAGGGATATTAATTATATAATTAATATATAAATTAATTTTATTTATTTCTAAAAATGAAAAAAGAGGGGGCATAACCCTGACAACATTACATGGCTAGAAAATGCAGTATTTAGTGTTCCAGCCACTAAAGGCTGAAATCAATCTATCAGACTCTAAAGATTATTTGTTTATTTAATCAACTAAGTAACCTGTAGTCCAAGAATTATTCAAAGCATGGCATCTCCTATAGCTCATATATTAGCTAACCAATATAAAATACTTTAGAGGGCTGGTGAGATGGCTCAGTGGGTAAGAGCACCCAACTGCTCTTCCAAAGGTCCGGAGTTCAAATCCCAGCAACCACATGGTGGCTCATAACCATCCATAACAAGATCTGACGCCCTCTTCTGGAGTGTCTGAANAACCATCCATAACAAGATCTGACGCCCTCTTCTGGAGTGTCTGAAGACAGCTACAGTGTACTTACATATAATAAATAAATAAATCTTAAAAAAAAATTATAAATCTTTAAAAAAAAAGATTTATAAATCTTTTAAAAAAGATTTATAAAAAAATAAAATAAAATAAAATACTTTAGAAATAATTTGGAGGGGTTAGGAATAAAGCTTGCCTAGCAGACAGAAGACTGATTAATTGCTAGTATTAAAGAAAATGCCTTAATGACTTCTAAGACCATGAGAGGCTTTACATTCTGATTTTCTTGGACTACTCATCCTAAGGACACTTCTCTCAAAACTCAGCTAGCATATCTCCCTCCCTCTGCCACAATAAGTTCATGAATAAGAGCTCCAATCTATAGCCTTTGCTTGCATCATGAGACACATAAACAAGCATGCCTGGAAAGGGCCCCTCTATCCCCCAAGCATTCTGACTCCACAATATTCCCAGCCCAGTAAGCATATATATATTATATTGTAGAAAAGTAAACAACAATCATTTCTGGGCCCTGTTACATTAGAATGGTGATTGCTTCATGTCACTAAGTGTTGGCACTGCTTTTTAGATACTAATAATAACTAGAATACTTCATTCTACCACTTCATTCTTAAAACAGTGATAGTTCACTATTTTTATCTCTTTGCAGATGCGAAGATGTTCAACTAGCAGCCTACAGGCATCCATGGCTAAGGGTAGCTATGAATGCTGCCCAACACAAACTGTAAACTTAGGTGGCGCATGGATGCCATCTAGATGCCATATGGATCTATAGGTTCATGTAACCTGAGGATTGCTAGGGGATCCCCACCCACACTGTGCTACACAGGCCTGTGCCCCACCATAGACTTCATGGATTTCGCAGTGGCCTAAAGTATTACTCCTGCTGGTGTTCACTAAGTTGGCAACTAGTTGCAGTAGAGAACATCCCCTTGGCTGCAGCAGTTTGCTCCAGGCCATGGTTCTCCTGGGAGCTCTTTATAGGCAACTGCACACACAGATGTGAAAAACAAAAAGCAAAAACAAAAACTGTAAACTTACAACCTTGAGAGTTTTCTTTTTTGTTATTGTTTTACGTTTGTGTGAGTGTGTGTGTGTGTGTGTGTGTGTGTGTGTGTGTGTGTGAGAGAGAGAGAGAGAGAGAGAGAGAGAGAGAGAGAGAGAGAGAGAGAGAGACCTGTGCACAGTTCTCAAGCATATACACTGTTGAATTGCTAAAAGGTTAGGCATGACAGCTAGAAGGATTAGGTGACTGGCCCAAGATTATACAAGCAAAATTAGGAGAGGCACTTGAATACAGATCTACTTAATCACCATATCTTAATGACTTCTACTTCTACAAGCTAAAATCATTCTTAATGTGTTTTTCTGTCACCCATGGAAGAATCTATTATTTGATCCATTGTATAATCTATTTCAACACTACTAGAAAACTGAAAACAGAAATGAAATCATTTCTATTTACATATTAAGAGGTTAGCATCTTAATGCTAACATCTTTAATCCTAGTACTTGAAAGACAGAAGCAAGTAGATCTCTGAGTTTAAGGCCAGCCTGGAAATATACAAGTTCCAAACCAGCCACATCAGCCAGGGTTTAACAGAGACCCTGTCTCAAAAAAAAAAAAAAAAAAAAAAAAAAAAAAGTTAAACTAAGATATAAAGATAAGAACTCACTGCTCCTATGTGTTGGAAGTTGGGGGAGGGAATTACAGGGGGCCAGCTTTTTCCTCCTGGTTAAAAACAACAAAAAAAGTTCCTAAATTGACTTCCTAAGTAAGTCATTGTACAACAACAAAAAATGTTTTTGTTGCACAAATGAATGAAGGCAGCAGCAAAAACAGGGCATCCATTATACCAATTATTAGTTCTTAAAATCAATATTCTGAGCCGGGCAGTGGTGGTGAATGCCTTTGATACCAGCACTTGGGAGACAGAGGCAGGCGGATTTCTAAGTTCGAGGCCTGCCTGGTCTACAGAGTGAGTTCTAGGACAGCCAGGCTATACAGAGAAACACTGTCTTGAAAACACACACACACACACACACACACACACACACACACACACACACATATATATTCTGAAGTTACTATGTTGTAGGAGAGCTTTTTTTAAATTTATTTTATGTAAATACACTGTAGCTGTCTTCAGATCCAGAAGGGGGTATCAGATCCCCATTACAGATGGTTGTGAGCCACCATGTGGTTGCTGGGATTTGAACTCAGGACCTCTGGAAGAGCAGTCAGTGCTCTTAACCACTAAACTATCTCTCCAGCCCCATAGGAGAGCTTTAAAAACAACTGCAGAGGTCATTCCTTTTTAGTAACAACAAAAACATTTAGAATGTTTGGAAAGCCACTGAGATAATATCCTAAATTTTAACAAGCACAGCTTCCTTGAGACAGCCACTCCATTTTTCTGAGCCATGATTTCTTCCTCCGTTAAAGGAATAGAATGAATATGACTAGACACTTAAAATATGGTACATATGGCTTAAGGATTTGTCTTTTAATGAGTACTAAGGACTTACATATGAACTTAAAGGTTCCAGCACAAAGATAGATACCCTCAGCCTCAAATGGTTTTTAATGAAATTCAAGCTGTCACTTCTGGTTAATGCTTACCCACTGGACAGTCCAGGGCTACATGAACTAACTGCAAGACTACAATATCTGTACATAACCTCCTAGTTCTAAAACTAAATCATTTCTAATGCCAAACTGTTTAAAGGTCTATTCTTTCAAAAACTGAATAAATAAATCTAACTGCGTAACTGGTAATACAACTACAACAAGGGAATGAAACAATCCTAGTAACTGTTAAACTTAATAGTCTTGACCAGAGCTGATAAAACATTCCTGCAAGGAGTGGGCTGGAGAGCTGGCTTAGTGGTTAAGAGCATTTGCTGCTCTTCTAGAGGACCAGTGTCTGTTTCCCAACACTCACATGGTGGGTCACAATTGTCTGTAACTCCAGTTTCTAGGGATCCAAAGTTCTCTTCTGGCCTCTGTAGGCATCAGGAATACACATAGTCACATAGTTGCATACACTCACATACAGGCAAAAAAAACTCATGTACATAAAAATTTTAAAGCTTTTCCTATAAGACAGATTTAAAAAAATTTTTTTAATGTACATTGGTGTTTTGCTGGCAGATCTATGTGAGGATGTCAGATTCCCAGGAACTGGAGTTACAGACACTTGTGAAGAGTCATGTAGCTGCTGGGAATTGAACCCAGGTTCTCTGGAAGAGCAGCCAGTGCTTGTAACTGCTGAACCATCTCTCCAGCCTGGGCCAGATTTGTAAAAGTTGAGGTTTTGCAGGTCAGGTGATCTCTACTAGAACAACTTAATTCTAGCATTATAGCATGCATTCAGTCACAAATAACACAAATCAGTGTGGTTGTGTTCCAAGCTCAGAATACCCAAGATACAATTCACAAATCACATGAAACTCATGAAAAAGGAAGACCAAAATGTGGATACTTCAATCCTTCTTAGAAGGGGGAACAAAACACCCATGGAAGGAGTTACAGAGACAAAGTGTGGAGTAGAGACTGAAAGAAACGACCATCCAGAGACTGACCCACCTGGGGATCCAGTCCATATACAATCACCAAACCCAGACACTGTTGTGGATGCCAACAAGTGCTTGCTGACAGGAGCCTGATATAGCTATCTCCTGAGAGGCTCTGCCAGTCCCTGACAAATACAGAAGTGGATGCTCACAGCCATCCAGAGCATTGGGTCCCCAATGAAAGACCTAAGGAGCTGAAGGGGTTTGCAGCTCCATAGGAGGAACAACATTATGAACTAACCAATACCCCCAGAGCTCCCAGGAACTAAACCACCAACCAAAGAGTACACCTGGTGGGATTCATGGTTCCAGCTGCATATGTAGCAGAGGATGGCCTAGTTGGACATCAATGGGAGGAAAGGCCCTTTGGTCCTGTGAAGGCTCAATGCCCCAGTGAGGGGGAATGCCAGGGCCAGGAAGTGGGAGTGGGTGGGTTAGTGAGCAGGGGGGAGGGGAGAAGGGATGGGGGAGGGCGTTTTTCAGAGGGGAAACCAGGAAAGGAGATAACATTTGAAATGTAAATAAAGAAAATATCCAATGTAAAAAAAAAAAGCTTACTGATAGTGAAGTTTGGATTTCACATAATTTTCACAGGTCATCAAATATTATTCTTCCTTAGTCTTCTTACAATTCACAGGCAATACAAAATAGGTGATCAAACTTGTACAGTCTGCCACCACACTATGATCAACTTAAAATGTTGTAAATTTTTTATTTTTAATTTTATATACTGGAAAGGGGATTTTCACATGTGTATAGGTACCTGCAGAGGCCAGAAATGGGTGTCAGATCCCCTGGAGCTACAATTACAAGTGGCTGTAAGCCCAATGGTTGCTAGAAACTCTATCCAGCTTCTCTGTGAGAGCAGTACACATTTTAAATACTGAGCTATCTGGGTGTGGAAGTCTGGACAACTCTCATTTATGAACCTTAACTTTCTCATCCATAAAAAAGAGAATACTACTACTTACTCCACATGTTGAAAGAATTAACTGCAATACATTTAAGGTTTTTATTTAATATATTATTTGCGTGACTGGATGCTTTGCTTGCATGCATGTTTGTGTGCCACATGCATGCCTGGTGCCCATGGAGGCCAAGAGACAGATCCCCTGGAACTAGAGAGTTATAGATGTTGGTAAGTCACCATGTGGATGCTGGGATTCAAACCTGGATTCTACGGAAGAGCAAGTACTCCTCACTTTTGAGCCATCTCTCCAGTCTTGCAATATTATATTTTAAAACACCCAGTACAGCTCAACAAATATTAGTTTCATGCCTTTCTCTTTTTCTTCCAGCCTTCACTGTGGCTATGGAAATTAGGAGAAAGTCTTTGGATGGGCCAGAAAAATCTGAAAGGTTAGTTTAAGTCAGCATTAGAGGATTTGAGATAAAGTCAGTTACATCATAGTAAAAAATATCTGTGGGAACTCTAGTCCATACAGAAAGGGGAAAAAGAAAATTAGCTATATAAGTAAAAGGACCAAAAAAACAAAAAACAAAACAAACAAACAAAAAAAAAAACTGAAGAACTTAAGTAATCAGAATTGGTTACCTTCATTTTATATTTACACAATTAAGTATGTCACCCTGTTAGAAAGAACAGAGAGAGGAAAGAAGTCTGTACATATTAAAGTCATAGTTTTCAAGGTAGAACTTTAATGTAAAACATCAATATAGTATGCTAGTTTCCACATGCAAAAATAAGTGAATAATAATTTATCTATGTTTTTACTTTCATAAAATAAATACTGTCCAAAAAGGAAAAGAGGCTACCTATACAGAGTAGGAAAGGAGCAGCAGTAGTATGCAAATTTCTCTACACAGACCTTTTTATATTATTTTGAAATCTGAACCAAGTAGCCACATTACTGATTTAATAAAGGAAGTGAAATTCTAAAAATAATTGTGCAGGCATGGTGACTCATGCCTATAATCCCAGAACTTGGGTAGGGGGAGAAGAGGCAAGATGCTTGCAAGTCATAAGTTAGGCTAGGCTATACAGTAAATTTCAAGCCAGCCTGAGCTATGACATCTGTCTGAAAATAATGAATAAAATAAATCAAGAAGTTAGAGGGGTCAGATAATGCATACTGTTATAATTAGAAACTGTGACTTACCTGCAGTGGCAATATTATTTGCATATAACTAATGATAACTAGTGTATATCACTTCTAGCTGCACATTAGATTTCAAACTTACCTAAATAAAGACAATATATGCTTCTAAGAACAAATAAAGGTGAAAAGGGTCAGGCAGGGTAGGTAGTTCATGCCTTTAACTCCAGCACTCCAGAGGCTGATCTCTGAGCTTAAGGCTACCTTGGTTTACAAAGCAAGTTCAAGGACAGCTACCACTACACAAAGGAGCCCTGTTTCAAAAACAAAAAACAAACAAATGAAAAGAAAGGAAGGAAGGAAGGTAGATAAGGAAAAATAAGGTTAACAAATGATGCTTGTAGTACTCTAAAGACTCACTAAGATGACAACCATCTGAAATGGGAGCAAGGACCTATCCAAATAACTACCAAAGTTAATTTAAGAGCAGTTTCTGATAGTAGATATTGTCATATGGTTCTGCTTACCTGCCTTCCAAATAACCTTTCTTTTCCTTAGCCCCAACAAATGTTAAGATGTATGCAACCTAAAAACTGTCTTCTTGATGCTGTCTCCTAATCTGATCTAGGCCTTCTCAATTTTGTTGAAGAAATTTGTCTAGTAATAAAAATATGTCTATTATATATAGACATAATAGACACATTATATCTAGTTTCCTCAATTGTGTTTAACAAAATCCTATTTTATAACTCTTTAGTGAGTGTAAGTCACAATAACTTTAGCAGCATCTCAAAAGATACTGCTATGCAACCACCTCTACATTCCCCACCTATTCTTAAAAATCCATAGGGCCTGAGATGAAATTCAAAGAACTTAAATGTTTAATCCATGTATCTATCAATCAAACAGTTGACTTTCCAAAATGCACCTGAAGCTGGGCAGTGGTGGTGCACGCCTTTAATCCCAGCACTTGGGAAGCAAAGGCAGGCAGATTTCTGAGTTTGAGGCCAGCCTGGTCTACAGAGTGAGTTCCAGGACAGCCAGGGCTATTCAGAGAATCCCTGTCTCAAAAAAACAAAAGAAAAAACAAAAAACAAACAAACAAAAATGCACCTGAAAACCAATTAGCTAAGGTCACTAATAACTTTCCAATAGTCCAAATCACAGCATTCTGGCTTTTGCTTTCACTTAGAAGCAGTTGACCCTTTCAAGAAACTCTCTCCCTTTTACTCTATAAGCAGACTTTTTTTGTTGTTGTTTTTTGTTTTTGTTTGTTTTTTTGGTTTTTTCAAGACAGGGTTTCTCTGTGTAGCCCTGGCTGTCCTGGAACTCACTTTGTAGACCAGGCTGGCCTCGAACTCAGAAATCCGCCTGCCTCTGCCTCCCAAGTGCTGGGATTAAAGGCATGCGCCACCACGCCCCGCATAAGCAGACTTTTTTATATTCATTCAGTCCTCTTCCCATCTAAGAACTCTTAATCTTTCAATGATGATTAAGACCACAATGGTTACCTTCATAAGCACTGACAAACGGAATATTTCTACAATGAGCTATAAACCCTAAACAACTTTAAATCCATTAGCTTCCAAATCAGACTTACACAAAAGTACTGAAGTACAGGAATATAAAGATGCTTAAGCAGCAACAAATCTGAATTTGAAAAATTTGCCTTGCTATTTATATTTATAGACCAAAAGGCACATGAATTTAAAAATGTATTAATTTGTATATTGTTTGTGTCTGTTGGGGAGAAGAGTGTATTGTGTGTGTGTGTGTGTGTGTGTGTGTGTGTGTCCGCGCGCGCGCGCATGTGCCCAAGTGCACATGTGCAGGTACACGGACATGAATATAGATGCTGGAGGTCAACTTTGGGTATTATTCTTGGGAATTGTCCACCTGTTGTATTTTGAGACAGGGTCTCTAACTGGTACCTGAGGACTTGCCAATTAGCCTAGGCTAGCTGGCCAGAAAGTCCTAAGAATCCACCTTGCTCCAACTACCCAGTGCTGTGATCACAAATTTATGCAACCACACCTGGCTTTGGGGGTGCTGGGAAATGAACTAAGATCCTTGTAAGATCCTTGTGTGTCAACAGCTATGACTGAGCTGTCTCCTCAGACTGACACACCTTCCTGAATTTTACCTTTGTTCTCCTCCACAAGTAGGTTTAACATTTCTCTACAAATTTTGGTACGATTAAAGAAAACACAAGTGGGAAGTGTACTACTACTGTATCTTAACAGCATTGACTTGAGGAAACATGGGCCTCAAAAGTGTCAGGGAAGGAGGCACTGGTCTAGGGTTAGGAGAGTGGCACACATAGTAACTGAGCAAGTAAGTAGTTACTCTAAGGAATGGTGAGAACCAATCTCTCACTGACGGAAAAGACAATCACAAATACAGAATGGGACATGGGTCAGCGGTGCTTGCCTAGTATGCCTGGGTCCTTGGGTCTAAACTCTAACACTAACAAAATTAAAACAAAATCAAATATAAACACAGACAGGGAAAAGGGCTAGAGAGGATTCTGAAGTTCTAGACTAGAACTGTTTTATCAATTTAAACAAACACACCAAGTGCCTGTTTCTGTTTCTAAACACCTCCTCTTCTGGAAAAAAAAAATTCAGGATTCCTTGGAGAAAGTAATAATTGCACAGCTAGAACAGAAAAATATAGGGTAACCTGAGAATACTCTGTGTGATTACAAGTGCAACAGGATAGACACATGTCCAGAAGACACAGAGGCCAACTTCAAAGGCTTCCACTACAAAATCTGCAACAATCTGAGCAGTGAAATCAAATTTCAAATCACAGTAAGTAGTAAGAACCACCAAATAGGAACAGAATTCCATGAGTAATATCAATGAGTTTACCCCCACACAAGGGTAAACCCAAGTAATAATGTTTAAGCTCTGATGATAGGAACTGGTACAGTCTTGGATGTCTCCTCATCTAAGAATAACAAACCTAGTATATAAGAAGGCCCTAGGGTTGATCCTCAGCACCATTAAGAAACAAACAAACAAAAAGAGTGGTGGTTAGAGATTTTTTAAAATTTTTTTTAAGATTTGTTTATTATATGTAAGTACACTGTAGCTGTCTTCAGACACCCTGGAAGAGGGCATCAGATCTCATAACGGATGGTTGTGAGCCATCATGTGGTTGCTGGGATTTGAACTCATGGTGGTTAGAGATTTATCTCAGTGATAGCACAAGGCTTTGGTTTGGGTGTCCAATATGAGAACAGGAAAAAAAAACAAAAAACAAAATTCAAAAGGTTTTCACATTACCTGACTTCATATGATTTACATTGCAGAAACACTCAACAAGCATGAGCTTATAGTGTCCAAGGTCAAACATCACCAGTAGTGGGCCAATACTGTGTCTCTGGGTGGTTCACTAAGAATAGCACATCTTTCTGTGGCAAGCACTCCTGCCAACAATGTCCTTAGTGTGCATGTGAGCAGCCACTGGAGCATTTAACTAAGAGGACATATTACAGAATAAAAGGGCTAGACTGTTTGAAACTGTCAAGGTCATTAAAGACTGGAAGGGTTAGTGAGGAATGATTCTGAACTGAAGAGGGGTAAAAAGAGACCAGTGAAATCACTCAGAAGGTAAAAATGCCGCCATCAAGCCTAACAATCTCTAGAATACACATGGTAGAAGAGTCAATTTCCAAAAGTTGTCTTCTAACCTATATACAACTATCTTAGCACACAGTAAACACAAAAAAATAAAGGCCAAAAAAATGTTTTTGAACAAAAGAATGGAGAGACATGACAATGAAATACAATATATGATCCTAAATCAGCTTCTAAATTGGACTACAAAGGACAAAGAGATACCATTAGGATCATGGGGGAAATGTGACTGACATTTATAGATCTGAAGCTAAGTGTTCTGTGAGCATTTATTTACTGATCAGGCAGTTTTGTGAGAAGTTATCCATGTTTTGGTAAATAAAGACTAGGATATTTGGGCATTTCTGTCTATAACATATTCTCAAATGGTTCAGAAAGATTAATCAGAAATGTGGAGCTAGAGCCAGGGGTGGTGGCACAGGCCTTTAATCCCTGCACTCTGGGAGGCAGAGGCAGGTGGATCTCTGTGAGTTGGAGGTTAGCCTCACCTACAGAGGGAGTTCCAGCACAGCCAGGGAAAACCTGTCCCAAAAGTCAAACAAACAAAAATAAAAACAAAAACAAATAACCAAAAAACAACAACCACAAAGTGGAACTAAGGATGAGAGCAGATCAGCAAAGAGATTAGGCAGTTTCATCAAAACATGATACGGTGTAAGAGGGCTAAGATGAAGACATGATTAGGTCAGTAGAGTTGCTTACCTAGCATATACAAAGCCCTACGTCCCATCCTCAGCAACACATAAACCTGGCACAGTGACACATGCTGTAATCCCAGCATTTGGGATGTACAGACATGAGAATTGGAAGTTCGAGGTTGACCTTGGCTATACAACAAAATCAAGATTAGCCTGCATCACAGGAAACCCAGTCTCTCCAAAAACAACAACAAAATAGATACAGCAAAAGAGGAAAAAGGATCAATTCTAATACCAGGGGAACCTCTAGACAAATGAAAGGATATCACTACAAATGCCCTAGGGTAATCTTGTGTATACATATAGTCTATAGCTAGTTCAATGTTAAAATGTGGTTAAAGAGATTTCAGAAGCTCTTTAAGAATTTTCATTAGGTGTGAAATTACTCCAACGTGTTAATTCTCAAAGTTCAGTGTAAACTTATGACAACCATGGTGCCAGCAAAACAGCTGGTTCATTAAATATATCCAAAAGTATTTGCCCATCTTCCCAAAGGAGAACTGCCAAAGGCTAAATCTTAGCACTAACTTCATTTTTTCCTTCTTCTCCTATGTTTAAATATACTGTCATTCTTTATTTCCCCATCTCTAATTCTTTTCATACCTCACCTACACCACTATAACAGCATTCTTGTCTCCCTGATACCCTTATACAGCTTTGTACCATTAACTCTAAAATCAGGAACCCATATTTCTAAAACCTATACTTAAATTTTATTTGATTATACAAGTATCTGTAACCGCTGCCTATTGCTAATGCCAATTTACAAGGTACGAAAATGAAAAGGTATTTCACATACATATTTACACAGTCATACACAAAGAAAACAATGAACAAGTTAAGTACTAAGGGTAGTGGGAATAGAAAAGGGAACCTTTGAGCTAGACACAGCAACTCAAACCTGCAGTCTCAGTTTCCACAAGGCTGAGGCAGGAGGACTGCCAAGAGTTTGAGATCAGACTGAGCTAAACAGTGAGACCCTATCTTAGAAAGAAAAAGAAAAAGAAAGAAAGAAAAAGACAAAGACTTTGACATGACCTTAATTTATGCTTACTCTAGGAGTTGGAATTCATTTTATTTTTTATGACATGGTAGAGATTCCAAGGCGGAGTGGGTTCTAAAACCGTACTTTTCTCAACTTGACATCAAATAAATAAAACAATCATTTTACCACTAGGATAAGACAAGAGATGATTTAAAGTCAGAAGAAACCATCCTACAAGTTCTTATATGCTCAACAGGAAGATGCATTCTAAAGGTCTAAATATGACCCCACTTGACCAAGAACAAGAGCAAACACACATAAACAAGAAACTATGCCCACTCAGAGATATATAACAGACAACTTGCATTTCTTTAAATATACTACATACCCTTTCACACTTCTGACTTTTATACAAGCTATTCCTTCTACCCTGATCAGTTCCAACTCACCCTTCAAGACCATATCTAAATGCCAATTCTCATTTCCCCCAGATCTTAATACACTGTCACTCTAAATTGTGTATGTGAACATGTAGATCAGCCTAGAATTTGAACTCAAAGGAAAGTATCAAACTATATTTACCTTTATAGATAACACTGTTGCCACTATATCAGAAATTCAAATGTTTGATTAACATGTAAAGGAATGTTTGCCACATTAGTCCCCAGTAAGACAAATTTTTCAAAAATGCAATAATTAAAACAAGGTAGAACTATTTTTTTTCCAAAATAAGAACATTTACAGTCTATTTTTGCAAAAGAGATATTTGGGATAATCCCGAACCATAACCCCAGCCCTCTGGTTTTAGACTGAAGAAATAAAACACTGTTTAACAACAGGCAAATGTTTTAGTTATAGTAAGTCATCTGAATGTTTGAATTATCATTTAAATTATGTTCATGAACATGGTAATATAAAACAGAAAAAGTGGCTATACCAATTGCCACTTACTTAAAACATAATCCTAGATGCTTCAAAGATATACATTCTTAGTACTCAACAATTCAAAGCCACACTGTCACTCAGAAACCAGAGTCAGGAAGAATGTATTTGTTCAAGGTGAGCCTGGGCTACATAAGTTTTAAGTCTGAGTTACAACATGAGGCCTTGTCTCAAAAACAAAACAAACAAACAAAAAATCAACTGGCTTAAAGGTCATAAAATTTGCCAAGGTTTTTATAAGACCAGATTTTAAATTCATTTATTTGGCTCCAAAGTCTGTGATCTTTTTCTTATATTGAAAAGCCTGAACCATGAAATGTTTCCAATATATTGTATTCAAAATTCTATCTTTGTCACAAAACTTTTAACAAATACACACAAATTGGGGGGGGGGGGGTTGTGGGGGGATTGTTGCCTGGAAGAAAACAAAAATATCAATTCAAATGGTGATTGGAGTAAATGCTAATCTTTTTTTAATTACAACTTTCTTTAAAAAAAAAAATTGCTGAACAGAAACTGAACTCATGAAACAATAGAAAAGAAACAACCCTTGTTTTAAATGTTCTTATACTTATTAGATAAAACTTACAAAAAAAGGGGGAGGGGGGCCTGAGTTGGGTGCTGAATTTTAATTCCAACACCTATCAAAAGCTGAAAATGGTGACACATAACAGTAACCCAAGCATGAGGCAGGGGAAACAAGCTCACCAGCCAGCCAGTTTAGCCAGAACCACTAAACTCTAGTCCAGGATTAGTAAGAAACCCAACTTGAAAAAATAAAGGGAAATAAGGACTGAAGAAGACATTGAAATGTTGACTTCTGGCCTCTACATGAACCTGCATGGGCTAGCACACATGTACACACATGTGAACACACACATGAAAATTTTTTAATTGATGTAAGAAAAATATACAAAATTGTATCTAAACAAATATACATTAGCCCCAAGGTACTTACTGCCAGGTCTGAAACCCAGATCATTTTGACTGGATTATCTAGCAAAAAAAAAAAAAAGTGAGATTCTTGGGAAGACTTAAGAGGTATGGACTGAAAAAAATCAAAAAAATGTATAAACTGAGGAGACAAGGGTAAAGGGGAAAACAATGTTGTGTTTTAAGCAAGAATAAGAAATAGGGTAAGATCAAACAAGGAGAAAAGTTTTCAAAGCCCAGCAAACAGGTTAAGAATTAGTTTGATAAGTACCAGGAACTGCTATATATCTTACATGGGAAAATGGCAAGGATTTTTTCTTTTCTTTCCTGTTGCTTCATGAGTCCACTATCATGTACAACATTTCTATTTTGTAAAGTTGCTAATCTTAAAAAAAAAAAGGGATTTTTTTAAAGATTCAGTTTTTATTCAACATGTAGTTCAAAGGCAGAGCACTTACCTAGCATCACCTTGGCCCGTGTGAGACAAATAAAAAGATAAAGTAATGCTTTCACCAAATAATTGTGTATAGGAGTATGTACAGAAATATTCTTCTCAAAAATAAAATCTTTATATGAGTGATGAACTCAGTGGGGAGGGAGAAGTCCTTCAGAATAATGCTTGTGAATATTAAATGCCACTGGTGTGTTCTAAGAAGTTACTGAACTTTAAAGCAAAACAGAGCCTTGGTAATCCCATCATTTTCTCAACAGGTTAAATTGGAGCTCAAGGATTACGTAAGTTGTGTAAAGCCATGGAAGACGGAATACCAGACCTCAGATTTTCTTTTTTTTTTTTTTTTTTTTTTAAAGGTTTTTTTTTTTTTTTTTTTTTTTTATTTTTTTTTTTTTTTTTTTTTTTTTTTTTTAAATTTTTTTTTTTTTTTTTTTTTTTTAAGATTTATTTATTATTATATCTAAGTACACTGTAGCTGTCTACAGACACATCAGAAGAGGGTCGCATTACAGATGGATGTGAGCCACCATGGGGTTGCTGGGATTTGAACTCAGGACCTTCAGAAAAGTAGTCAGTGCTCTTAACCACTGAGCCATCTCCCCAGCCCAGACCTCAGATTTTCTAGGAAGCAAGATCTTAAAGCTATGTTAACTCAGACCATGTAACAAGCAACCACATTTGGCTAAAAACTTAAATGACTAAAACAAAATGAAACATCAACCTCAGCTTTTCACATAAACTAGTCCTACACTTCAAGTGTTCCACACCCTACACATGGCTAATGGCTATCATATCTAACAGGGTAAGGAAAAAATACTTCCCCCATATATATGTGTCAACTATACTTCAATAAATCTGGGAAAGAGGGCAAAGTAATTTCATCACTACAGAAAACTTAACTGGACTGTACTGCTGCTCTAAAGAGCAAACTTTACGGGCCGGGTGCGGTGGCGCACGTCTTTAATCCCAGCACTCGGGAGGCAGAGGCAGGCGGATTTCTGAGTTCGAGGCCAGCCTAGAACTCGAGGTCTACCAAGTGAGTTCCAGGACAGCCAGGGCTATACAGAAAAACCCTGTCTCAAAAAAAAACAAAAAAAAAAAGGAGCAAACTTTACAGTGGGACAGGCATGGTTTGAATTCTGCTTGGACAGGAGCAAATGGCACAAGGCTGACATACAGGTGAACTAATAAACACGCCTCAAGAGTATACTTGTTAGTTAAGTGAAATAACTTTTTTATATGTACACTGTCTGGAACTCAACAGATAATAAATACTAACAGTCTTCCCCCGCTGGATCTTCTTTTCTGTCTAGTACTCCACAGAACCTCCTGTGAGAAGACAGAATTAAGCGAGCCTCCCAAATTAATGCCTTCCTCTTAAGATAAGCATTCAGTTCTTACCAATTTGCTCAAATACTCAAACCTTTCTTCCACTGTTTCTACCAGGGAATAATGAAATGAAAGATAACTGTGAATATAATAAACACCCCTTATATTTTATTACTATACTGAATTCTCATTCAAAGGATATAAAATAAATTGTACAATTTCTAGACAACTGTTCTTCTACGCCAGTAAAGACTATTCTATATTACTTCTTCGTTATGTTCCTTCTCACTATCTGTACTAATTGAACATTACATGAAACATACCAATGTTTCTCTACAGTACTTTACTGGCCTCCTCCCCTCAAAAAAAAAAAAAAAAAAAAAAAAATCCAACTTCCAGAAATTAATCTTTAATGCTTCTACTCTCCAGTAAATTTAACATCTCTGAACTGTATCATTTAAAAACTTTGTTACATGCAAAAATCCTGAAAAATACCAAAACACAGCTCAGTTTGTAAACCAGTATATTTCTATCAATAAGCAAATTTCATTGATGAGTAACAATGTCTATTTAGCTACATTAATTCGCATAGACTTACATTCCTAACTAATTCACAAATTTTGCATTCCTAATATGAAGAATTCAAACAGACCTTTAAACCATTTGCCCTTAAACATCTACCAAACAAGACTAGGCTCCTACATGTTTTTTAAGGTTTCTTGCTTTTAAACAACAAAACTCTCAGAGGAGGAAAGAAGTACTCTCAATAAGTAATAATCTCCTTTAAATTATCCAATTCTTATTTTGCTCTTTAAAGATAATTTACTCAAAAACCTAACTACTGGTCTCCTCTTCAGAGTTAAGGAAAGGCCATAAATACTAACTAAATAACAATCCACACTATTTGCAATCCAACTCTATTTGCAATACATAAAATTAAAACATTTCAGGTGTACAAACCAGAGTACTTAAGAATCAACAGAGTTCACATAAGTTTTCTTAAAATCTGAAAAAAGTTTCTATTGCTATCATACATAAATTTATTACTGTCTCATTTTATATACTAAAAAGGTGGCACCTATGCCTAAACTGATAAAAATCTAATTTATATGATTCTGTAATTTTATTAAAGTTCTTTAAAAAATAATATCCACAACTGGTCACACTAGAACAGTTCAAGTGACTCTTCCTGAGGCTGCATTCTAAGTACATCCGACCCAGAAAGTATTTTTAGCAAATGTGTTCAATAGATGCTGGTGTTATGCCTAGCTTAAATTAGAAATTAGTGTCATAAATTTAAAGCAACAATGTTACTAGGGACGTTTTAAAGCTACTCAATTAGGACATGGTGGGGAGAAAACTTGACACAATTTACCACCACCTAGAAGCCATTAGGAACCCAAGATGAGAACCTCATATACTCACTCATCTGTTACTAACTTTTGAGGAATCTCTGATCTTCTACCTTAACAAACTGTACCCAACTCAGTATTAAGAAAAACTATTAAATTAGTGATGATTCCTTGTGTTTAAAACAATCTTTTTACCAAATGTTAAAGGAGCAGATAAATACAAAACACTGTCATGTACACATGTACACGTACACACACAACTATGCTTTTCTTAGAAATCAAGATCACATCCATGCACATGTGCTATGATAAAATATGAACAAAGATAAGAATGCCATAAAAATGTGGAGAGACACAAAAATAGCTTCTGTGGAAATTGGAGCAGAAATGAATACTGACAAAAAAGGTGCCATGACTGATCGTATGAGTGAATAAAATGGTTCTAGACAGCTCATAAGCCTCTCCTTGTAAACTGACTTTTCCTTTAAAAGAACATCGAATTTGTAATCCTCAAATTCGAGATTTAAATAATATATCTAGGTATAGTCTATTAGGTACTCTGAATAATTGTTTAAGGTCATTCCTCCCCTTTTTGGAAAACAAGTTTTCCCCTCTGACACACTTAGGTTCACAAACCCAAGGTTCTCAAAAGGCTGCGGTATTTGCCCTTCCAGTCTTCTAGTCTGACTTTACAAGTCAGATAGATTAGCTTTTTGATTTTGTTTTTCCTCCACAGCCATCTTTTAAATGTGACCAAATAACTGTGTTACTTCATCTGGACCCAAAATCTGGTCACACACTCAGTATTTCTTGAATTGCTCATTCCAAAAGTTAGGTATGACTAGTCCTCCTGGAACAGTTTTTAAAACCCTCTACATAGTCCTTGTCCACACTGATGTCACTCTGTGATGCAAAGCCAAACATCAAGTCTCTGACCTAAGTTTCAGGGAAACATCGATATGGATTATCAGTGAAACTGTAAATTGTTCCATTACTGAAGAAACCCCAGCAAATGCATCCATACATGCATTTAAACTACACCACCCCCACCCCACCATTCTAGCTTCTCTTAAATCTCTGAATTGAACTGATTTTCAGAAATCCTCCTGGGACAATTAAGGTATCTACGCTTTGGTAAGAACAGTTCCTGTCCACAAAGGATAATCATACGCTCCATTTTTTCCTGTAAGTAACTATAAAACAAACATTGACACCGAATCAAAAATGTAAAGCCACAAAGCCACAAATCACTGTGCTTATATTTTACAAAACCCCACAAACACCGATCTGTCCTTTACTACAGACTCACACTGAATCTAAACATCATGAAGGTAGGGACGGACGATTCCAAAGCAGCATGAAAAATCGAAGTGGAAGATTCAGATGTTCTTCTACATCTCAACTTTTTGGGCCCAACTACAGATTCCTAAAAGCAAGTAGAGTACTAGCAAGTCACAAGAGACTTTCAAGTTCAATGGAAGGAAGCGTGTGTTCCTACCGCGTGCGAAAAAAATTAAGATGTTTATATGAGTCAATTAACCTAACATTAACAATTAGAAAAAAGAATCCCACAAATGAAATTCTGAAGATTCTCCAGCCTTACCTCGAGTTTAGAAACATTTCATCTCCGTATCTATTCCACCCCTTCTCCCTTGCACTCATCCCTTGCAGATTTCAACTGTAAACCTCAGGAAGATTCTAGTGCCCGAACCCACTAAGAAAAGGGAAGTCGATCGGGTAGTCTGGCCACCCGGCCCGGCGAGCTTCAGGTGCGCGCCCAGGACCTGCAAAGGGGGCCCAAGCAGGCCGAGCGAAAAACCGCCCCAAGCGCCTCTCTTACCTGCGTTATCACAGCCGCGTCCTCCCGGCTGGAGAAAGAAAACAACAACAACAAATACAAAAAGCCAAGAGGCCCCGGGCTCGCGGCCGGGGGAAAGAGGCGCGTGGTCCGCGTCGCGATGCTCGCCCTCAGCGCCCCGCGAACTGCCGCCGCCACAGCGGCCGCGCCACGGCCGCGGGCCGCCTGCACCCCGTCATCCTGCGGGGCTGCGGCGGGGCCGGCGTGCGCGGGGAGGCGCGCGCTCGCACCTCGCGGCGAGATGAGCTAATCCCTTCACACGCGCCCCGAAAGTGCCGCGGTCCCCGCAAGTCGCGGGCCGAAGTCAAGTCTCTTTCAAGTCCCGGAGCCCCGATTTCTGACAGGTCCCGGGAGTCTTAAAAGAACAATGTCGCGTCCGCGGAGCAGGGAAGCGCGCGCGGCGTGGAGGCGGCGGGTGACACCAGGGAGGCGGCTCTGTGTGAGAGTGCAAAGGAGAGCCTCGGTCACCCTCCTCCTCCTCCTCCTCCTCCTTTCCTTCCTCCTCCTCCTCCCTCGCCTCCACCGCCTCCTCCGTCTCCTCCTCCTCTCTCAAGCACTCCCCGTCTCCGAGGCCGCAGCATAGCAACCGAACATGGCGGCTGCGCAGCCCCCGGCCAGTCAGAGCCGCGGAACGGCGGCCTCGGCAACAGGAGGCGGTCTCGCGAGAGGTGAAGCCACGCCCCCTGTTCCGCCTCCTTCCCCGCCTCCTACCCAGTTTCGGAGCGGGCGCCTGCCTAGAAGCACTGGCACTCACAGGTGCGAGGGAGGCGGGATTTAGCGGGTTGGGAGGGGAGGGCGTGGCTCTGTGGCCACACCCCATCGCCAGTCAGCGATTGGTTCCTTGACTGTCAGTCCTGCCCCTCCTCTCTCTTCTAAAACCTACCTACTGATGGACTCTAGGGACACAAAAGAGGGGCAATAGCACAGAGTGGGGAAACTCGACCTCCTGGCATCAGGTTGTCCCACCTAACTGCTAATAGAGGGTATAGGCTTTGAAGTGCACTCTTCAATCAGTTCTAAACATAAGGCCCTCGAAAACAAAGCCTAAGCAAAAGACATTTCATGGATAAAACAAAGGATAGGTGCTGTGTGCAAGGAACACTGCTTTTTAAATCAAAGTGGTTCAATCATTTTAAGAATGAGGGTTGGTATTATCATGCCGTGGCCTTGAGGACGGTATACTCTTAATATTTTCTGGGTAATACAAACTTGATGATGATAGAACATTCCTATAGAATAGGTAACCTCAACTGGGGTCAAATGGAGGAAGGGTAAGTTGGAAGGACCCTCACATTTCCTCTTTGCTTGTTTTTAGTTTTAGTTTGTTTGTTTTACATTTCTTTATTTTGTATACACCTAAAATATGTGTGTCCATCTGTCTGCCTGTCTGTCTGTTTATCAGAGGACAAGGTTTGAGAGTTGGTAATTCCATGTGGGTCCTAAGGATCGAACCCAGAACTTCAGACTTGGCAGCAAATTCCTTTCCTTTACCCTTTGACCCACCTCAAAAGTCCTTGACATTTTTACCCTCTTGAGGGGTGCGGGATGCCCTTTTCTGTGGCCAGGGTTCTTGTTAGTTCTTAATCTCAATCTCTGTACCTCACTAGAGACCATATTTATAAAAATGTTTTGCCTGGTGGTAGTAATGAATGCCTTTAATTCTGCCATTTGGGAGGCAGAGAAAGGTGGATCTCTGTGAGTTCCAGACCATCTTGATATACAGAGCAAGTTCCAGGACAGCCATGGCCAGGCAGAGAAGCCTTGTCTTGAAAAACGGGGTGGGGGGGGAGAGAGAGAGAGAGAGAGAGAGAGAGAGAGAGAGAGAGTTTGTTCAAGGGGCTCAGAAGAGAGCACTTTCCCAGTATCTGCACAAGGTCCTCAACACCCAACACCCTACAAAGTTTCTTCTCTCCATGTTGACAAAATGATTTTACCAATGAGGAAAACCTGTGCAAAACTGTACAAGACAACAATTTATATTAACTTCTTCTCATTCTCATCCTGCTCCTACTCTTTCTAGTCCAGCTGGTGATGGACACTTGACCACGTAAGAGGCTGAGGCAGGAGGATTAAGAGTTCAAGAACATCCTTAACTACACAGAAAGTCTCAGGCCAGCCTGTGCTACATGATACCCTGTCTCAGAATCCAGATGAGACAGGGCAGCTCCAGCCGGCACTCGTTCATTCTTCCCGTGTATTCTTTCCTCTGGCTCTTCGTTTTGAAATCCTTTGCTTGTGGCATTGCTAAAATGCTTCTTATCTCACCTGGGTCAGCATTCATTCATCATTCATTCATTTGAACAAAATGAATTCATTCATTTGAACAAAAGTTCAAAGAGAATTCACCAGAGTCAGGCACCAAGAAATAATTTCTTGCTTCTGCAACACAGATGGCTCTAGGTTTAAACATCCCTTTGGTGCTTTTCAGTGTTCCTCTTACTGCAAAACCCTCAGCCCTGTGTGGGTATTGCTGATATCCATGATTTGATCACCGCTATTACCTAAGGCAAAGCCGCTTCGTCATCTCTGCAGCCTTCAGAATGCCTGAGGACATTGCCTAGCAGGGGAAAATAAAGGCAGGGAAAGAACAAAACCTTTGAATCACAGGTGAGTAGGGTTTCAAGAAAATACCTGAAATAAGAGTCTGGCAAGAAAAGTCAGTCAGGAAACTTCCTGCTGAGCAACCACAGGACCTGTGTTCTGATCCCCCAGAGCATATGTAAAAAGCCAGGTGTGGTGAGCCATTCACAGCTGTGCCACCATCAGCCCTGATTCTACCTCAAGACTGTCACTACTAATCATCACTAATCCCCAAAAGACATCCCCTGCCTGCTGGTCATTCTCTATTTTCTCCTCCCCAATCCTTTACCAAGTCAGAATCTATTTCCTGTCTCTATGTGTTTGCCTACTCTGCATATTTCACATAAACAGAGTAACTTCCTAAACAGAGCCTTCATAGTGGAAATCACCTAGATGGGCCCTTTTAACGTTACCACTACTCACTGTCATCCCTAGAAAATTCTAGGTTCCTCTTACACCTACCTTCCTGCATCCCTGAAAAAGAAGGAGCAAGGAACTGTCTGAGAGAGGAAGAGGAAGTGGGGGGGGGGGACGATTGCTTTACAGGCTGTGTGGCTCAGTTAGTAGGATGCCTGCTTTAAGTGCGTGAAACCCCGGGTTGGATCCTCAGAACAGCGTAAGACCCCACACGATGACCCATGTGTGAACCAGACATGGAACCAGGAGGATCAGAAATCCAAGGTGATTCTCACTACGTGATGAGTTTGAGACTAGCTTGGGCTACGCATGACCCTCTCTTAAAACAAAACTTTAGACCATGCCCCATCTTTATATTTGCTCAATGAAGAATAAACTGGAAAATACATTCATGCTTCTCAAATTTTTTTTAAAGATTTATTTANTTATTTATTTTATGTATATGAGTACACTATAGCTGTACNNATGGTTGTGAGCCATTATGTGGTTGCTGGGAATTTTGAATTCTGGACCTCTGTTCGCTCCAGTCAACCCCGCTCGTTCTGGTTCTCGGCCTAAAGATTTCTTTATTATTATATCTAAGTACACTGTAGCTGTCTTCAGACACACCAGAAGAGGACGTCAGATCTCATTACAGATGGTTGTGAGCCACCATGTGGTTGCTGGGATTTGAACTCAGGACCTTCGGAAGAGCAGTCAGTGCTCTCAAACACTGAGCCATCTCTCCAGCCCGCTTCTCAGATTTTAATCTGTATATCTATCACCTGGACATCTTGTTTAAAATGCAGGTTCTAGGCTGGCAAGATGGCTCAACAGGTAAGGACACTTGCAACCAACTGTAATGACCTGAGTCCAACCCCAGGCCCCCACATGGTGAAAGGAAAGAACTGACTCCTGAAACACGTGCCACAACATGTGCACAGCACAGCACACGTGTGCACAAACATACACTTATGATTCATTTTAAAATGTAAGAATTAGTTGTAAAGTGCAGATTTTACTTCACTAAATTTGGGGTGAGCAAGAGACTCTGGGGCCCTGTATTGACTTGGCAGACAAAGTGCTCCTGTACCTACAGGTTCTCTTTGAGAGAGAAGTACTTTTCTGCTCTCATTTAAATTATATTCTTTAAAACAATTCATGTGTTTCCATGCCTCTTCTGAATGATCTGATGTTAACCAAGCACTCGTTTGCCTTTACATCTGGCCCTAGTTATAACCATAGCCATGAGTTCCATCCCAAGAGACAATTTCATGTCAGCAAAACATTATCTGTGGTGTTACATACATGATAGTCATGGAGTTTTACACTTTTTGGTTCAGTTTGTATATTGCTTACATTTTATAGATCTAGGAACCTTGTGAATACATATCTTAAACCTAATCTAATCCTGAACCTAAGTAACATATTTAAGATAATTAAACAGTTGGGTGTAACAAGACTCAAGACTTCTTTTTTTTTTTTTTTTTTTTTTTTTCACCTTAGACCGGGCAAACATTCCTGGATATTGGCAGACACTGCTCCTGCCTGTGACCTTTCCCTGTGTCTGCAGTCTGCCCTTGGCTGTGCTTTGAGAGATTAAGAGCAAGGGCTCTGTCCTCACTTGGAATTAGTTGGCAGGCAAAGATGATTGGACCTTTTAGACTTGGTAGCTGATGGCAAGACTTGTAACCCTGGGTAGCTAGGCCCTGGAGGTAATAGGCATTTGTTCTTTCTGTACAGCCAAGCTCAGCCTCCTGGTTCTTGGCAGTGGCTCCACGCACCAACAGGGCTGGAGAGTCTTTGACTGGGTGTTCTAGCTGACTCATAAGCGACCCTACCATCAGTGACTTGGAAGAACCTCTTCAAAATAAATGAGTAACACAACTCCGGATCACAAACTCCAGCCTTAACTCCTGAGGTGTAGGATGAGTTGAAGGGCAGGCTGAGAAGTTGAGTGAGACCCTATCTCAGAATAGAGACACAGAGACAGAGGGAGAGGGGAAGGAGCTCAGCGGGGCTGAGATGGCACCCTGGGGAGAGGTACTTGCCACCAAGCCTGATGACTCCTTCTATCCCAGAACTCACATGGTGGAAGGAGAAAATAAATTCTCCAGACTTGTCCTCCAAACATCTACATTTACTCTGTGGCATAAACGTGCACCCACACTCAAACTAAATGTAAGGAGAACACTCACATAGCTCAGTAGTCGCGAGCTTACTTAGCAGGAGTGAAAGCCTAGGTTTGATTTCCAGTGCCAGGAGAGACAATGAGAGATAGACACCTTGAGGTCAGTGATGATAGCCAAAGCAGTGACTAGAAAGGAAATTAGACCCCATTGGCTGGGACAGCTCAAAACGATGTAAACTTAACTTTAAAACACCTATGTTAAAATGACTTAATTTCGTTGCCTAAGCTTCTGAGGTGAAGCATACATTGTACATGGATTTTCAGGGCTCAGAGGATATTTATATCAGTGAAGTGCTTACCTTCCAAATGTGAAGACCTAAGTTTGATCTCCAGAAGCCACCACACACACACACACACACACACACACACACACACACACACACACCACACCACACCACACAAACAAAATGCTAGGTTTGGTGATCTATGCCTATAACCCTAGCACTGGTAGGTGGATCTCTGAGGTTCATTGGCTGGCCAGCCTACCCTAATTGGTAAACTTCAGCCCATTAAAAGATACTGTGGCAGATAGCCTCTTTAAGGATGACACCCAAGGTTATCACATGAATGTATATCTGCACACGTGAATGTATACTGATACATGCACACACACACACACACACACACACACACACACACACATACAAACACATACCATGCCAAAAAAAAATGATACACAGCCTTTCAAATGATTATGAGTAGCACCCAGGCCTCTGACAAGTGACCTCAGTTGGGTATCTATCTCCCTTAGCCATATACTTGGGGATGAAGGGATTTGAACTTTTTAACTATCTGGAATCTTCATACCTAACTTAAAGCCAAGCAGTACAAACCAAGCAAACTTAAAGAATTTAAAGCTTAAAAAAAGAAAATAAAAAGTGTCATCAGATCTGGTGGTGGTGGCCCCTGCTGAGGCAGTGCACACCAAAGCAGAGGTTGAGAGACCGCTGAGAGTTCGAGGCCAGTCTGATCTGCAGTGTGAGTTCCAGGACAGCCAGGGCTACACAGAGAACCCCTGTCTTGAAATACTGAGACAAAACAAAAAACAAACAAACAAAAATGTCAAGGTTGGGTCAATAATTGGATTGAACCAAGTGTAACTTAAAGTGTTTGGTAAAGTATTTACCTACATAGCAGTCACAAAGTCCTGGGTAAAATCTGCATGACTTATGCATCCCTATAGTCTCAGACCTGAGAGACAGACATAAGGAGAATAGATCGAGCTTATGGTCAGATCCATAGTGAATCTTAGGCCCATCTGGAATACATATGTTCCTGTCACCCAAAAATGGGGATGTCCAGATGTGGTGGCACATACCTTTAATCCCAGCACCTGGAAAGCAGAGGCAGGCAGGTGAGTTTGAGGACAGTCTGGTCTACATATTGAATTCCAGGTCAGTCAGGGCTACAGAGGGAGACCCTGTCTGAAAACACAACTAGAAACTACTAAGAGGCAGTTGGTGCTGAGGAGCTGGCTCTGTTAGGTAAAGTGTTTGTCATGAAACAGTGAGGACCTGAGCTCAGTCCCCAGAACCCACCCAAAAGCTGGCGGTGTGTGCCTGTCATCCGAGCTCTGGAGGTCTGGAGACATTAAGATCTCTTGGACTCACTGACTTGCCAGCCTAGCCTACTTGGCAAGCCTCAAGTCCCTGTGAGAGATCTAGTCTCACAGACAGAGTTGACAGCTGTTGTAAGGAAAAACACCCAAAGGCTGGCTTCTGGCCTCTACCCACATATGCATACATGGTCACACACACACACACACACACACACACACACACACGTATGAACTCGTCTTGTTGTATATTTGGATCCCCAAATGTAAATTCTGGCTTAGTGTGGAGGCCCACCTGTAATTCCATCTCTGGAAAGCAGAGGAGGAATCCTCAGCTATACAATCCCTAATATGCCAACTCTGGGTCCAATGGAAAGACCACGATGTACCTAAGAGACAATCCTCTGTGTATATTTGTGAGGGAGCAACTATCCCGGATTAATTAAGTTGTAAAAACTTACCCTAACTATATGTGGCACCACTCCACGGGCTGTTGTGCCAAACTGAATAAAAAGGAGGGAACAAGCTGAGCTTTGGGTTGTGCTGGGTCCAGCCAGGGGACCTCATCTCAAAGTCTTCAACTTAACTACATCTACACAGTCCTTTTTGCTGTGTAACGCACATAGTCACAGGTTCCGATGATTAGGCACCTGAGTGGCCATAGCTCTGTGTGCCAGGGTCTTCACCACTATTCAGTCCGGGATCACTCTAGTTTATACGTTTAAATATTTGAGAGGGTTAATGACTTCGAAGATGAACATGGTAAATTTATTTTTAATGATGTTACTGTATCTGTGTGTGTGGGTGTGTGCACACCAGTGCAGTTGCCTGTGGAGTCCAGAAGAGAGTACCATATCTTCTGGAGTTAGAGTGACAAGAAGTTGTGAGGTGCTGGATATGGACGCTGGGAAATGAACTTGGTCCTCTATAGGAGTAGTGCATGCTCTTAGCCCACTGAGTCAATTCTCAGCCCCAAGATGAACATATACTTAATTATATGATTTCAAAATAGGGGAACCTCAGATTGTGACTAAAATATTAAATTACATCGACAGCATATATAGTGCCCCAGTGCAAGATTAATGTATTATCTGCTCCCCGAATGTGAATATAATGTGTATAAGTACATTTATTTAGAAGACTCTGATGTGCAAAAGGTAAGCCATTTAACCTTTATTTAAGTCTTTGTAATTAAACATTAATGCAAATATTCTACTATTCATTAAAAAATCCCATATTATTCAGTACTTTATAGATATTGGGATTATAGATAAGAGGTAGGCCCTGCCCTTCAGACAAGTTTTCTTAGTGCTCTATTGCTATGAAGAGACATCATGACCATGGCAATTCTTATAAAGGAGAACGTATAGTTGGGGCTTGCTTACAGTGTCAGAGGTTTAGTCCGTTGTTACCCTGGTGGGAAGCATGGTGATGCTCAGTCAGACATGGTACTGGAGAAGTAACAGAGAATTCTACATCTGACTCCTCAAGCAGCAGAAAGAAAGGTCATGGGCCTGACTTGAACTTCTGACACCTCAAAGCCCACTCCCAGTGACACACTTCCTCGAACAAAGCCACAGCTACTCCAATAAGACCAACCCCAACAGTAAGCCCCACCCCTCCACCGTATGTAAATGCCACTGTAAGTCAACACCAGAGGTTCATTGGTCTGGGCTCTTTATGTGTTGACCTTTTCCACAAAAGCTTGGAAAGTCTCTGCCCATGTTTGTAGCATGTAGATCAGCACCTAAAAGGCATTGTCAGGCATGCTTCTGGTGTACAATAAGCACTTGCAGAGGGCTGCCGGCCTGCTTCAGTGGCACATTCAACCTATAGACATTGATTGGGCATAGTGATGTTGAAGATTGCTATCCCCGACTGCTTGTTAGCAACATCTAGGTGTTCTAGGTAATTGCAGACACTCCACCACAACCAACCCCCACTCTCATCTAACTGACCACAGTAGAATGGATGAGGTTCCCTTTCTTAAAATTTGTGTGTGTGTGTGTGTGTGTGTGTGGTACATGGGTGCAATGCCCTTGGAGGCCAGAGATGGTGCTGGCGCTCCTGAGGCTGGAATAGCAGGCACTTGGGAACTGCTCAGCATGGGTGCTGGCAATGGAACCATGGTGTTTTTGAAGAGTATTAGCATTTTTAACAGCTGAGCTAGCTATACACACCATTGAGGTTTCCTTCTCTGAATATCAATGTAGATTGTTTTTTTTTCCAGCACCCAGGAGAGTCTACTGTGCAGGAGAGTTTCCATCTGAACAGGCACCATTCCCACACAGCATGCATGTAACACCCACCACGACCCTCCAATTATCCTGCAACTAATGGACCAATCATCTGTGACCCTATACTTTCTGTTTGTTTGATCGATTTTTTTTTTTTCTGACACAGTCACCTTAGCCCAGGCTGACCTAGTACTTGCTGTGTAGCAAAGGATGAACTGGAACTTCTCACCGTGTGTCCTCTTCATACTTACCGGGGTTACAGACATACATGGCCGCAGTGCCGGAGATTGAAAGCATGGTTTTTGTGTATGCTAGGCAAGTAGCAGAATACTATCTCTATTCCCAGTGAACCACTGCTTTTATAACATATAAGTAAAAATAAATTACCATGCATGAAATGCAAAGGCAGTGGCATCTGGTAAAACCCAATCATCTTCTGTTATTAGGTTCATAGAAGTCATTACTGATAACTCTCTCTAAAAGACTCTTACTGTTTGTTCTCAACACTGTCTCTGTCTCTCTCTCTCTCTCTCTCTCACACACACACACACACAGACAGAGAGAGACAGACAGAGAGGGGGGAGGGAGGGAGAGAGAGAGAGAAATACATATATCTGTGGACTTCTGACCGAATACTTAACAGTGTTGCACACTGAGTTAGATTGCTCTCATTACTTTCTTTATGGAAATGGGCCAAGGAGAAGACAGGGGAGATGGTCAAACATAAGTAAAAAGGTCAGTAGGACCCAAGGTGGGTCTCGATGTCTTTAAGGAATGAGTCTAGGGCTAGAAAGATGGTGGCTCAGTGATTAAGAACATGCACTGCTCTTGCAGAGAACCAGAGTTCAGTTTCCAGCCCTATCTATAATTTCCTTTCCAGGGGCTCTGACACCTCTGGCATCCCTGGGCACCTGGACACACCCACACACATATACATGATTAAGAGTGGTAATCACTGTGGAGCAGGCCTGCCAACTCCTCACCAGGGCATCCTTGGAAGCTACAAGACCATTGGGCCTGAGTTTTACAGATCCCAAATTTTGATCTTACCAGAACAACACACACACACTGAGCAGGCTCTGGATCTGTCATATGCCAGACTTTTGAAGACTGTTGTGGTGTTGTTCTAATCTTTGTTTTCTCAAGACAGAATCTCATGTAGCCTAGGCTAGCCTGGAACTTACTATAGAGCTGAGGTGAATCTTGATCCTGGTTCACTCTGTTTCACCTTCCTTTGCTGGGTTTACAGGAGTGGGCCACCGAGTCAGGTTTACTGGTGTTGAGGTCCCAACCCAGTGCTCTCCACGCAGGCAAGCTTAAGTCAACAGAGCTACATCCCGAGCCCAGTGGGCTAAGAGTATACACTGTTCTTGCAGAGGATTAGAGCTCAGTTACCAGCATCAATGTCAGGTGGCTCATTTTTGTGACTGGAGATCAGAGGACATATATGGGAACCAGTTCTCTCCTTCCACCACGTAGGTCCTAAGGATTGAACTCAGATTGTCAGGCTCTGCCACAAGTGATTTTACCTACTGAGCCATCCCACAGGCCCAAACTTTGTTTTTTATTTTATGAGAGAGAGAGAGAGAGAGAGAGAGAGAGAGAGAGAGAGAGAGAGAGAGAGAGAGAGAATATACTCATAGAGAACCAAGGACAACTCTTCAGGTGTCTTTTCTCAGGCATCATCCACCATTGATTGGTTGGTTGGTTGGTTCGTTGGTTGGTTGATTGATTGATTAATTGATTGATAAATAGCCCAGGCTGACACTGAAATCACAGGTTTATACCAGCATGCCCAGCTTTTCTCTGCCCCCTGCCACAAGGGTTCTTGGGGATCAACCGAATTTGGGTCCTCCTTTTTAAGCTGTCCTCGGAGCCCCCCTTTCTCTGGTTTTAAACAGAGTTGCCTTGACTAGACTTGGTGACTTCGAAGTCAACTGTATTTATGCAGATTTTGGCCACAGATAACCTCATTTGTCCTAAGCTGATGACCTGCACCTTTTTATATATCTTTTTTTCCAAAAATTATTATATTTATTTATGTGCCTTGTGTTTATGTGTGTGTGTGTGTTCACACACATAGTGTAAGTATAGACTTCAGGGGGCAACTTTTGGGGGGGGGTTGTTTGTTTGTTTGGTTGGTTGGTTGGTTTTTTTCGAGACAGGGTTTCTCTGAATAGCCCTGGCTGTCCTGGAACTCACTCTGTAGACCAGGCTGGCTTCGAACTCAGAAATCCGCCTGCCTCTGCCTTCTGAGTGCTGGGATTAAAGGCGTGCGCCACCATGCCTGGCTCAGGGGGCAACTTTTAGGAATTCATTCTACCATGTGTCCCAGGAATCAAACTCGGATTGTCAGCCTTGGGGACAAGCATCTCTATCTGCAGAGCCATCTCACTAGCTCATAGAGTCCTGCCTTTTGGACTATAATACCCAAATCCCCTTTCTTTGCTAAACTCCTGTTTTAGATTCCAGCCCTCACCTTGACTTCTGCATGATCCCTGCCCATCCCCCCACCCCCAAGTCTCAACTGCTCCATTTAAACCCATAGCTTGATGACACAATGGAGCAGCCCTGCCCTCTCTGGGGGACTTTCAGGTTTCATGGTATAGTGGCTCTTTCAGTTACTCTCAGTTCCTCAGATTGTCACATGGTACAGCTAAAATGAAAGGGGTGGTGTCTGACGCTTTATTTATTTATCTACTTTGGGTGCGGGTGTGCATGCCATGGTGTGACACTCGTGTGGGGGTGAGAGAACAGCTTTCAGGACTCAGCTCACCCCTTCCACCAAGTGAGTCCTGGGGATGGAATTCAGCCTATCAGGCTTGGTGACAAGAGCCTTTGAACTTTGAACCTGTTGAACCATCACATCAGCTCCAAATAAAGGATTCTCTAATTCTATTTCCATCTCTTCCACAGTAGGAGATGTGGCTAACTTCTGAGCCTGTTAAAGGTTGGCAGTGCAGTACTGAAACCATTGGTTACAATGCTACAATGGATTATTGTCATAATAATGTAGGAGTGCATGAGCATTAACTGTGGTGTGATGAATGGGCATAAGAAGGGAGAATGACCATGAAGCCAATGGTTTAAGAAAAATTAATTTCATGGTGTGGAGGAAGGAGAGATTGGATTTGGATTGAGGTTCACCCTGGTAGACCAGCTGCAGCTGTTACAGTATCTTCCCCTGCAAGGTGTCTTAGAATCACAGTCCTCTCACCCTCCCTTCTCTGCCCAATCAGATATGTCACCCACACCCTTCCCGTGGCATGGGATTAGTGAT
>NC_034594.1:94737065-94743030 GCF_900095145.1 Mus pahari
ATGGCACATGTGTGCACCCAATACATAAATGTAATAAAAAAACATTTTTAAAAAGTAGCATTATACCGGGTGACATAGGCCATTTTGCAAGCATATGATGCATTTAGAAGATAATCCCCCAGATCTCACTACCTGACCTGCCCTCCCCCACCCTCCCGCCACTCCCCTTTGTCCCTCAGTTTCCCTTCTACTTTCATGTCATCGGTACATATATGAGTGTATGTATGTCAAAAGTCTAGGACCCACAGATGAGAGAAAGCACGGTATTTGTCTTTCTGGAATGACTTAATTCTCTTAAAATGATTTCCTCCAGTTCTACCCATTTTTCTGCAAATGGCATAACTTTATTCTTCTTTACAAATAAAATATCTATCTATCTGTCTATCCTCTGTCAATCATCTATTTATCTAGTCTGTCACCTACCTACCTATCATCTGTCTATCTCTCTTCTTTCTATCTACCATTACGTTTTCCTCACCTCCTCACCTGTTGATGGACACTCCGGTTGGTCCCCTAACTCGGCAGCTGTGACTGGTGCTGCAGTTCGCTGTATGACAGACATTCTTCCTCACTTGTGGGGCATAGATGCCGCTTTGGCTTCTTCCTCTGTTGTTTCTCCTCAGCTACAAGAAATGTATTTGGAACAAACCACCAACATTTCAGAGAAATTAATTACCAAAACAAAGTCAGAAAGGCTTTTTATAGAAAGAACCAGTGAGTCAGAGTTGGCAATAGAGCTCGGTGGTGGAGCACCCAACATACGTAGGGCCCTCTACCTCTGCAAACAGTCCAACAAAAACGTGTCTGTTTCTCAGCTGCGTGGCCAATAGCTGCTGGAAGTAGTTTAAGGTGGAAGGGACTGTTCGGGCTCCGGTTTAAGAAGGAACTCATACAGCTCATTGTGGTGGGAAAACACAGTAGAAGTCCAAGGCAGCCGATCTCTTTGTGTCCTCAGACAGGAAGTAGAGAATGGACCGGAAGCTGGTCTGGACTCTCAAACCTCAAGACCCACCCCCCAGTGAATTATTTCCTCCCAAGGAGGCTCCACCTCCTAAAGATCCCAAAATCTTCTGTAGCATTCCCACAGTATAACTGGGCATCAAGTGTTCCGACTCGAGAGCTTGTGCGGGGACTTTTCATATACTAGCCACAACAATAAATAAACAAGTCAAGGAACGGTGTACAAACGTGAACAGCTCAACTCATCAGGGGCAGAAAACATGAGGCCCTATCTTACTCTTTCCGGCTACTACTGAGGAAGTATAAGCCAGGAAGGAAAGCCCAAATGAGGCTGGTGGCAGAGATGAGACATGGGAAATTTTTTAGAAAGTTTGGGGTGGCAGGAGTTAGGTGGGGGGAGCAATTATCTGCTTATTTCACAAAGACCACCGTGATTAGATCTGGGGTGCGGCCAAGGAAAACAATGGATACAGGCCACTTTCAACCCCTTATAATAAGCCAGACACTTGTGTGTTTGGGTCTGTGTGGGGATGGCAGCATAAAAGAGGCTAAGAGAGAAACAGTAGCACTGCGGTCAGAAGAACATTGTGTGGACACAGGTGATAACGTTCTTCCATTGGCTGACATTCGGTTTTCTCCCGTTCTCCTTCTGTGATTTCAGTTAGCCATCGTGGTCTGAAAATATGTTAGGGAGTTTACTTATTTTTGAGGCAAGGTCTCCTATATCTTGGGCTGGCCTTGAACTTACTCTATAGCCAAAGATGACCTTGAATTCTGATACTCTTGCTTCTTCTTCCTAAGTGCTGGGATTGCAAGGTTTATGAAGCCCCGAGGGTGAAACCCAGAGCTTCATGCCTGCTAAGCACACACTCTACTAACTGAGCCATAGCCCAATCCTAATTCACATTTTTGAAATGTTTATTATTACATTTAGTTATTTGTATGCATGTATTTGTGCATGTGCACACATGTATATGTATGTGCCTATATGTGTTGGCAGTGTCACAGCACATGACGTTGAGTCTTGGGAATATGCCTCACTGCCTCCCCAGTGTTGGTATCAAAAGCACATGCTGCCACACCTGGCTTCTTTCATATGTGTTGGAGATAGAACCCCGGTCCTCATGTTTGTGTGGCAGACACTTCACCAACTGAGCCATCTCCCCTACCCCTAACTTATAAATTAAACTTTATCACAGATACGCATGCATCTAGAAAAGTCAGTATTCCCAGGTTGAGCATTATCTCTGCAGTTTCCAGCATCCACTCAAGGTGATTCAGCCAAGGAAGGAGCTCCATGACACAAACCCTGGTATAGAAGAATGGGCTGTGAGTAGACCAACTAGAAACAGGCTGTCAGAGCTCAGAGGAAAACCAAGGAAGAGTAAGGTGCTGGGCCAAGGAAAGGGAGTCTCCAGAGACTATAGAAAGGGTAACGGACCACAGCGTGCACTATGACAAACAATGTCTTTAGTTACATTTCCTGCTGTTGCATTACAACTCTTACCGACAAAAGAAACTTAAGGAAGGAAGAGTTCTAAGGCATAACCCATTATTTGTGTGCATGTATATTTGTGCGTCAGCTCATCATAGTGGTGTATCCATAATCAGGAAATAAAGCGAGTGGGACACAGCTGCTTGAGAGACTGTCCCCTTTTCAGTCAATCCAGGACACTGGCCCACGGGAAAGTGCCACTCACATTTAGAGTGAGTCTTTCCCACTCAATTAACCCAATCTAGAAACACCCCAATGGGCATGCCCGGAGTCTAACCTAATCCAGAAAATCCCTCACAAATGAGGCGAGAAGCTTATTTCTAGGTGATTCTAAATCTTGTTCAGGTAACAGTTCATGTTAACCATCACTTGGGGTAAGCAGTGGGCAGGGATGTGTGCAGGGGGGGTTAAGGACATTCACATCCATGCCCAACCTCGGCCAGATGGACTTAAACTTATTTATGTTTCAATTTATGGTTATGTGCGTGTGCACACGTACACACCTGTGTGCCTGTGCATTTATGCATGTGTGTGTGTAAGAATGTGTGCCTATAGAGGTAAGGGAACAACCCTATGGTTTCGGACCTCAGGTGCCTTCCACTTTTTGTTTGTGACGGGGTGAATTTGGCCACATAGGCCAGGCTGGCTGGCCCATCTCCAACTCCCATCTCACCAGTGACAAGATTATAAGCAGGAGCCAACATGGTGGGCTTTTTGCCTGGGTTCTAGTGATTAAATCCAGGTCCTTGTGCTTCTTTTCACCAAATCTCCCTTGCCTGGTGTTGGCAGTTCATTTCAGAACTGAATTCCTTTACCATAGAAGCTATTTAACAGCTTAAAATTTAAACAGCTTAAATGTATGGTCCCTGGTGTTTATTGATTTCTTACTTCTTTAAGTACCTTATGATGTTTCTCTTGTACTTCTCCCTGGCTCTGTGAGAGGTTCCATTATTTGCTCCTTGTTAAAGAGGAGGAGCCCCGGACCCAGGGTTGAGAAATGCTTAGGGTCACAGCTAGTGGGCATAGGAGACAGACTTCCCGAGATAAGCAGGTGTGCACTGAGGGGTGTATATCTGTCTTCTTCAGACCTTTGAGGAGTTCTTGCAGATGTTACTGCTTTTTAAATTCAAGACTTTGAGTGAGCAGCCTCTAGAGCTACTGTTGGGAAACACATCTGTCAGAAACGCATTGTGGGGACAGGGGTTGTAGCTCAGCGAGCATGAGGCCTGGGTTCCACCCCCAGAACCCTGTAAACTGGCATGAACTGGGTGTGCTGACATTTGCCCAGAATCCCAGGACTCAGGAAGTGGAAACAGAAGAATCAGAATTCAAGGTCAGCCCTTTCTACATCTTGAGCTCACAGCAGGAGAGAGTATCTCATTAGTTCTTGTAGAAAAGAGGAATGCATTTTTTTTTTACAATGGTCTAACACTTTTATTTGAATCCATATTGATTATAACAAGATTACTAAAAGCATTGGCTAATTTATACATATATACATATTCCTTGTAAATTTTTTTGATGTGAGGCTAGCCTTTAATGGCTGAACCTGTTCACTTATTTCTTTCTTTTTAATTACATAATATATTTTGAGCGTGGTCTTTCCTCTCCCACAGATCCTCCAGATTCTCTTTACCCATTGGACTGCAAGTTCCCCCTCTCTCAAACAAACAAACAAAAACCCCAAATCAAAACTAGCACACACACACACACACACACACACACACACACACACACACACACACACACTTTAAGACAAAAGTATCAAAAGAAAACAGAAAAACAAAACAACAACAAACACTACTACTACTACTGCTGGGTATTGGTCCACCCTGTGATGTGGTTGATAAACCCTGTGTATTGGAGAAAAACTAATTTTTCCTTTCCCAGCAAGAATTAATTCCAGATGGCTTCTTGGTTAGGGGTAGGACCTTGTGTCTACACAGAGGAATGTTTTGTTTTGTTTTGTTTTGTTTTGTTTTGTTTTTTGAGACAGGGTTCCACGTAGCTCAGGATAGTCTCCAACTTGGTATGTAGCTGCACATGACTTTGAACTTCTGATCCTCCTGCCTCCACCTCCCGAGTGTTGGGGTCTCAGGAGAGTCACCGTGCCTAGCTTCAGTACTTACTTTTGAGAGAGGATCTTGTGCTGCTTGGGCCACTCTTGAGTTTCCGGGCTCAGCTATGTCACTTCAGCAGGTACTACAAGGCCCATCCGAAGCTGGCTCAGAAAGTGTAAAGTTAGGCATCAGTCCTGGGTCATGTTCCCTGCACTTAACTCTAGTGTTTAATTTAGAAGCATACGTAAGAACTGCTGTTCTGAGAAAGACCCACAATTACTGAAATGAAACTTCTTTCTTCCTAAAATGTGGGCGCGAAGGACTCCCAGGCCCACCCATGCTCTGGTTTTCTCCCCATCTCCTAGAGTGGCTTAAAAGTTTATTTCCCCCCTCCTTCCCCATCTGCATCTCTCTGGCATAGCTGGAAACAGCATCTCTGGAGGGCTCTGTCTCCCTCCTTCTGCTCTCTGTCAGTGCTTTGTGGTTTCCCTCATTTAAGACTCTTCCACAACCTGCCTTCGGAAGGAAACCCAGAAGTATTTTTAAACATAATTTGGAGGCTTCCAAATAAAACAAATATCATAATTGCCTGTGGGTTACAAGTCCCAGCTTCGCAGTGGGTAGACCAGGGACAGAGAGTCAACACGGCAGCGGCTGGGCACTTGTAGGGCCTCCATGGCTGTGTGAGCCTGGCTTGAGTTCCGTTCTCTTCTCACAGTCCCCTTCTCTTCCTCCTTTTCTTCTTCCTCCTCCTTCCTTTCCTCTTCTCTTCGCACCAATTGGCTGGACTGCTACCCAGCAAGCTTGAGGAATCCGGCTGTCTCTCTTTCCTTGGCACAGTGGTTACACAAGTCCATGCTTTCACGAGCAGCTCAGCTCTTTTGCACAGATGCTGGAAATGGAACCAGCAAGTTTAGGAAGGAAGGAAGGAAGGAAGGAAGGAAGGAAGGAAGGAAGGAAGGAAGGAAGGAAGGAAGGGAAGAAAAGGGTCATCGTACAAAGTATATAGTCTATCAAGTGTATTGTCCCCCTTGTTCTGCCCCATCCTTATGTACATGCACGTTTGGAGTCGGTAAAGAAATGTGGTATATACACAGTGGAATGAATTTCTTTCAACCATAAAGAATGAAGTTACATCATTTACAAGGAAATGGATGCAACTGGAGGTAATCATATCAGGTGAACAAAACCAGTCTCAGAAAAGCAAATGTTACATCCATCTTTTCCGTCATTTGTAAGGTGATGTTATGCAAGGGAAGCAAGGGAAGTCCCCTGGGGTTCAAAGAATGGAGAGCAATAAGGATGAGTGATAAGAGGAGTGGTCCAGTAGGCCCCTGACAAAAGTTAGGGGCCTTCAAGTACTCAGAAAAAAACCCCTATGATGCATCCAAGTTTCAGTGTGTGTGTGTGTGTGTGTGTGAGAGAGAGAGAGAGAGAGAGAGAGAGAGAG
>NC_034594.1:94744084-94774212 GCF_900095145.1 Mus pahari
CTGGGTCCCATTGTGTCAGGTCTTACAGAGATGCTCTGGGTCCCATTGTGTCAGGTCTTACAGAGATGCTCTGGGTCCCATTGTGTCAGGTCTTAGAGATGCTTTCCCAGCTGACCTGCATAGCTGCATTCCCAAAGCCATGTGAACGTTAATTACTCCATGCATCTGATGGATGGCTTGACACAAACTGCTGGGGACAGCACTTTGTCTTGCTTGTATAACGCCCAGCTGGCACTTGCTTTAGCTTTAGTGCACTACACCCTGTCACATGATTTGTCTGGTCAACGTTTATTACTTCAGTGTAACATCCCCGTGGAAAATGAGCAAATCTCCGAGCCTGATCTGACTAAAGAAGGCAGAATAACAGGGCCCTGAGAGCGTCCACTTTCTAATCCCCAGAGCCTAAGAGTGTGTTATCTGATATGAGTTTGTAATCTGCAAAAGGCACTTTGTGGATGCAATCAAGTTAGGATTTTTACACAAGAAGATTATCCAGGTAGGCTCCACTGAATCACACAGGGGCCAGGGAGGTGGCTCAGTCGGTAAAATGCTTTCTGTGCAAACATGGGGACCTGAGTTCAGATCTCCAATGCTCATAAAAAAAGCATGGCATGGTGGCATGTGTTTATAATTCCAGTGTGAAAACACAGGAGGATCCCTGGGGCTTGCTGGCCAGTGTGCTGAACTGATGAGGTTCTGGTTCAGTGAAATAAGGTGGAGAGTGAGGAAGAAAGATACCTGTCATTGGCATCCACATACATGTACACATACTCATGTATGTGTACCAGCACTTGAGCATATATACACATATGCACATATACACATATACACACATATATACACATGCATATACACACAAACATATACACAAATTCACACACATACATGCATATACACAAATGTACACATATACACACACACACATATGCACACACACAAATAAAGCAAGTTAGGCCAAAAGCTAGACGACCATGGCTGGCTGTGGTCTCAGGCAGAGGTGTGGCAGAAGAAAAGATACAGACTTGGCATGATGAGACAGGGCCTGTTGCTGTTTCTGGGATGTCTCTAGGACATAGCTAAGAAGCCTTCCCAGGGGCTGACACCCCACAGGAAAAGGTGCCTTAGCCTCATGGAACTGAATTCTGCCCAGTGGCAAGAAAATGGACCTGTCCCTGAATCTCCTGTGGCCCCGGAGGCCACTGGCCTACAAAAGTCTGTGTTGATAAACAGCATTGTGGGAAGTCACTGAATATGGGGCGTTTAATTGTGGGGAGCACTGGAAAGGCAGTACCCTATCCAGAAGGACTTCCCAAGCCTTCTTCAAAGAATGGCCTCCTGTCTTCCTGGAAAACCAGCTTCCCAACATTGTCACACCCAGCCGCTTCACTCCCTAGAAGCCCGTGCCGTTTTCTGAGAACAATGGTTTGCGGGTATGTCTGAGAACAGAATGGGAAAGACACTTTGCAAAGTGTCCAGAGTCTGACTTACAGGCAGGCTGGCCTCTGTGATGATGCCTCTGCCCTGTCTCCCCGGCACCTGGGGTGCCTCCTACCTAAAAAGCCACTCCATCGCTTTTTAATATTTATTTTATTTTTAAATTCTCTCTCTCCTTCTCTTCCTCTCCCTCTCCCACTCTTGATCTCTCCCTCCCTCCTTCCTTCTGTCTGAGAGAAAGAGGGGGGGGAGAGGGAGAAGGAGAGGGGGAGAGAAGGGGGAGGGGAGGGAGAGGAAGAGAAGAGACAGAATTCGAGACAGAGACAGAGAGATAGACAGAGGAAGAGACACGGGTGAATGCAGGTGCCAGCAGAAGCCAGAAGTATTACATCCCCTTGGTGCTGTAGTTAGTTTCTGGTAGGGACAGGATTCTGGTCTTCTGAAAAAGCAATACATCTCCTAACCACTGAGTACCTCTCCAGACCCTTTGTTTCTGTTTTTAATTTACTTTTAATTTTATGTGAATGTGCTTATTGTGTATGGGAAGGGGTGTGAGGACAATCTCAGGTGTTGTTCCTCTGGACCATTCCCACTTTTTGTTTGAGACAAGGTCTCTCATTGGTCTGAAACTTCATCAAATAGCTGGGCTAGCAGGCTACCAAGCGTCAGGAATCCACCCGTCTCTGCCCCTCATCCCACTCCCCCAGTCTCTCTATCCTAGAGACCACAGGTGTGCACCAGTACACTGGCCTCTTGCTTGGGCTATGGGGAGTTGAACTCGGGTCCTCCTGCCATGTTATCTCCCAAATCTTGTGGAAGAAAACCCTAAGGGGGACATCTCCCGCAGCTACCCTCGAATCTGAAACTGGGCAAAACACCTAAGATCATAGCTAATAAGAAAGAAAAGTTTGTTTTGCCCACAGTTTCTGAAAATTGGTGCATGATTCCTTGGCTCTGTTTCTCTGGGCCTGTAACAACACAATATATCATGAAGGACAGTGTAGAAGAGAATTGTCTGCCTCATAGTGGCCTGGAAGGAGGGGCGAGAAGGAGTGATTGGGGTTCCAATATGTCAACCAAGGGTATGCCTCCAATAACCTCAGCTCCTCCCAATAGTGCCACGCCTTGGTGACCAAACTTTTGGCATATGGGCTTTGGGGAAGATTCGAGGCTCAAACTATAGTACAGGGTTTACTTGGTTCTTTCTTATAGGCTACCCCCACCCCCGCGCCCCGCCATCTTTGGGACTTTGACTTAGGGACTGATACGCTCTGCTCCGACCAAAGCTCGGGTCTCGGTGGGG
Organism: Mus pahari; assembly: GCF_900095145.1. Lineage (NCBI taxonomy): Eukaryota > Metazoa > Chordata > Mammalia > Rodentia > Muridae > Mus > Mus pahari. Next base: position 94,746,822 of record NC_034594.1, read on the forward strand.
GAGAATAGCAGACAGTGTTCACCCTGGGAACTGAGTCCTAACAGTGGTTCCTCGACCCCGCAGAAGCCTCTACCCTGGAGTCTCCCCACAGCAGGCCCCCAGCTGCCAATCTTCCCTGCAGCCCATTTCTCCCCTGCAAAGCCGGTCTGAGCTGTTCCGGGATGATTAATGCTGATCCTGTCTTTCCATTCTGCACGGTGCCTTTTCAAGCTGTGTTCAGAGAAAGGGCTTGGCCATCTGCAGGGGACCTGTGCGGAAATGTGGGGAAATGACCGTGCATTTATTTATGTCGTCCATTGTTAGCTAAGAATATCCAGGTGGTCTAATAATGGAGGTACCAAGAAAGGAAAAGGACTAGGCGGTGGGAAGGGTGCTGGGTTTCAGGTCAGCTTAAGCCCCACAGCTGAGCTGAAGAAACTTCCGCAAGTTGCTTTTAGTCCTTTGGCCCCAGTCTCTTCCTCTGGGGAAAATAAAAAGCTGATTATCACTGATTCTTGCAGACTATTACAGGGATGTAATGAGAACCTGTGGACAGGATCTATACGGCTCCCCTATTTTCCCCAGCCAAACTGCCAGGGACAGATGGAGACACCCTAAGGGATGTCACTGTCTTAGGCTTCCCACCTGCTGGCACAGAACCTATAAGCAACACCCTTCACCCATGCCTTTGAACATCAATATTATTTGCAGCTGCTGTTGATGTCTCTGGAAAACCCATATGCCATCCTTTTGTAAGTAACTGGCTGAGAAAGCCCTCCCCATAGCTGCTACATCTACTTCGAGGGGGACTGAATTTTAGGGTAACAGAGCTGCCAAACTGAAGAGGTGCCAGTCATGGCGTTACCCATCTTTAACAGGGGGGGGGGAAGGAGAGGGAGGAGGGAGAGGAGAGGGAGGGGGAGGAGAGGGAGGAGGGGTGAAAACAAGTTGCTGATGGGGAAAGGGCATGGTAGGTAATATGTTTGTGATGCTTACCTGAGGAACCGAGTTGGACCCCCATCACATTCATAAAAAGCCAGTGTTGTAATCCCAGGGATGGATGGAGGTGGTGCCAGTAAACCTGCTCCTGCACACACAAACCAAGAAAGGATGGGCAGAGATTTTTACCAAGGTATTCATTAAAAAATGGTTTTGGAGAGTTGGAAGATGTGTCAGAAGGTAAAGATGCTAGCTGCTAAGGCTGATGATCTGTGTTTGTCCTCAGAACACACACAATGGAAGGAGAAAACCAACTCCTGAAGGTTGTCCTCTGGTCTCCACACATGTTCTGTGGCATGCACGTGCCTCCCCACAAAAGAAATAAACGTAATATTTTTTGAGACAAGGTCTCACTAGGTTGCCCTTGGCTGGCCTTGAACTCAAAGATCCACCTGCCTCTGCCTTCTAGGTGCTGAGATTAAAGGCATTTAACACCATGCCCAGCTCTAAAGATTTTTAAATAAGCTTGTCTAACAATAAAGGATTGTGATAGTTAGCACTGTCAGCTTAACAGACTCTAGAATCACCGAGGAGATGGGCCTCTGGGCATGCCTGTGGAAAATTACCTTGACTGCATGAATTCAAGTGGGGAAAGCCCACTGTGGGAGGTACCATTCCCTGGGATAAGATCCTAGACTGTGTCAATGGAATAAGAGCTGCACAGCACAGCTGTAGCACTCATTCATTCCTCCTCTGCTTGACTGTGGATGTGATGTGGCCAACTGCCTCACACTCCTGCCATCTTGATGTCCCTCCATAATGACTGTGCCCTTGAACTGGGAGCCAGAACAAACCCTTTCTCCCTCCCTCAAGAAAATAACAGGAAAAGAAACTTAGACATTGACTATCTAATCTAAATCATCAGCATCACTTTAATAGTGTTGCCTTTGAAGCTTGTAGAAAGTTTGTTACTAGGACAAAATATTTTCTGCATAGGCGTGAAAGATGGCTCAGCAGTTAAGAACACTGGCTGTTATTCTAGAGGATCAGGGTTGGATTCCCAGCATCCACACGATGCCTCACAACTGCCGGCAAATCCAGTTCCAGGTGATAGGATACTTTCTGTTCTCGGCATTCCTGCTGAACCGCTCTTCCGATCTCAACGTCCACAAGCAGCAAAATATTTTCTGCATAGGCGTGAAAGATGGCTCAGCAGTTAAGAACACTGGCTGTTATTCTAGAGGATCAGGGTTGGATTCCCAGCATCCACACGATGCCTCTTAACCAACTGTAACTCTAGTTCCAAGGGATCTAGCACCAACTTCTGGCCTCAGCAGGCTCTGCATGCATGAGGAATATATCATATACTCAAACAAAATACCCAAACACGTAAAAATGAAAAACATTTCCTGCATAGTGTTAAGTAAAGCAAAAGCAAGAGACAAAATTGCACAGCATTTCATACTATAATAAACCTGCATGTTCTGGAAAGTTGTAGAATATAGACTATTTTAAAAGGACAGTGTAAGGCTAGAGACGTGGCTACTTGTGTTTGCCAAGCATGCTCAAGACCTTGGAGTCATTCCCAGAACCACAACACCTAATTTTTTTTTTCTCTAGGGGCCAGCAAGATGGCTTAATGGGTAAAGGCACTTGCCACCAAGTCTGATAACCTGGTAACCCGAGTCTGATCCCGGGATCCATGTTTGGAAAAGAGAACTAATTCTGACCTACATGCATGCCATGGTAGACATGTCTCCCACTTCCCACATAAATAAATCAATATAATAATAGTTAATTTATATATATATATATATATATATATATATATATATATATATATATGTATGTATGTATACTATGTATCATGACTATGCTTCATGACAATGATATAGAGCTATTTGTGATTCTGTCTAGGTCTGTCTGTCTGTCTGTCTGTCTCTGTGCTGTTTGGTATATGTGCATTCATCCCATGTGGAGGAAAGTAGGGCTTCAGGTTCCCTGCTGTATCACCCCTCTTTTTCATTCTTTTGTAATGACCTCTTACTCACCCTGTAGCTAGGCTAGGCCCCCATCCATCCTCCTGTAGACCTGTCTCCAACAGTACTGTGCCTATAAACATTGATGTACCCTTGTCCAACAGTTGCGTGCATGCTGGGGATTTGGTCTCAGGTCCTCAGGCTTATGCAGCAGACATTTTCACTCACTGAGCTATCAGCCCTGTTACATCACTGTTATTGGTTGCATGTTATCTCATGGTTTATATATGATCTGAAATGTAACTATTATAAAGTATTCAAATGACTTCTGGTCATTTCTCATTCCCAGTATACTTCAAAGAGTAATTTTCTCGTTAATATTGAATTAGCTCTTCACTTATTTCCTCAGGATAAATTCCTAGAAGTGAAACTGGTTGCTCAAAAGCGTCTTTAGAGCTTTTGAAATTTATTGCTAAATGATCTTCCCCAGAGACTATCAATTTGCCCTCTCACCGGCAGCTTGTGAATGCATGCTCCCTCTTTAGTGGTTTGGCAACATTAGCTCACCCATTTGCTTTAAAATTAATAAAATAAGTCATGAACATATATGACTATAGCAGGTATGAAATTTAAAATGTTTTGTTATGTAATCATAGCTTGCTATAGGGTTGAGAGCAGGTAACATTCATTATGTAGTCACCATGTCCACCAGTATGTGACAGGAGTTAATTCCTTTAATCTTCCAGGTGATTCTTCTATAAGGTAGGTATCACTATCAACTCATGTCACATTTGAACAAAGAAAGGCACAGAAATGATAAAAATAAGCTATGTTCTGAGTGTGTCTTCCAAATTGCTGGGGACCAGGAACCTGGTCCTAAGTGAGAGAGCATAGTAGAAGGCCCTTGGGAGCAGAAATGTCACAGTGTCATCTAGGTCTCACAGGAATCCGTTTTCTCTCTGGCTTCCTGTCTCACCATGTGATCTGTCCTTCTCTTATGCCCTTCCTCCACTGGGGAGACATCCACCAGGAGGTCACCTCCAAAGTCAAGTCAATGAAGTATGCCTTTGAATCTTCAGAGCCTTGAGACAGGAAAACTTCATCTCTTTGTAAAATATCCAGACACAGATATTTCACTGCAGTAACAACATGACTAAACCAACAAGGTGACACGGTCCAAGGTAATGAGGGGTGAACTACTCCCCACAGGGTACAGCCTACATCATACTATACGGTTGTTTATTTTTTGACAGTTCCTATTGAGGTTGCTAAGCACCAGGAAGATCTTTCAGGTCAGGATTCATGATGGCACTCTGTATTAGACATCAATCTCTAGAGAAGAATAGAAGAAACAGAATGTGAATACATTGGGCTGAAGACATAGCCTAGTAGATAAACTGCTCATCTCCCAGGCATGAGGACTTGAGATCAAAACCCAGAAAGTGTGCCAAAAGGCTAGGCATGGTGGTGCACCCTTGTGTAGTGAGAATTCTGGGATGTTCACATAAAGAGTCTGTCCCTGACTCCTTCGCTGTTGTGCCGAGCCCACTGAGGAGTTGCCATGAGCAAAGCCCACCCTCCCGAACTGAAGAAGTTCATGGACAAGAAGTTATCATTGAAGTTAAACAGTGGCAGGCATGTCCAAGGAATACTGCGGGGCTTTGATCCCTTTATGAACCTTGTGATTGACGAGTGTGTGGAGATGGCAACCAGTGGGCAGCAGAACAACATCGGCACAGTGGTCATCCGAGGAAACAGCGTCATCAAGTTAGAAGCCTTGGAAAGACTCTGACCGGTGTTCCGTAAGCAGTGTGTCCATATCCTTACCCAAAGGCCTGTTTGGTTGTGATGTAGAATTAGGTCATGTACATTTTCATATGGAACTTTTTGCTAAATAAACTTTCGTGATACTCAGAAAAAAAGAAAAAAGAAAAAAGAAAAAAGAAAAAAAAAAGTCTGTCCCCTATGGGGACTACACCACTGATGGAGGGCCTGCTTAGGGCATAGAGTTGGCCCTCCGGCTCCAGCCTGAATCACCCCGGGGCTGGAGAGATGACTCAGTCCTTGCTGTGCTAACATAAGAACCTGAATTAGAACCCCCAGAACTCACACATAAAAGCTGCACACAGGAGCATGAGGCTCCTATGAAAAAATAGAAGGTGGGGAAAGGGTACCTGGAAGCTTGCAGGCTGGCAAGGTGGCCTGCGCAGCAATCAAATGACAAAAAGACCCTGCCTCAAACAAGGTGGAAAGGGAGGACCTACTCCTGAAGTGGTTTTCAGATTTACACACACACACACACACACACACACACACACACACACACACACACACCAGAGGAAAGAAAAGGGTTTTCTACCACACTCCTTGGGTCAGTTCACCAACCCTCCTGATTTCTGGGGACTGTCATAGTTTCAGGACCAGGAACCCATGCTGGGACAAGGTTCTGTTGTTTTCTGCTCTCTCTGAGACAGTGTGTGTGTGTGTGTGTGTGTGTCTGTGTGTCTGTGTGTCTGTGTGTCTGTGGGGTGTCTGTATGTGGGGAGTGTTTCTGTGTGTGGGGAGTGTTTCTGTGTGGGGAGTATCTCTATGTGTGTGTGTCTGTGGAAGGTTGTCTGTGTGTAGGGGTGTGTGTATGGGGGGGTGGGGTGTCTGTGGGGGTGGAAGGTATCTGTGTGTGTGCTATCTCTGTGTGGGGGAGGTGTCTGTGGGGGGATGTCCAAGGGTCCACTTTTAAGCCATAGCCCCAGGAAACATTGAATCCTGGGCCCCACACACCCCAGGGACCCCATGCCAGCCCTGCCACAACACCTCCCTTTTCTGTTGTCTTCTCCCTCTGGACCTGACCTCAAATGGTCCAAAACCAAGCCAGTGAGTATGAGGTGGGGCTTGGAGAGAAAAGCTAGCAAGTCAGACCCAGTCCTGCCCCTCCCCTGCTCCCAACCCCATCCCCAGCAGTGTCAGGGCATGAAGCAGGCTTAGCATATGGGAGGCTGAGGTTTAGGCTGCAGCTCTGCTCCTTCTAATGTTTACAGTTTGCTTGTATACCAGCCTGAACATTTTAAGTCACTGCAAAGAGACTTGAAAGGGCCCAGAAGCACTGTGGGAGCTTACCAGAGAGTCCCTGAGGGACAAGAAGGAATGCTGACATAGGGCAGCAGGCAGACCAGGGCTCCTGGTGACTGGCCACTGCTTGGGGAAGCCATTTCTGTGGCAGCTGCATGGAACAGCACTGTCTGCCCTGCTCAGGCCTCCTGCCACGGATCCCACCTTCTTCTCTAAGGGAACAGTTTGTATCCCTTAACTGGAACAACAGGGTCCTCTTCATGAACCAGCCCTATGAACCTGTAGCTTGCCTGCCACGGGCAGCATGCCGTGAGAGGCCCTTTGTATACATTATCTTCCTTATAAGGTCTTTCTAAGTCACCCATGAGGCTCAGAGAGCAGAAAGAATTTGTATAACTTTTGAGCAATAGAGGTGACTTGAGACCAGCTTCATCTATTCCTGTCACCCAGGGCTTTGTGTACACTAAACATATCCTGTCACTGAGCTATACCCAAGTCCCAGCTTCCATGACAATTTCATACATGTGCATAATGTATTTCTATCATAATTTCTCTTGTCTCCCTCCCACTCCCTCTTCTTCCCACAAGTCCCTGACTACCTTTAGGTCCTTCTTGAGTATGTGTGGCCCACTAAGTTTAATTAGGGTTATGGCTACACCACTGAAGAAAGTGGTTCCTCCTCCCACAACCACCATTAACTGCCCTGAGTTCCTTGGAGACAGGTGGAGGACTCAGGAGCTCCAGAATTTAAGCAGACACCCCAAATAGCATAAACAAAAGAGTCCACTTTGGTTTTTTTTTCTTGTTATGCAAAAAAGAACAGTTTCTGAATTCATGTGGCCAGCTGCCAGCTCCCCTGCTAAGTGGGCATCTTCACACTGGAGTTCTGGTAGGGTAGCTGTTTCTCTTTTTCCAGGCCATAACTACAGTGTGTAGTGTGTGTGTGTGTGTGTGTGTGTGTGTGTGTGTGTGTGTGTGTAGGGGCATGTGTGTGTTCTCTTCACAGAAATAATATGATAGAGAATTATAATATGATAGAGAATTGTTTGGAGTCCAGTGTGGTTACTCTTTAGTTAAACTGACCTTCATGACCTTGCCTGGGGTTCTACCCACACTTGATCATGTGATTTCCTGGGAAGAAGAATACATCCTGGATTCGAAATAGCAAAAATCCAAACACACTGTTAGGATGCAGGCTTATTTGTGAGTTAGGGGATGTCTGCTGTAAACTGTTTTATTTTGCATGACAAGAAAAACAAACTAGGCTCTTTGGTTGTGCTATTTGGGGTATCTGTTTAAAATAAGACAGAAGGGAGGCTGTCTGCCCTTTGTCCATTGGAAAGACATCAACTTTGGAATCATTAACTTATAGGAGGCCTAGGGATGCGTCCAGTTGGTAAAATGCACACCTCGCATGTCTGAGGCCCTGGGCTTGAGTACCAGCACTGCAGCGCTCTAGAGGTAAAGGCAGGAGGATCGGCACCTCATCCCTGAGGTACACAGTGAGCTCCAGGCCATCTGGGGCTAGTGATCAAAAAACAAACACAAAAGCAATTCAGGAGAGTCTGAGGATAACTGTGCCATCTTAGCTAGGCTTTTCTATTGCTGTCATAAGATACCATGACCGTGAGCAACTTGGGGAGAAAAAAAGATTCTCTTCATCTTATAGATTGCAGTCCATCATCCAGGGAAGTCAGGGCAGGAACTCAAAGCAGGAACAAGGAGGCAGGAACTGATATAGAAGCCATAGAGGAGTCACTGCCTAGGGTGAGCTCAGTCCTCCAACATCAGTCATCAAGAAAATGCACCACAGACTTTCGCGTGCGCACACTCACATACACACACACACACACACACACAGAGAGAGAGAGAGAGAGAGAGAGAGAGAGAGAGAGGAAAAATGCATGGCCTGGGGCTGGGTAAATGGCTCATCAGGTAAAGTACAGGCTTGAAAAAGTATGAAGACCTGATCCTCCACAGTCATGGAAAAGGGGATGTGGCCACACATCAGTCGCTCCAGCACCCAGGGAAGAGACAGGTGGATCACTGGATCTCTCTGGTTAGCAGTCTATCAACTGTGAGTAAACCTGTTCAATGAAAAACCCTGTCTTACTAAACAAGGTGGAGAGCAACTGAGAAAGATACAGGAAGTGAATGTCTGGCTCCACATGCCCACGTGCTCATGAGCTCACATGCACTCTCTGTCTCTGTCTCTCTCCCTTGCCCTTTTATTCTCCCTCCATCCCCCCAAAGACAGACAGACAGACAGACAGACACACACACACACACACACACACACACACACACACATACCGCACCCCCACACCCCCACAAACGCTCACATGCATATACTTACAGGCCAGCTCTAGCCTTAGCCCTCCCCTATAGCAGGCTTATGACTTATGACCTTGGATGTGTCACTTTAATCCTCTGGGCATCTACGTCTCAATCTGGAAAAATAAGGCAGTGATCCTAGAAAACCCTTGAAGATTCTAAGAGCCACAGGGATCCTCGGGTGTAGAGTTACAAATGAGAGGTCTGCTTGGGACCCCCGACTACTTTCTTCCAAGTCCCTCTGTCAGCTTTTAGAAGAAATATCTCCTCAGTGGTGTTTTTGAGCTATGGCAGAAGGCAAAAAAGGAAAAGTCAGGTTCTTTGGGGTGAAATGGAGCATTTAATGATGGATAAGCAGAAAGATGCGTGATGGGCCTTTCTCTTGTGTTGGGTGTTTGGCTAATCTATCAGAAAATCCTGGCATGCTAGTGACAACCCACACTGAAAAGGGCGGAACTTGGCTCCCCTGCCCTTCCAGCTGTAAGAGCTTGGAAGAGAAGCTATGGGGAAAGCGCCTTTCATTTCCCTCTGGAAGCTGGGGGAACGCTGGGCTTAGCATTTGCCAACTGTGCAATGTGGGCTGCCTTCTAAAAGAGGCCTTTTTTGTGGACATCTTTTAGGCCACAGTACCCCGTTGGCATTCATGGCCCCTTGGAACAAGGCCTGCTGGAAAGTCTGGTACTAACTGCACCAGCATGGGAAGAAACTCATTTGCTAATGGGGGAAAGGCTTCAATACGTCCTTAGGGTCCTTAGTTAAGCTAAGATCTGATTTGCCTTCCTGCGCATTTTCCCTCCATCTCTCTCTACAAGTGTAGCGTATACCATGGACACTTACAACCAGGACACCAAGAAAACAAAACCAAAAGGAGATAAAGAGAGCCAGGCCCAAGAAAACAGGAAGAGAAAATCAGAATCAAATAAAGGAGGACCACAGCTGTGTGGAGATGAAGGTCATACACGTGTGATAGTTGAAATTCAAATTCAGCTACCGAAAATATTGCGAGCATCAAAGCAAAAATGGGCTATGCTGTTTTTCCAATGCTTCTTAGTATTAGGGAGGAGAAAAGAGTGTGAGAAACACTCGTTTGGCCATACTTTCAGTATCTATTAAATGTTCACCTCACACCAAGGACTATCAGAGATGATAGGCTGCAGGTCACTTGCTGAAGCTCGACAGAGCATGGGGAGAAAGTACACCTGCATACTCACTGTGTGTCAAACATTGTGCCTTTAGCTGTGTGCCTGTTGTGTGCATGCATTCTGTACACTTAGCTACGTCTGTGTTATGTCAGACACTATGCTTGCCTGTGCGTATGTTTGTGTGTGTTTATGTGCACGAATGTGCATGTTTGTATATCTGCAGGTGCGCCTGCACAGGGACACCAGAGGACAACCTCAGCTTGTTCCTTAGGTGCCAACTACCTTTTGGTTTTTAATCTTAAGATATAGATATAGATATAGATATAGATATAGATATAGATATAGATATAGATATAGATATAGATATAGATATAGATAAAGATATATATGCCTGGAGAGATGGCTCAGCAGTCTAGAGCACTTACTGCTCTTATAGAGGATCCAAGTTGGACTCCCAACATCCACATCAGGCAACTCTTAACTCTGTATGCAGGGGGTCCTCGAGTACCTGCAAGCCTGTGGTACACATAAACTCATGCAGCAAGCAAGCATACATACAGACAGATAAATACACCTTTTAAAAAGATTGTATCACATTTATTTGTTTGTTTATTTACTGTGTCATGGTGTGTGTGTGTGTGTGTACGTGAGTATGTGTGTGTGGGTGTGTGTGTGTGCAGTTCAGAGGAACAATCTGTAGGACCTTTACTTGCTGAATCATCTCATCACACCTACTTTGGGTTTTTTGAGACAGTTTTTCACTAGCCAAGAACACACCAAGTAGGCTAGGTTAGTGAGTCCCAGGGATACACACGTGTCTTTCTCTCTAGGTCTGGAATTACAAGTCTGAGCCACCACATTCAGCCATTTTTATGTGGGTTCTGAGAATTGAACTTTGGTCTTTGTGCTTGTAAGGCAAGCTCTACACCAAACAAGCCATCTCAGTCTGACGCTATGGTTTTTATTATGCAGTAAATATGTGCCTACTGTATTCAGAGACTATACACTTAATTACATATCTGCAATCTGTCAGACAATATGCTTTTTTTGTTAATCAAATTATTCATTCATTCATTCATTCACTTTACATCCTGATCACATCCCCACTCCCTCCTCCTCCCCTAATGTCCCTTCCCATTCTTCAAAGGAAAGCCCTTTGGTACCATCCACCCTGGGACATCAAGTCTCAGCAGGACTAGGCACATCCTCTCCCACCTAGGCAGGACAAGGCAGGCCAGCTAGGAGAAAGGAACCCAATTGCAGACGACAGAGTCAGAGATAGCCCCTGCTCCATTTGTGGGGGACCCACATAAAGACCAAGTTGTGCATCTACTACAAATGTATAGGGGGCCTAGGTCCAGCCCCTCCATGCTCTTTGGTTGGTGGTTCTTAGTCTCTGTGAGCCCTATAAGCCAGGTTAGTTGACTCCGTAGGTCTCCTTGTGGAGACATCATGCCTTTAATTATGATCCTAGGAATTTAATTATGTACCCACTATATGACAGGTACAATTCCTTTTACTTTAACTTTCAGATACACTCTTGTTAAACGAACATTATTATTTCCCCGAGAGAAAAAGCAGACTTCAGCTGAAATTGGAGTCCAAGTCAAAACATGAGGTTTTATGTAGTGCTATACGGCTGATAGTCCCCTGGTTTCCAGTCCCTCTTGGGGTTTAGTTTTATTAAGATTTGTTTTTATTTATGTGTCTGTCTATGGCACCCATGTGCAGGTACCTGAGGAGGTCATCAGATCCCCTGGAGCTGGAGTTACAGGGGTTGTATGCCACCCCATGCAGGGACTGGGAAACAGACCTGGGTCCCCTGGAAGAGCAACAAGTGCCCTTAACCACCTAACCATCTCTCCAGCCCCCAGTTTTGTTCAATTATCCTCTTAAAGTAGCAGAGTCAAGAGACAGTGACCCATTTCCAGCTCTTGAGAGCAGGGTGGGAAGACTGACTGATCTAAGTCAAACTCTGTGTCTGGCTGAAGAACCTGAAGCTAATGTGTGTGGGACATCCTCGTTAGGTACAGGATGAAAGCTAGGCCAGGGAGACAAGACAGCTCGTTTGTGCAGTGCTTGCCACGTATGCCCGAGGCCCCAGGTCCAAGCCCCAGTATCCCAAATCAGGACAAACGGGGAACATCTAGTCTGCATTTGGGGACAGTTTTCGTCTTTCTTGCTGGATGTGCGTTTGTAGGTGTGTGCCGCTGCTGGCAGCACTTTTGTGGCTTCTGCAGTTGGCTCCTTCGGGTTGAAACCCTCCCTCCTGGAAGGAGACTTGGGAAACTCCTGAAAGTTGTGAGTCCCAAGGCCCCTCCCCAAAGTCATCTAAGCAATAACAGTCAGCAGAAGAGGTGGGGCTGCCCGAAGGAAGCTGTCACACTGGGACTCTGGAACGCAGCCTTGGTGAGCTGCTAAAGCGTGCTGGAATCCAGCCTGAGATACGTGTGACCGAGCCACAAAACAGAAACAAAGCTCTCAAGAGAAAGCACTAGCGACTCTATCCTTGAGCAGGCTAGGAACAATTGCCTAGGAAGAGGTCTTTTAGGAGACTAAAAAGAAAAAAAAAAAAGTCTCCAAATGACACCCAGTTGCATTTCCTGTAGGCACACATGCATGCACGCATACACACACACACACACACACACACACAGAGAGAGAGAGAGAGAGAGAGAGAGAGAGAGAGAGAGAGAGAGAGAGAGATTAAATAGCATAATATTGGAGAAGGTTTTTGCTGGGGAGTGCAGGGGACCTGTGAATCTTGAAACTTTCTGGAGTTTCTAAGTTTCCTTTACTTCCTATACCTTGTATGTCTCGTTTTGTTTTGTTTGTTTGTTTTGGAGAGAGTAGCTGCACTGTGTCTTAACTAGATTTTCTATTGCTGTGATGAAACACCATGACCAACACAAGTTGGAAAGAAAAAGGGTTATTTGGCTTACACTTCTATGTCACTGTCCATCATTGAAGGAAGTCAGGAACTCAAACAGGATAAGTACCTGGTGGCAGGAGCTGATGCACAGGCCATGGAGGACTGATGCTTACTGGCTCGCTCCTCATGACATGCTTAGCCTGCTTTCTTTCTTTCTTTTTTTTTTTTTTAAAGATTTATTTATTTATTATATGTAATTACACTGTAGCTGTCTTCAGACGCTCCAGAAGAGGGCGTCAGATCTTGTTACAGATGGTTGTGAGCCACCATGTGGTTGCTGGGATTTGAATTCCGGACCTTCGGAAGAGCAGTCGGGTGCTCTTACCCACTGAGCCATCTCTCCAGCCCCCTTAGCCTGCTTTCTTATAGAACCCGGGACCACCAGCCCAGGGGCAGAAAGACCTACCATGGTCTGGGCCCTCCCCATCAATCACTAATTAAGAAAATGCCCTACAGCCAGATCTTATGAAGGCCTTTTCTCAACCGAGGCTCCTTCCTCTCAGATGACTCTAGCTTGTGTCAAGTTGTCATAGTTCTAGTCAGCACACCCTGGCTGTCCTGGAGCTCTCTACAGATGAGGCTGATTTGAACTCACAGAGATCCTCCTGCCTCTGTCTCTCCAGTGCTGGGATTAAAGGTGTATGCCACCATGCCTGGCTTCATTTACATCTTAAGTCTCCAGCAGGGGATATTTCAACCTGACTTGAGCAGTATCTGGTTAGCCAGGTTGGACAAGCCTTTCTCAGGACACTGGACACTGGCAACCAAACCTCCCAGGCCATACAAATCTGTTGACTATTCAAATCCCACACCCAAAGGCCACAGTGACAAAGAGTCTCTATAAAAACTGTACTTCGTCCTAAAGCCCAGCTTTGACTTCATGGTCTCATATTTTCTCCAGCCTTTGTGAAAGATAATTTCACTGCATTCAACAGAAGGCGTATTTGTATGTGTACATATGCTTGAGAGAAATTTACTGAAAAGATGTGGGTATGGGACCAGCTGGCAGCTCTTTCCATGCCAGGATCTTCTCTTGTAACGCTTGCCTCCCAGCCAAGGAGGGATGCTTGTAAGGAACGCACAGGGACAAACTGGCACTTAACCTCTGAGTTCCTTCCCCAGAGGAAGGGAAGTCCTGACTGTAGGAAAGGAACTAGGAAGACTTTACAGAGAAGTTCAGGGGCATTTGGTGTGGTCATAGCATGAATCCTGCACAGCCAGTCAGTGCTGGAGACTGAAGCCAGGGTGTCACATATGTTAGGTAAAGTCCTTATCACTATGCTAAGCTGGGATTACCTGGTTGATTCATGTACATGAGGTCCATTGCTCATTTAAACTCCATGACCTTTTCTGTCCACTGATGGACCCCAGCATCTGGTTCTTCCTTATACATGGAGATCATTTGGATTTGTTGGTTATTGCACCTGCAGGTTAGGCCACATGTAATGGTCTCCTTGTTATGACAAAAATACTTGACAGTGGCAACTTAAGGAAGGAAGGGTTTATCCTGGTCTATAGTTCAACAGGATATGTCCCTGGGGAAGTGTAATGGCAGAAGCAGGAGGCCAGCTGGTTGCACCATAACCTCAGCCAGGAAGCACAGAGTGAATAGAAAGTGGGGGTGGGTTATCATCCATCAAGACCCACCCCCAGTGATCCATTTCCTCCAAGTATTCAAACACACGAGCCCTATGGAGGATATCTCATACTCACATCACACTCTCCTAATTCCTGACCTAACCCTGACTTTTCTGCTTCCCCTGACCTCTTGGGAGGCTGACCTGAGACACAGGCCAATCAGAGCTTTCCTTGCAGGAGACCTGGGAGAGACAAGTTCTGGAAAGCACAAACTCTAAGCAAGCAGGGGACGCTGGCTCCCATGTTGCCTAAGAGGCTGGGAGTCCACTAGGAGACAAGCAATCAGTTACCTCCAACTCAGTGTGATGGATGGCCCTGATGAAGCCGGCTCTGGGCTCCTGGGGACACAGAAGAGTTAAATTCGCTCTCCTTCTGGGAACATTCATAGCCGCTTCCAGAGGAGAGGACTGAGTAGGAAGCAGGACTAAGATCATCAGGGCGAGGTCTCATCACTGAGGCTACCTTCGATGCTCCACTACCAGTCTGCTTTCTCCCTCTGTGACAGACTGACTCTGAGCTGTAGGGCTTCGGCCCTGTAGGACTCACAGCAGTGGGAACTTGGCCAGCGCTCAGCTCTTTCGAACTGGTGGGTGTCGGGGGCGGGGATGGGGGTGGGGTGGGTGGAATATGCTTCCTGTTTCTCTGGTGCCCTCCATCCCTTCCCTTTCACCTTATCTGAGGACAAACCCTTCTTCTGGCAAGCCCTGTGCTACTCTCTAACATAAAAGATGGAGCCAGAGGCTGAGAACATCTCACTGGGTGTAACACTTCAACCCCCGGCACTCCGGAAGAGCAAATGTGGTCCATACAGACCGGAAGCCTGGCAGACACCATGTCCCCCCCAGCACTGCATGAACCAGGCATGATGGCACATGCTGACAGTCCGAGCCTTTGGGAGGTGGAGGCAGGAGGATCAGAAATTAAAAGTTGATCAGATGAGTTAGCGATACGCCCCACAAGCATAAGCACAGAACCCCCTCAGAAGAGGGACTTTAGATATGCCAAATCCCTCTTGCCTCCATCCTTCTTCAAAGTGACTCTTGATCAGAAGCCCAGGCAGCCTTTTGTTTCCTGGACTTTGTCACCTGGATCTTAGGTCCTAGTGGTGACTCGGCCCCAACTCCTGGCACTGGCTGTTCTGTGGCTGCTCTACCCATTGTCATTACACACCCAAGCACCAGGCAGGTGGGAGGAATGAGACTGCCCTTTGAAGAAGTGAACAACTGGGAGTAATGTTTGAGAGTAGCAGCGTCTCTGGTGGGTGTCTGCCCCCGCGGGGTGGTTACCCAAGTTCTGCCTCCCCTCCCCCACCGCCATTTTCCCCTGGCCTGCTCTGGGAGGAGGAGCCATGAGCTCATGTCTCAGAAACGCTTTGAAGATGAGAATCACTGAACATTTCCCCAACAGCCCTCAATTTACTTTTTCAGCATTCTCTCTGGGTTGTCAAGCCTTTGTAGTTATTTTTATAAATAGCAATCGCTGGCTGCTTCCATTTTTACCCGGGATGGTTCCACCTCCGGCTGGATCGGATGTCATTTTGTAACTGACAGCCCTCCAGGCTGGACTTGCCCCTGTTTCTCCCGATGTTACCTTCTCTGTATCTCCCTCCCGCCACCGCCACCGCTGCCGCTGCTGACCCCACCCTCATCGTCACTAGTGCATTTGCAACGCCTTCCTGTCTGCGTATAGCCAAGCTTCCAGTCTGTCATGGATGCTCCGCTCTTCCCACAAGGCCCAAGGTCTCCAAGATGGCACCCAAAGCTGCACGCCACTCAGCCACTTCACACCTGCTTGGCGGCATTCCCCGCCTTGTCCCTTACCACATTCGGGCCCAGACATCTTGAACTCTCCGATATTGCTTAATGAAGAAGGCTTAGCTGTGAGCTGGAGACGTGGCTCAGCTGATAGAGCTCTTGCACTTTTATAATTTCAGCTCTTGAGAGTTGGAGGCAGGAGGACCAGAAGTTCAACCTTGGGCAGGGAAGATGGCTCAGTGGGTAGAATACTTGCTATATAAATATGAAAACCCATGCAAAGGCTGGATGCAGGAATGCATGTCTGTGACCCCTGCTGGGGTGAGACGGGAGGCAGACACAAGGGAGCTTTGCAAGCTCATGGATCAGCTAGCCTGGTGTGCACAGAGGCAAGGGAGCCCGGCCTCAAACAAGGTAAGAAGCTAAGTCCCACTCCTGAGGTTATATTCCTATAACACCTGCTGTGGCTTGCACATGCCTACATTCACACACACAGGAGGTGGGAGATCATTTTCAATTACTAGCGAATTAGAGGCCAGACAGGGATACACGAGGCCCTTTGTAGAAGAAGGAAGAGGAGGTTGAGGAAGAAGAGGAATAGAAGAAAGGAAGGAAGCCTTATGTAATGTTTCTCCTAGGTTAGGAGAGGGTTAAGTTCATAGAAAACAAAGTAAATTGAGGCCTGTGACTTGGCTCTGGGGGTAAAGGTAGGTGTTGTACAAGCTGCCAACTTGAATCTATGTAAAAGGTGAAAGAAAGAATCCATCCTACAGAGATATCCTCTCACCTCTTCACACATGTTATGGCACATGCATAGACAGACACAGACAGACACACAGACATACATGGACACACAAACACACACACACACAAAATTATTTACAAAGAAGAAAAGTTTGAGTCTAGTAGTGGACCTTCCTGCATAGACAGGAACCCGGGCTCCATTACTAACGCACATTCTAAAATAAAGTAGTCAACTCATAGAAAACAAATGGGATCTAATACAGTGATATAGCATCTGAAGCTACTGGCTCGAGAAATGAAGTGTCCTGTTTGCATCTAAGGGTCTCTTTCCTCCAGCCCTCCTCACTAAAGGAAAACATTGCCTTGAATTTAGTGGATGATCTCGGGGAGTCCTTGTGCTTTGTTTGACGCACCATACCTAAATAATATTATTATGTGAGATTAACTCTTTTACACTTATTATTATTATTATTATTATTATTATTATTATTATTTGGTTTTTTGAGACAGGGTTTCTCTGTATAGCCCTGGCTGTCCTGGAATTCACTTTGTAGACCAGGCGAACTCAGAAATCCGCCTGCCTCTGCCTCCCGAGTGCTGGGAATAAAGGCGTGCACCACCATGCCCGGCTCTACACTTAGTATTTACTTGTGTGGATGGTATGTGGGAGTCAGAGATCAGAGGTCAGAGGACAATGTACGGGAGTCTGTTCTCCCATCTCACTGTGTGTGTCCCGAATGACAAAAGGAAATACAAAAGGAAAGGACTGCTCCTGGACACGGTTGGGGAGAAGGTTTACTGAGGATATGTGGGAGAGCATAGCCAGAGGCAGACACATCTGGAAGAGTCCAGAGTGAACAGGATCCTGAATCATATTATATTAAGAGAGGGGGGAGGGGAGCCAGCTGCAGTAGCCAGAGACCCAGAAGAGATCTGGTTAACCAAAATGGTTGGGTTATATAGGGAAGGGCAGCTGGGGAAGGGCAGCTCATCCCCTGGGCTGGAGAAATTTAGAGTAGGGGGCAGGGTACCCAAGCCAAGAGGACCCTGTAATAGGCAGGGGCTGAGGGATGCTGGGAGAATCTAGCCACCAGGTCTGCTTTGATATGGCACGTAGGTACCTCAACCCAGGTTTGAAACCTCGAAGGTCGCCGGTATAAAACTCAGGCTACAGGCTTGACAGCAAGCTCCTTTCCACAGTCTTCTCGCCAGCCCTTCCCGTGAGCTTTTAAGCTCTCTGCGCATGCTAACTTACTGTCTGTAATTATCTGTCAGTGGATTATCACATTTGACCAATTAACCGTTGGTCTCTTGCTAATGGTGGTAATATTCTTACCGTTGCATTGGAATTACAGGCATGCACCTCCATGACTTTTACGTGGCACTGGAAACTGAATCTGGAACACTACACGTTAGGCAAGGATTCTACCAACTGAGCCACATTCCTAGCCTCTAGTCTACAATTTCTTTGGTTCCTAAGTGTTGGTGATTTTCAAGAATTACTCCACTGAACATATCCAGTACTCAACAGGAAGGCATGACCAAACACATCTTGCAGAAGAGAAACAAAGCAATCGTATTTGTTTTCTCTGTGAGGTACAAGCATGAAATGATTCTGTCCTTCTCTGCCCCGCCCTGCGCTGTATCGTTTCTGAGGATCAATATAAAATCTCCTGCTCACAATATTTAACAGTGTATTTAGTGGATGACATGACTTTCTGGTTATTTCCAGATTCTAAAAGCCCCTCCATTATGGTCCAGGACTTGTAGGTTGGACGGGACCTAACACCACGGGCTGCCTAGCACCAGCCTGCCCTTATCCAAAAGATTGGCAGGAGGAGCATGGAGCTGCTTGTCAATCTTTCTGTGTGTGGTGCGTGCCTGTGCGTGCGTGTGCGTGTGTGTGTGTGTGTGTGTGTGTGTGTGTGTGTGTGCGCGCATGCGTGTGTCCATATCTGGAATCCAGCCATCTACCTCCAATGTTGTTACTCAGGTGCTGTCCAGCTTGTTTTCTTTTTCTTTTTTAAATTACATTTATTTGTTTATTGTGTGGGAACGAGGAAGTGCTCAGCCCACAGTGATGTCAGAGGACCCCTCGAGGGCATTGGTTCTCTTGTTCCACTTGGTGCATTCCAGAGATCAAATCTATATCGTCATGCTTGCCCGCAAGTGCCGTCCGTCATCCACGAACACCTAAGCAGCCTCACATTTATTTATTTATTTATTTATTTATTTATTTTTTAAACAGCGTCTTTCGCTTGAGCTGGAGCCTTTTGTTACGCTGAGACTGTCTAGCTGTGCGTTTCGGCTTTCCCAGCTCTGAGATTACAAGTATTTGCACCACCACACGCAGCTTTTTAATGTGAGTTCTGCAAAATCAAATATAAGCAAGCGCTCTTCTGACTGGAATCCACTCTTCTGACTGGAGCCGCTCCCCAGCGCTCTGCCCACTCTTTTGGCACCTTTCCATTCCTGTAGGGATTTTGAGGAGAGGTAGAGGAAGGATGTGAATATCTTCAGGGGACACTTGAGGCTCCTCTCCATGGGTTTTCTAGGTCCCTCTATGCCAGGTATCTAAATAATCTTAGCTTAATAATCTCTTAGCTATTAATTTGGTTTAGCTAAATAATCTCTCCAGAGGACAATGTTTCTGGAGTCCTTCCTCTGGCTGTCCTCTGTGCCTGCTGACAGAGGAAGGCCCTTTGTATGGGAAGTGCTATGGAACATCCCAAGATCTACAGGGCCCATAAAGTTCCAGACACATGCGAGGCATGTGAACTGCTCACCCGAAGACCCCTTCCTTCAGACAGGCTCACATCATCCGAGGGGAGTTCTCTTACACTGACTCCCCAGATTGAGGAGACGTGCCTCCCAAGCACTCCCTGATATTTCAATTCCTCAAGAAGAACTTTGTCTTCTGCTCATATGGTCTGAAATAGTGGTAAGGCCAGGGCGTGGTTCATTCTAGCAGATCTGAGTTGGTTGAGACTGGTTAAGTGGAGTGTACCTATTTATTTTTTACTGGGTAAAATCCACAGGACATGAAATTTACCACTTGAGAGCAAATGATTCAGTGGCATTTGGGACATTCGTAGTGTGGTGCAATCCTCTGTCTCACCTTGTTCCGAGGCCTTTCCTCACCCCCTCTCCTCACTCTATGAAGCCATCAGAGGCTTCCCAATCCTTCCCCTTTAGCCTCTGGTGAGGGCCAGTTTGCTTTCTGTCTTGATGGGTTACAGGTGTGGTACATAGTGATATCATCTAAGATTATCCATCAAAAGCTTCTGGTACTTGTGGTAATAAATTCAAAGGGATTGTCGTGTGGGGCAAGAGTTTTAGCTAGAAATCACCAATCGTTAGTTAATAGTAACATTCTCAAAATAGCCCTAGTCACAGAGTGTCTGTTAGGCACAGACTAGTTATAGAACATAGACTATAGGTGTATTTTTAATTTTTTAAAAACATGTATCTGTGTGTGTGCATGTATGTGTGCATGTGCGTGTGCGTGTGCGTGTGCGTGTGCGTGTGTGTGTGTGTGTGTGTGTGTGTGTGTGTGTGGTGTATGGTGTGGTTATGGTAGTAATAAGAGTGTGTCTTGTACACAATGATGCTTGATACTTGCTGATGGAGAAGCTAAGATTAAAAGACACTGAAGACTAGCCTTCACAGAGTTCTGAGTTCCTTCCTAACCTGAAGAAAAGACAGGCAAGAGACATACCTACCAAACAGTGTGGATCTTGCTTAAACACAGATTCTAATAAACTTATGCAATGTAGGCGTCTTTGGAACATTTGAGAGATTGTGACTATAGGCTGGCTATTTTTTTAGACACTTGTATGGAACTCATTTATGCTGCTTGAACACAGGTATGAGGGACTTCACACATGAATTATGTATGTGAGAAGGCATCTTTGTGTTGAGAGGCACATGCTGAAACCGTTCGGCAGAGCCAGGGTGGTTGGGAATTTTTCCCCACAAAAAATAAAAATAGACCAAGAGTGGCACCCGTTGTTGCATCTAAGTGATGGGTGTTGGGAGTTTACTGTGCTGTCTGCATGAGTCAGGATCTACCCCAGAGGAGAAACCGCGGGGAGATATTTAAAGTACACAGCCTAGGAGGCAGAATTCTGGTTACACAGTGGAAGGAGACCGGAAGCCAAACAAAGAACTCGGAGTTGAGATTGTCACTGCTGGTCTGGGACTGAAGGGCAGAGTCAGAAGGTGCTGCCCTGGAGTCAGGGGTGGGGTCACTCACTGAGTGGGTACACCAGTAGGCATTCTGGATGTGCAGTAGTACCTTAGTGACAGTGGGGACACTACCTATGGTGGCTGGCCTCCATTCTCGCTGGTGTTGCTTCTCAGGCCCCATTCCGCAGCCTGCTTAATTTTGTGTGGTGCTGGGACTCCAACCCAGGGCTTTGCGGATGTTAAACAGGCATTGTACCAGCTGAGCCAGATCTCTGCCCCATGCATGCCTCTTAGAGTTCTCACCCATAAAGCACTTTGCCTATGGCAACCCATTGCCTGAGGTCACCATGGAGACTCCTTGCAGCCCGTGGTGGAGAGAGCCTTGGACAATGCAGCTCTCAGGGCAGAGGCACTACCTTCAGCACTGGTTGACAGCAGCCAGCACTTTTAGATCAGTCAGTCCTCCCTGGCAAATAAAGCAAGGGCTGTACTGTGTCAGTATGGCCTGTCAGTGAGAACCCAGAGGGAGTCAACGGCTGTTGCCCAGAACCATCAGCTCTGAGAGCCTGGGGAGATTTGGCCTCATTTCCCACAGTGGTCCTGCTGGTGACCTACCCCAAATCCATTTCCTCAGTGTTCCTATGAATAAAACGGAGACTTTGTTCAGGTCGACAGTGTACCTACCCAGCAGCTAAAAATGGCTTGCTTCCGAGGTACTCTTGAAGTTATCAGGGACCTTGGGATCAAGTTTAGGCCAGAGAGATACCGGTGAAAGTCCTTGGGCAATGTGATCCTTCCAGAGCAAAGAGGCCAGCCAGCCACAGTGGCTGCACAACTCTTGTAGCCACAGGACCATGGTCCAGTCCAGGATGGGGTGTGTTCAGCTGAGTACATAATTGTTGCTCTAAGCAAACGAACAAAACAAAACAACTATCCAAACAAAAATGTAATCAAGGGAGGGGAGGGTGGCGACTAAGACCCAGCATGCCCTCTGTGGCACAGAGCCAGAACAGAGGAAGCAGCGGAAGAGATGTATGCAGAATGGATGTGGGCCAGTGGGTGGCCACCTGAGCGGAAACCATGGGGCTGGAGGGATGGATGGCTCAGTGGTTAAGAGCATTTGTGCCTCATGGAGAGGACCCAAGTTTGCATTTCAGAGTTCACCATAGGCAGTTTGCAGCTGCCTATAACTCCAGCTTCTGGGGTTTCGATGCTGTCCTCTGCCCTGTGTACTCACATACACCTGACCATCTCCCCTATAGGCTATGAACATAGGAACTGGGTGCGATAGCCTTTACTCCCGGCACTGGGGAGGCAGAGGCAGGAAGATGACTGTGAGTTCGAGGCCAGCCTGGTCTACAGAGCAAGACACAGAAGATAAGTGAGGGGGCAGGTATGGGGACATGCCCTAACGGGACTGTGATGAGTGACTCCCTGGGGACGTCTACTCTTATAACACTGGTGCATGTTTACACACACACACACACACACACACACACACACACACACGTATGTATATGCACACACTCACATGCACATGTGGCCAGCTCTAAGCAGACTGAAGAGAGAGAGTCCCCGTAGCTCCGGAGGTACCTCTGTTGGTAAAGACTTGCTGTGCAATCCCTGAGGGAAATCCCAAACAATCTCCTGTTTGGGGGAAGTGAGAGTTTATGTTGAGCAGTTTTTGTAGCTCTCCTTAGCCGCCGTGGGTCACATGTGGCCCACAGGCTGAGGTTGGACACACATAGTGACAGAGGGGAGCTGGGCAGAGGCCACCTGCCCCAGGCCCACAGAGGGCCGAACACTCACCTGTCCATTCACTATCTTTCAGCTGCTTATGAAGTGTCAGGAAAAAAAAAACGGGCACAGTACAAGGCTTTTGTCTCAAAGCCTGCCTGCCTGCCCTCCCTCCCTCCCTCCCTCCCTTCTTTAGCTCACAGCCAGAGCAGAGACTTTCCCACCTCAATGTGACTGAAGTGACAGGAAGGGAAGTTCACACTTGGTGAGTCCTATAAGGACCTGGGCACAGGGTTAGACACAGACACACACACACACACACACACACACACACACACTGAGCTCCATCTGGCATCACAGAGAACACAATGATTGTATTCATCAGCCCATTCCATGATTGGATAAACTGAGGAATTCAATCAGAGAGCACAGATTCTAAGAAATGCTACCTCCTTCCGTTCTAAGCTGGGTGAGAGTCTGGCTGAGGAAAAACCAGGCCATCTGAGCTCATGTGGCCTACTTTATCTAGCTGCCTTCCTCTTCTGCCTATCCCTCCCCTCCTGCCCTCCTCCACTCCTTATAAGATGCAGCATCTCATAGATTTATACTATTATAAATCTTAAGACTACAATTCTGTGGGTATACGCAGTGATGTCTGACGGAGCAAGGGTCCAGTATGCTTCCTGGTTTTGCTTTTTGTCAGAACATTCTTCCCCTTCCAGGCAAGCATTTTTAGACTGTTCCTTCCAAACACTTTCTAAATTTGAATGTGATGTCGACACTCTCCTCTCCCTCAGCTACATCCCTCTTCATGGAGCATCGGGTCATTCTAGACACCAGGCATGGGGTGGTACAGATGCAGAACTTGAGAGGCGAAGTCAAGGAGAGTGACGTCATCCAGGGACCCACAACAGCAGAAGCCGGTACCGACCCCAGCACTGAAGGGCCTTTCCTGGAGACAGGGCTTCACATATCCCAGGCTGCTTCCTTAAGAAGCCAAGTATGGGGCTGGAGAGATGGCTCAGCAGTTAAGATCATTGGCTGCTCTTCCAGAGGTCCTCAGTTCAATTCCCAGCACCCACATGGTGGCTCACAGCCATCTATAACAGGATCTGAAGCCCTCTTCTGGTGTATCTGAAGACAGCTACAGTGTACTCATATACATAAAGTAAATAAATATTTTTTTTAAAAAGAAACTAACATAAAATTAACAAAATAAGAAGTCATATGTGACCTTGGACACCTGATCCTCCCAACCCCCCACGCCCAGCCCCAGCCCCTCCAGTGCTATGACCACCACAATGCTGGTTATGTGTTCTGGAGGTAGAACCCAGGGCTGTGTCATGTTGTACAAGCACTCTACCAACTGAGTCACACCCCCAACCCCAAGACAGAATTCTTACCAGTTAAAAAACACCACACAACATGACGCGTCTACAATTTGTTTTATTTCCATTAGTAATGGAGGACAATTTCTCTGATCGTAATTTTTCTTCAACCTCTGTCATTTCTTGTGCCCTAATTGATGGGGTTCTTTCCATAGCTTACAGGCTTGGAGAACCTGAGAAACACCAGAGGCCAAGAGGCCTTGGAAAACCATAATGACCATTAAATCCTACTGGCCTTTGCTAGATTACAGATGAGGACGAGGCTCGGGGAGTGCAGGGGAAGACGCTGGAGGAAATCGCAGGGCCGGGTCCAGGGTTGACCCTGGTGGGGCATGGTTACACTTGCACTCCCCTTTGAGGGTTATTAATAAATGCTAGAATCTCAGCCTTCAGGCCTTCTTGCTGTCTTTCTCCACCCAGAGACTCCTGGGAGCCTGCCTGGCCCCGGGCCACAGGAAATTTGCGCCCCCTGCTGGCCAGAGGGGCACCTGCATTAAGCTGTGCCAGCTGGCATCCACAGATAGTCAGGATTCTGGGCACTCAGACTCTGAGAAGTCCCTCCCTGCCACAAAATCCCCATAAACCTCTGAGATCCATTGGGTTCAGCTCGCTACAATACATATCAGGGGTCCAACAGAGTCTGTAGCTGTTTTAAATGGACATACATAGCACAAACTTTAAAATGACATGTTGCTTGCACGTGTACACATCATGTATGTGCATGTGTGTATGGATGCATGTTCCTGGGGTCCATCTGCTCCCACCCACAATGTTGGGTTACAGGCACCCACAGCCATGCCTAGCTTCTTACACTGGTGCTGGGGAGGCAAAGCCAGGTCCTCATGTTTGTGCAAGTGTCTTTACCCACCAAACCATCTCTCCAGTCCTTCTGTATTTTTGTTTGCTTGCTTGTTTTTGTTATTTCTTTTGGATTTTTAGAGCTCTGAACCCAGAGATTACTGAGTCATCTGGACTGGACTGGCCAGCCAGGATCAGCGTTCCTTCTGTCTGACCTCCCCAGAGCTATGATTACTGGTGTCACCACAGCTAGCATTTTAAGTGGGTGCTGGGTATCCAAACTCAGTTCTTTATGCTTGTGTGGCAAACACATTACTGGGTGAGCCATCTTCTCTTCCCTGGCTCACATTCTGACTCAGACTTGGCTCCCTCAGAAGTCTTCCACCACGGCAGTGCCCTGGACCCCTGCTCCTTTCCCTATGCTAGTCCCTTTCCTTATGCTATTCCCTATGCAGTCTCAATTTGTCTCTTGACTCTGACGAAAAGAAAAGTTGTTGTGTTTATAAAAAGATAAGGAGAGGGGGGATGTGTTTTGGTGGATGTGTGGTGAGGTATAGGGGAAGGGGGTGCCTCTGCAGGCCCATGCTGAGACATCCCTTCCACCCTGAGGGACCAGCCACACGACTGGTATAGTATAGAATAGTTTATTCAGGGCATGGGGAGGGGACTTGAGAGGATAGTAGAGGCAGAGGAAAAGAGAGAGGGGGAGGGGGAGGAGGAGGGGGAGGGAAAGGAGAGGAGAGGGGAAGGGAAAGGAGAAGAGAGGAGAGGAGAGGAGAGGAGAGGAGAGGAGAGGAGAGGAGAGGAGAGAAGAGAAGAGAAGAGAAGAGAAGAGAAGAGAAGAGAAGAGAAGAGAAGAGAAGAGAAGAGAAGAGAAGTAGAAGCTGGTCATGAGCATATTGGGGGTGGGGGTTGGGAAGGGGGGAGGGGTAAGAGGACAGAGTTGGAGCAGGAAGAAGAGCAAGAGGTGAGGAGGGGATGGAGCAGCCCCTTTTACAGTAAGTCAGGCAACCTGGCTGTTGCCAGGTAACTGTGGGGTGGAGCTTAGGCAAAGTGCTAACAAAAGTAATTTTATTTTGCTCTGAATTTTACATTTCTATTTGGAGCTCCAACTTCACCAAGAAGTTGTGGCAACTTGCGCACAATTAATTCAACTTCGCCTTTCCCAGGAATGAGGTTCTAGGGGGAAGGGGGGCGGGCAGGGGGAGAAAACTAGGTCCTATGCATGCCACATCTTGAGAGGCAAAGAGATCCCTTGAGTTCATTGGTCAGCCAGGGTAGCCAACCAGTGAGCTTCAGAGATCTGGGAGAAACCCCATGTCACAAACAAGCAAGCAGACAGACAAGGCAGAGAGCAGTTGAAGACACCTGACATCCACCCTCAGGCCCCCCATGTACTCCATATGCACAAGGAAAAGTAGATAATACAAGCACCATGCCATTCCAAGGCAGACTGGGTAGGGCATGCTCCTCTGGGAGCTGGGTTTTCATACAACTATCAGCAGCAGGAAAAAGAACCTGTGAGGCCTAGCTGTGGTCAGAAGCATCACATCCCTGCTGGCTGCTTCCCATGGAAACATGTCCCACATCCATTCTTCTCTTGATGGACAGACACCCTGGACTGGTGCCATAACTCTGCTATAGTGAACAGCATTGCAACAAACAAGGGTGAACAAGGGTGAAGTCTGGTGACTTAGAGGCCGTCAGCTCTATTTCCAGGAAGGGAACAGCTCAACCATATGGCAGCTCTATTTCTTGTTTGAGGAACATCCATACTGATTTCTGTTGTGGCTAAACTAGTTTATATTCCCACTAGCTATGCATAAAAGGTGCCTCTACCCCCATCCTTGCCTGCATTTGTCATGTTTTGGATGACAGCCGTTCTAGCAAGGATAAGATGGAATCTCAGTGTAATTTTGAACTGCAGGTAAAACCATACAAACACTGATCTCAATCAGACAGGGAGAGTTTACTGAGCTATGACCCAGGACTGGCCAACTAGGGCTATGGGAACTGAACCATGACCCAGAGTTAAGGACCTACAGGGTTTTTAAGCCCCTGTTTTAATTCACAAACATCTGTGCCAAGTTATCCCATCACTCAGGATTTAGGGATGGGGGTTTCCTTAGGAACATGTCTTTGTTGTACACTTATCCTGCTCCCATATGTTGGGAATTCAACAGTGGCAGGGGACTTGCCTTGTCTAACATTCATGTCCTAACTTATCTTCCAGGATGGGACTTGTCTTACATTCATGTTTTAACTTGACAACCAGGACGTCAGTTACCCACATGCATGTCTCTTTCTGCCACATAGGGTGTCAGTTTCCAGGGAAGTCTTTAGGAGTTTAAACTTGACTGGACCACTACTCAAAATGGAAGTCTTATTCCAAACAGTTTCTTATATTGGTGCCTCCCTTGCGTTGAGGTCCATCCTAGGGGCAACTTACAAAGGCAAAAACCATAAAAACTTTTTCATAGGTGCAGGAAGTGATGTGGGGTGGTGGGTTCAGGTCCAAGATTCTTGTGGGTAACTATACAAAACAGTTCTACTGACTTCTATTGTGACTGGCTTCCAGTGGCACAGAACATAGCAGGCTATGGAATCAATCTTGACATTAGACGTTTTCCTAGTAACAGCAGAAACATAGGAGAAAGTTTCCTTACAACGGCAGGCTAACCAAGTAACTCCCTACTGCAAAAGGAGGACTTTAAACAAAATTACTTCAAGCCGGGCGTGGTGGCGCACACCTTTAATCCCAGCACTCAGGAGG
>NC_034594.1:94774427-94783269 GCF_900095145.1 Mus pahari
AAAAAAAAAAAAAAAAGAAAAAAAAAAAGAAAAAAAAACCTACTTCAGGAGGGTATAGGGGACTTTTGGGATAGCATTTGAAATGTAAATGAAGAAAATATCTAATAAAAAATTGAAAAAAATAAAAATAAAGTTAAATTTTAAAAAACTCCTTCAAAGAGATATCCCCATGCCACAGATGGTAAGAAGGAAGCAAAGAAATGTCCATATACATTTTTGGTACCTAAACAGAAAAGAACAGGACCAATCTGTATGAACACCAAAGGCCAGGATGCAGGGACTATTGAAGGCGTGAGCACCTGGACGGACCTTGAGCAGGGCCCGCTCTCTACGCAGAAAGGAGAGATGGACGCTCTGCATTTGGTGGTGCATGGAGCTGGGAACACCCTAAAAGAGGCAAAGCTCCTGAGAAAGGAAAGCCAGACCCTGCACTCCAGAGTCGCTCATGCAGTTATTCCATGAGATTATTCGTAAGAGAGCCCACTTACTTGTGCTTTCCCAGCTGGAAAACAAAGTCCTTCTTGTCACCACAGAACTGCTGAGGATGGCAACGAGGTACAGGGAACAAAAGGTGACATATGCTTCCTCTGATCTTGTCAATAACCATTCTGTGATGGCCACTATTGGAAGAGCGGTGCTTGAGAATTTCTTCCCAAGACACCCCGCATCTCCCCTTCTTGTCTAGGTGTCTTAGTTAGGGTTTCTATTCCTGCACAAACATCATGACCAAGAAGCAAGCTGGGGAGGAAAGGGTTTATTCGACTTACACTTCCACATTGCTGTTCATCACCAAGGAAGTCAGGACTGGAACTCAAACAGGTCAAGAAGCAGGAGCTGATGCAGAAGCCATGGAGGGATGTACTTTACTGGCTTGCTTCCCCTGGCCTGCTCAGCCTGCTCTCTTATAGAACCCAAGACTCCCAGCCCAGAGATGGCCCCACGCACAAGGGGCCTCTCCCCCTTGATCACTAATTGAGGAAATGCCCCACAGCTGGATCTCATGGAGGCACTTCCCCAACTAAAGCGCCTTTCTCTGTGATAACTCCAGCTGTGTCAAGTTGACACAAAACTAGCCAGTACACTAGGCTAGAGCAGCAACACAAGCCTGGCAGCCACCTGTACGCCCCGAGAGCTGCAGGAAGCAATGAGGCACAGAGGGATCTAAGCGTCCCAGAGACTAAGCCAGGTGGTGGTGGCACCGGCCTTTAATCCCAGCTCTCCAAAGACAGAGGCAGGCAGATCTCTGAATTTGAGGCTTGCCTGGTCTACCAAGTGAGTTCCAGGTCAGCCAGGATGACACGGAGAAACCCTGTCTTGAAAAATAGAACAAAACAAACAAAAATCAAAGAAAGCAAGCAAGAAAGCATGGAAGGAAGGGAGAGTCTCTAGTAAAGAGCGTGTTTAGTAGCAGAAAGAAGCAGACTTGCTGGAAGATGAGGAGGGCCCAAGCCCTTCCCTCACAAGAGCCAATGCGGTCCACACAGTCCTATGATGCTTGGTCCCTTCACCTGCTCTAACATGTTCCAAGCCCATATTTCCAGAACGTACATTCCCATGTTTCTACCTGACTCCTCCCATTTCACACACCATCATTACCTTCTGTGAACCAGCTTTCTCCTACTGTCCTATTTCAGGAGATACTTGACCACGCCCCCTAGCATTCCCTGTCCCGTCCCCTAGTAGGCTTACAGTCCTTTCCCATTCTGTCATTACTTCTTTCTTGTTGGTCGCCTATGCCCTTGTAGAATGTAAACATGAAGATACTTTGTTTGAGCTTGGGCATGCCACTCTCACTAGTCCATGATTCCTAACTGTTCTGTTTCTCTGAAGCTTGGAATAAAGCCTAGCGCCCAAGGAATGGGCACCAGCAGTGAGGTGGTGGTGGTGGTGGAGATGTGGCAGGTATTGTGGTCTGAATGTAAAGTGTTCCCACATGGACTCATCGGTCTCCATCTGGTGGTGCTGTCTGGGATGGCTTAGGAACCTTTGTGGTGGTTGAGTAGAAATGGCCCCCATAGACTCATGTGTTTGAATGCTTGGTCCATAGGAAATGTCACTATTAGGAGGTATGGCCTTGTTGGAGGAAGTGCGTCACTGTGGGGGTGAACTTCGAAGTCTCCTGTGCTCAAGCTACACCCAGTGTGGCACACAGTCTCCTTCCGCTGCCTGCAGATTAAGACATAGAACTCTCAGCTCCTTCTCCTGTACCTTGTCTACCTGCACACTCACATGTTTCCTGCCATGACAATAATGGACTAAACCTCTGTACTGTAAGCCAGTCTCAATTAAATGTCCTCTATAAGAGTTGACAAGGTCCCGGTAATCTCTTCCCAGCAATGAAAGCTACACTAAGACAGTGTTTGTGGGTTGCAGACTCACTGGAGGAAGTGGGCCACTGAGACTGGGCCTTGTGACCTTATGGCCTGACCCAGGTCTGCTCACGCTCTTGTCCATGACTTCAGATGCCATGTGACTAGCTGCCTCGTGTTCCCGATGTCATGGCCTCCCATCAGCCTATAAGCCAAAGCACCCTCTTCTTAGGTGCTTCTTGCCAGGCGTTTAGTCACAGCAATACAGGAAGTAACTGATAGCAGCTTTGTGTCAAGTGCTACCTCCCTAAGTCCTGTGGTCACGGGAGTCAGGGACAAAATGACACCAGTAACAGGGTTTCTCCCCTAAAACTCACAGTGCTGTGGACAGTGACCTAGCAGCCATCTACTTGGCCACACTTTGGCTCAACTCTGATCCTCAAGGACCTGCCCAGGTGTCCTTCACAGCTGGGATAGCTTTTACCCAGAGGAATCCTCCTGTCTCTACCCTCTGCAGCACTGGAGTTACAGCTGCCGCTCCCAGCTTTCTCCATGGGGGCTGGGGATTTGAACCCAGGTTCTCATCCTCGTGCAGCAAGTGCTTTTACCTGTGAAACTGTCTGCCCATTCCCCAGCTGGGCTTTGTGGACATTGTTCTGTGGCAGGCTGCCCATTCTTCACTCTGACATGTGCCTCCTGGGCCCAACCCCGCTGGATGCCCTGTGGACACTGAGATAAGGCGGTCGTAGCCTCTGCTCCCTTTCCCTGGCCTAATTTATCTCCAGGACTGGGCCTACCTCAGACTGAGGGCACCACACACTTCTTACTCAATAAAGGAAGCAATGCTAGGCTGCAGGTCGGGCTGAATACTGCAAAAAGTGGGCACGGAGCCAGCCTTCTGTGTAAATCAAGGCCACAGAGCTAGCAAGGGTAGAGTGACCTGCATGGCCCAAGGCCACTGCCTGTGTTCAAATACATTCTATACACCACAAGCTATATGCAACTTACCTCACTCATGGGCCGTTAAGTTTAAAAACAACCCCAATTACATTCAGTGTTTAGAAACTGCATATGGGTCTTACAAGCTGGTCTCCTCAGAGTTCTGCACAGCGACTTGCATAAAGGAGGTGCTCAAGAAATGCTCTGGGCCCATAGGCCTCAGTTCACAGTGTGTCCTCCTACCTCTCGGCTCTTGCTCCGTCTTCCCCACAGGCACCTTCCCATTCACTGGTCTCTGAACACCTATGTTGGGCCAGGTGCCCAGCTAGGTGTAGAAAACTGGCCCAGCCTTGCCCGCCAGCCATTCACAGCACAGTTGGGAGAGCCAGACAAGTTGCCAGACAGACTACAGTATGGGGGGGTGGAGTGCAGGCAGCGTGTGCCAGGCTGCCATGGGAACGGAGGGGCAGGCCTGTGACCACACAGATGAGAGCAGCTCCTGACATCTGCGCATGCTTTTCAGCTTCTCAAAGACATGGGTGTGAAAGGTGGGGGAGGGGCTAGAAAAAGCAAGAATCAGCTTTCTTAGTCCCTTAGTGCTCAAATTCCTAACAGCATGATACAACGACATCCTTAAATGCTTGCAAAAGAGGTGTTTTTAAATTTAGTTTTCGTGTGTGTGTGTGTGTGTGTGTGTGTGTGCGCGCGCGCGCGCGCGCGCGCTCACGCACATATTTACACAT
Organism: Mus pahari; assembly: GCF_900095145.1. Classification (NCBI taxonomy): domain Eukaryota; kingdom Metazoa; phylum Chordata; class Mammalia; order Rodentia; family Muridae; genus Mus; species Mus pahari. Next base: position 94,778,419 of record NC_034594.1, read on the forward strand.
GCGTAGGTTTGATTGTGCATGTGTACACGTGGAGGGCTGATGCTGATACTAGCAATCTTCCTCCATCATTTCTCTGTGTTATTCATTGAGGCAGGGTCTCTCAATCAATCCCAGAGGCCACTGATAAGGCTAGTCTCGATCCCCAGCTTGCCCTGGGGAATCTCTATCTCCTCCTTCCAAGGCTGGAACTACAGGCGGCCTCCATGTCTACACAGAATTTACCCGGGTTCTAGAGAATCCAAACTTGGGACAAATGCTTTAACCACTGGGCCATCTTCCCGTCCCAGGAAGATAGTTTTTGCAACTTTCTGATGACTTTGGAAAGGCTCTACAATATCGTCCAGCACTAGGTTCTGAAAGCCCACGTGCTGAGAAATTTGAAGGCTGGCCTCCCTAGAGCGGGTTTCTCCGGATCACCCAGCTGTTTCCGGGGCGGCGCTCTTGAAAAAGCTGCAGCAGCTGCCTGGGGTAGGGAAAAAGAATGGGATCGTGGACTCCTACAGAAACACCCGTCTCTGCAGCAGGATGCTCTGGGCATGTTACCCTCTCCATGCCTCAGTTTCTCCATGTGTAATTGGAAACTCTGCACTCTGGAGTCTGGTCAAAGTCTCTGGTTTGTCGGAGAAGCAGTCAACATCTGCTGAGGGCTGCGGACAGAGATGCTGCTTATAGACATTTCAGGTAAGACCTCAGGACAGCTGGGAGCTGTGCTTACATCCCATGTATGAAAGACTTTCCTCGCTTTCTAGCTACAAACCTGTGATTTTTCTAGGAATCTCACCAGAAATTCAACTTACAGTAAAAGACACGTCCCAACCCTCTAGTGCAGCACTAAGACCCATGGTTTTCCCTTTCATTGTAACCCTTTGAAAGGCACCTCCAGAGTCACCCTGTAGGCCCATGTCCACCCTGTCACAGGAGATGGTCACCTGGGGAGGCGGGGCGTGGGGAGTTTGACTGTACTTAGTCCATGCTGCACCGGGCCAGTGCAAGGCTGTTCAGGGACTCCAAGGTACTGCTCCAGGGGTGGGAAAGTGCAGTGTGAGGTGTGGGAAAGTCAGAGCTGGTTTGGAGGTACTCGGGCCTTCGAAGAGGACTGGGCCGTGTGGTTCTCAGATTCTTGGACATCCAGGTGACACTGGGAGCCACAGAGAGCAAAGAAAGGAGTCGGGGTCCACAGGCTGGTGACGGCATCTAGTTTGGGGCTGGGGAGCTCCAGCTTGTCTCACAGGGCGATTGGATTGTCCTCAGCTTGGCAGAGGCAGGCTTGTTGGCAGTTGTGGCTGAGAGCACAGAGAGGCCTTCTATGGGAGATTAGGCTGCAGCTCTGTAGGTGAAGGCCTTCTTCATGGCTCCCCACTATGGATCTTGATGAATATAGACAGTCCATGGTTCTAAACAGTTCAGTGTCATGGCGGAAAGCGGATGAGTAAAATCATACCCATGTTCTCAGGGCAGGCCTGAGATTAAATACCCTTTGCAGGGAGGAGTGTCTGGGAAGGGAAGTTTACTGGCTAAGCCCTCCAGGCCTCTAGGTACCTCATTTAATAGGAGAACTCTGTCTTGGGCCTATGTGACCATAGCACATGTTTCTTTGATGTGAGAGGCATGACATGTGTTCCAGGCCAGGAGTCTGGCAGGGAGCTGAGAATCACCTATGCCTCAGGTGTGTGCCCACTGAGTCTCTGGGTCTCAACCTGCTCTACCTTACCAAACTTCCTGGAATACTTGATTTTACATCCCCCATCCCCCTGTGACCTCCTTTATCAAAGCGGAAGGGGAAAGGGCCGCAAGATGGCTCCGCAGTGAAGGTCTTGCCACCATGCCTGACCTGAGTTCAAGTCCTGGATCATACATCATGGAAGGAGATCAAACTCAGGTCCTCGGAACTGAACAGCAAGCACTTCAGTCACTGAGCTGTGTCCCCGGCCCAGATGCCTGCCTTTCCATTGAGGACTTTAGTGGCAGTTAGATGAGGAAATAGACTGACTCCCGGCTTGGTAGCTAGAATACTGTTGCTGGGATAAGTTCCAGTGTTTAGCTGGGCAGAATAAGGGGAGGGAAAGTCGTCTCCATGGAATGTCAAGAGCCACCTCTGCTGAGGGCCAACTCAGCTTTGGCCTTGTCAGAGAGACATGGGCCTGTTCCTCTCATAGGCACACAGGTGCCAAGACTGCAACTTAAAGGAGGCCACAGCTTATTGGGTCTCCTTGGCTGTGTCAGCCCCACCTCTCTCCCACTATTCCCCCCCCACACCCACCCCTGAGGCCTTGCTCTGTGTTGTCAGGCCTTCCTCAGGCTGATGTGACCCCTGATTAACTTAGCAAACCCTTCCTTTGCTCATCTCAGGGTCTTATCACAAGGCCAAACTAAATCAATTCATATGTACCCTAGCATGTTCCCAGCAGCTGCCACAGGCTTAGGCAACAGATGGTGTCTGACATTCATTAGGGTGGCAGGGACAGCCCCGGAGGCCATTCAAAATGGGAAGAACAGGAGTTGGGAGGCGGGGAGAAGGCCATGATTTCTCAGGGTTAGCAGGAGTGGGCACCAAAAGCAGGGTGAAGCAGTTTGGACCAACTCCTGGGAACTCTCTCAGCCTGTGAGCTGGCTATAGCCCAGGACATTTGCACACATGTCCTACAGGGGCTGCAGCCGGACTTCATTACTGAAACACTTTCCCCCATGGACCAGGCAGGGCAGTCAGTGTGCCAGATGCCAACCAGGCAGGTCTGGACCTGAGGGACAATGGTTGAGGGAGGATTCCAGCATTCGCTAGAAGCAAGGTCATCAGACGCTGGGTCCCTTTTGAATTGCCTTACCCAGAGGCGAGAAGGCTGGACTTGAGAGGTCTGGTTGCAGCATCCTCTCTGTTGCACGGCCCCCTGGGAAAGGTTACACTGAAATGACTCTCGCAGCCCAGACACTGCTGTGTCTTGGATCTGAAACTGTGTCTTAACTGCCCTGAGCCAGTGGGACTATTTTGAGAGATGGAAGCCTGAGGAACGGGGGTTCAGCAGGCAGGACTTGGCCACTCCAGGTGAGCCTTTGAAGGTTATATCCAGGCTGCTTCCTGTTGGGCTATTTCCTGGTCCCCAGTTCCAGTTTTCATTTCTGTGGCTGTAATAAAATGCCCTGAGCAGAACATCTTTTAGGGTGGTTATTTGGCTTACAGTCCTGGGCTACAGCCCATAACCGCAGGGAAGTCACGGATGAGCTGGAGACAGCTTGCAGTAGTTACTTTCCCATCACTGTGATAAAACACCATGACCAAGGCAGCTGATAGAAGAAAGGATTTATGTGGATTTACACTTTCAGAGGGATGAGAATCTATCACTGCCATAGTGAGGAAACATGGTAGTGGGCAGGCAAGTGTGCCAGCTGAAGCAGGAGCTGAGGGCTCACCCACTCACCCCAGACAGAGCAGAGGGGGTGAACTGGGCGCAGCATGTGGTGCTCCAACTCCCAATGCCCACAGTGGCTACTCTTGGCTGTCAACTTGACTACATCTGGAACTAGAACCCAAAAATTAAGGGCACACCTGTGGTTTATTTGGCTTTGTTTTTTGTTTGTTTGTTTTTGTTTGTTTGTGATTTCTGTTTTTTCCTGTTTGTTTTTCTGTTTGTTTTGCTTAATTTAAAGTAGGAAGGTCCACTTCTCACCTGGCTCTTTGAGGTAGGAAGACACACTTTTAATTCAGATCTTTTGAGTTGGGAAAAGACATGCCTTTAAATCAGATCTTGAAGTGGAAAGACACATCTTTAATCCAGAGCTAGTCTGGGCCACACCTCCTGCTGGAAACCTCCATAAGGACATGGAAGCAGGAAGCTTCTGCTCTTTGCCTGCCTGCCCTCACCTTGCTAGCAAGTCTATTTCTTCATTAGCATTAGAGCCTACTGCTTTGGGATCCCAGCGCATACTGAAGGCCAGCAGAGACATCTATGGACTGAACAAGTACTGGATTCTTGGACTTTTCCTTTCACAGTCAGCCATTGTTGGATTAGCTGGACCACAGCCTGTAAGACATTAATAAATCTCTCTCTCTCTCTCTCTCTCTCTCTCTCTCTCTCTCTCTCTCTCACACACACACACACACACACACACACACACACATTCCTTAAGTCCAATTACTCTAGAGGACCATGAGTAAATACTCCTACCCCCAGTGACACACGTCCTCCAGCAAGGCTACACCTGAGAATATAGGGTTCATCTCATTCAAACCCCTGCACAGCCACAAGTCTCTCGAGAACAGGGAACCTAAGTCTTCTTGTTTGCTGTCAGCTGGCTTTCTTAACTCTTACCGTAGTTTGTGACCTAGGAAATAGTGCTGGGTCTTTCTAGATCAGTTAGCAATCAAGACACTCCTCTACAGCTATGCTTTCAGGCCAACCTAATCTAGACAATTCCACTGAAACTCTCTTCCTCAGTGATTCTGGATTGTCAGAATTGACCAGTCCATCCACAGTGAAGGGAACAGCCACTATTGGAACCACCAACTGAGCTTCTCCAACACACCTTCACAGCCACAATGGATTCAAAACCATCTGAAGGTATGTACTACAATACACCTTCCTTCCTGATGCTGCTTCTACTATCAGTCTCTCTCCCATCGATTCATTCAGCAAATGCTTTCTGAACTCTGACTGTTAGGGACAGGAGCAGGAGCAGGAGCAGGAGCAGGAGCAGGGGGAGGGGGAGGGGCAGGAGCAGGAGGAGGGGGAGGAGCAGGAGCAGGAGGAGGAACAGGAGCAGGAGGAGGAGGAGGAGCAGGAGCAGGAGCAGGGGGAGGCCTAACAGCAGGAGGAGGAGGAGCAGGAGGAGCAGGAGGAGCAGGAGCAGGAGGAGGAG
>NC_034594.1:94784625-94787615 GCF_900095145.1 Mus pahari
GACAACTGACATTACTGTCCAGACTCCACAAGCATGCACACACATGTTCACATGCACCCTCACGTCCATATGCATATACCCAGAATAACAAATACACCACACCACGACATGCATACACATGTGCACTCGCACACACACACACACACACACACACGCAAGAGGCTCTACTGTAGTTTGGGAAAGTCCTTTAGGGTATGGCTGCCACTCCTGATTCATTATCACAGCCACTGAGAAGACTCTATAATTTCCATGCCAGGCTAGCTTAGATTTAGCCACTTCCTGACAACTGTGCCTTAGGAAATGACAGGAAAAAAATGATGTTCAGCCTCAAGCTTCAACTCTGGGCCAGGCACTGTGGTTTGGTTTTACAAATAAAACTTGTGATAGGAAAGAGATGGGCATTGCCACCATTTCCCCTATTTTCACATGGGGGAAACTAAGGCACAGAGAGATCAACAAGCCTAGAATATCAAGATGCAGAAGCAGATGTTCTGTTTTTGTGTGTTGTGTATGTGTTATGGTGTGTGTGTGTGCTCATGAACCTGTGTGTTGGTGCTCGAGATATTGTTAAATCCCCTGGAGCTAGAATTATAGGCAGTGTAAACTACTTGATGTGGATGCTGGGAACTGGACTCAGGGTCTCTGGAAGAGCACTAAGCACTCTTTACTGCTGAGCCAGCTCTCTGGCCTCCAGAACCTGAACCTTAATTCAGGCCATCTGCCTTCAAGGCCAAAGGCTGCCTGGAGCGATACCTGTAGATCTTTTCTTTTGGACACACCAACACCTTTGCTCCAATTCTTCCCTGCTTTACCAATTTGACAACGACATGGATTTTTGGACCTGTAGGGTGCTCACAAGGACAGAGTTAGCAGGGACATCCCCACCTGCTGGGTTTAGCTCTGCTATGAACTAGCTCAGGAGCTTAAGCTCAGGGATAAGAGAGAGAGGAGTCCTTACTGCTATGGAAGAGGGTAAGGACCTTGCTCTTTTCCTGTTGTAATGGCTATTCCTGGTTGTCAACTTGATTACATCTGCAATGAACTACAATCCAGAAATGGAGAGCATACCTAAGATCCAGATCTTAAGGCTAGAAGACACAAGTTTCTGACCTGGATCTTGGCATGGAGATCTTGAGACACAGTGGCCATGAAAATCTTAGGCCCAGGCAAGGTAGTACATGCCTTTAATTCAAGGAGACTGAGGCAAGCAGATCTCTGAGTTCAAGGTCAGCCTGGAACAAAGCAAGCTTTAGATCCAGATGTGGTGGGACATACCTTTAATCTGAGCCACATCTTCTTTTGGAGGTCTACATAAGGACATTGGAAGAAGGAAGATTCTTTACAGTGAACCTTCCCTGTTCAAGTCACTGCGCGGTTTCAGTCTCTTGCTTGGACCTAAACTGATACAGAAGTATAAGAACCATCTCACTGGTGGTTCTTGTCTGGGGCCTTTGGATAGAACTGGCCAGTGTGTAACAGTGCTGAGACAGACAACTTGGAACCAAACTGCACACACTGGCTGGTGAAACCACTCAGCCACCCTCCTCCTCCATGTCTTGGGTAAGCAGAGGTGTCTTAGTATGTATGTATGGACTAAGTAAAATGACTAAGTAGAAATGTATGGCTTCACTCTCTGGAGGCTGAGAGGTCCAAGGTCAAGGTGTAGGCAGCTCTGATGTGTCTGGAGGGCCTGCTGTTTACACATGGTATCTCCTATGTGCTTCTACATGGTAGCAGGGGTAAAATGAGCTCCTTTGGTCATTTTTTTTCCCTTTGGTCATTTTATAAGGCCCCAAATTCCAGTCTGCCTTCATGTCTGATCATTTCCTGTGATGGTTTTGTCATCTCAATAAAAACTAGAGAACCTTGGAAGAGGAAATATAAGTTGAAGAATTGACTCCATCAGATTGGTCTGTGGTTGTGTCTGTGGGGGCATTTTTAAAAAAATGCTAATTAGTGAAGTGACTATGGGTCATGCCACTCTTGGGTGGGTGCTCCTGTGTTGTATAGGAAAGGTGACCATGAGCCTGGAAGCAAGCCATTAACTAGCACTCCTCCACAGTCTCAGCTTCAGTTCCTGCCTTGGCTTTCCTTCATGATGGACTGTAACCCGTAAGCCAAATACATGCATTCCTCTTCAAGCTGCTTTTGGTCAGTGTCTGGTCACAGCAAACCAGGACACCTCCCTAGTGGCCTACCATTTAATATTACCAGACAGGCTCAGGTTTCAGTGCGTGAATTTGGAGGTGACACAAATATACAGACTACAACAGAGTAATATGAATATTGCAGGAATCACATAAGCTAATGTATGCAAAACACATGGCACATAACAAGTCTCATGTATGGACATGACATTCTTACGTGCGTCAATCCTTCCGATTTAGGAAGCAGGGCATGCCTTCTTGGAAGTCCTCTCTGTACTTTCAATCCAAGCTGAATTAGACCCTTTCTCCTGTGCTCCTTCATGCATCTCCTATGTTCTGGTCTCATACGCTACCAATCAGGTGTGAGTGTAGGACTGAGAGCTACTCGGGGGCAGGAGTGTGGCCCTAGGAGCTCATATGTCTGCCTGGATGAGGGAGCAACAGTGTTAGCTGAGGTCCCTTGAGATTAGACAACCAGGCAGGAGAACACAAGGTTGAAGGCCTATGACTGACCAAGATGGAAGAGACAGGCGAGATGGGAGGTTTGTATGGGGCGGGGCACATCTTCTTTCGTCTCTACATATATTTTTAATTTTTGCTTTTATATATATGCTACAAATATGTGGGTGCCCAAGGAAGTCAAAAGGTGTTGAATCCCCTGGAGCTGGAGTTATTGGTGGTTGTGAGCAGCCCATTGCGGATGGAAGCTGAACTTGGGTCCTCTGGAAAAGCAGCAAGTGATTTTAATCACTGAGACCTCTCTCCAGCCCTGCTACCATCTTTTAAAAAGCTTTTAAGTTACATTTTATTTACTTACTTGTGTGTGTGTGTGTGTGTGTGTGT
>NC_034594.1:94788380-94801020 GCF_900095145.1 Mus pahari
ACACACACACACACACACACACACACACACACAGAGAGAGAGAGAGAGAGAGAGAGAGAGAGAGAGAGAGAGAGAGAGAGAGAGAGAGAGAGAACATTAGCTAAGCCTGTGGGAGTAGGGAGCTATGTAAAGCACATGGGAAATTCTGAGTGGAAACAAAGATTTCGACCAGGAGCAGGAGAGAGAAATAAGCAGCTATTTCAGGGACTCCTCCTCTACTGGGGCTAGCTTCCTGTATTGGTGTTTTCAGCTGTTACAAAAAGAAACCTAAGAGCCCGGCATGGTGGTGCACGCCTTTAATATGCACATGTGTGCAGGTGTCCTTGGAGGTCAGATGAATGTGTCTGAGCCCCAGGAGTTGGAGTTACGGGTCACTGTGAGCTGCCTAACATAGGGACTGGATCCAAACTCAGGCCTTCCTCCAAAACTCAGGAGTGCTCAGCCATCATCCCAGGCCCCTGGGGGGTCTTCTTTAAGGACACCAACAAAGCACCATTTTGATTAAACTCAATGGTGAAGGGTGGAGAGAGGGAAGACACAAGCAGTGCTGAGAGGGTAAGAGGGGCAGAGGAGAGAGTGACTATTAAAACCGACAAGCCGACAAGCCGGGCGGTGGCGCACGCCTTTAATCTCTGCAGAGGCAGGCAGATTTCTGAGTTTGAGGCCAGCCTGGTCTACAGAGAGAGTTCCAGGACAGCCAGGGCTACACAGAGAAACCCTGTCTCGAAAAATGGAAGAAAAAAAAGAGGTTTATTTAGCTCATAATTCTGGAGGTTCAGGAAAATATCACCTGCTTCTTCATGCTCATCTCAGGTGACACCTTGAAGAAGGTGTCATGGAAGAGGGTACACCATCAGGAAGCCCTGGGGGAAGGACTTTAAGTGTTGGGGTTCACAGGTGTGAGGCACCACACCATTTTTATTTTTTTTATTCTGAGACAGGGTTTCACTATGTAGCATAGGCTGGCCTCAAACTAGTAATCCTCCTGCCCAAACCTCCAAAATGCTGTGATTCCAGATGTGTACCACAGTGTGGACTCTGCGCTGACCTTGCTCTTTTTCTAACAACCTGTGCTTGGTGTGGTGATTCTGCAGCACCAGCTACTCAGAAGGCTGAGCTGGCAAGACCTCTTGAACCCATGAGTTTGACAGCACCCTGGACAACATGGGGAGACCTCATCTCAAACCTAAAGCAAACCAGAGCCTTAGTTACTTGTGCCTGCCAGAGCTCACTGTGCAAGCCCAACACAAATCCTTCCTGAAGATGATACCCCAAAGGGCCTCACCACCTCCCACTGGGCCCCACCTCTCAAAGGTTTCCCTACTTTCCACACTGTCACAATGGGGGCACAGCTTCCATATTTAAACCCTAGCACTTGAGCAAATAAATAGAGAGGCCTGCTGCCACTATCTTGGTTCCTGGCAAGATTAAGAGTAGATAGTGTAGTGTTAGAGTGTTAAGGGCCAAGAAGATGGAGCTCATGGTGTCCAGACTTTTCCATCTGGGTGTTGATGTGGTCCTTTGGTCCTTAGCTAGCAGCACACAGCAACAGCAGCGACGGAGAGATGCCCCAGAGTCTGTAGAGTGTTGTCAGCCCGGATGGAGAGCCATCCACCCAGTAACTACTTTATCCATCTGTCCTGGTTAGATTTGTCAACTTGACAAAAGCCTGCAGTCCTGAGAAGGGAAAGCCTCAACTGAAGATTGGTCTCTGTGTGTCTATGGGGGATTATCTCCACTATTAATGGCTGGAGGGGCCAACTGTAGATAGTAGCATCCATAGGCAGGTAGTCTTGGGTTGTATAAAAAGCTAGCTGAGCAGAGCCTGGGAGTCAGAGTTACCAGAAGGCAGCATTCTTCCATGGCTCCTGACACAGGGGCTGACTTGACTTGAGTTCCTGCTCTGACTTCCCTCCAAGATGGATTGGGTATGATCTGGAAGTGTAAGGCTCTCCTACTAGAATTGCTTCTGGTCAGAGTATTTTTATCGCATCAACAGAAGAGAAAGCTAGAACACCATCCATGTATCAGGCCCATATTGTATTCTGCTCTAGAGTCGCTTGTCCTCAAGAGCTCAGTCTGCCATGCCCAGGGGAAGGACCTGTGGCTGGCAGTGCACTCAGCTGTAAACCACATACAAAGTCTGAGCAGAAGCCACTGGCTATCCCGCCCTGCCGTTCATCAGCCTACCCCAGCCACCAGAGTACCCTTCCTACGGTGGGTGTGGCCTTCCCTCCAAGTTACACTGGACCCAGGCTGGCATCCTTCGAGACTGCCCAGGGAAGAGACAATCTCCAAGGAGAAGATGATGTGAATGGCCAAGTTAGGCAGGCCTAGCTCTGTGATCTCAAGTCTCCTCACCTTGTCCTGCTAGGGTCTCTGGTCCAAGGATTAAAGCAAGGGATAAATTAGCTATAGGCTATCCGGTAGATTAGGGCAGTTCTCCACGGCAGGAAAGAAAGGGTGGATATATCAGAAACATATCTGGTGGTGACTTTGTTTGACTTCCACAGTCCACTGGAATTCAGAGACCACAAAGGAAGAAAGCCCTGTTTATTTATGCTGCTTTCTACCAGGCCCTCAGGCTCACAATCTCATACAACCCTGCAATCAGTCCTCCCCACTTCACAGTTGAGGTAAACAAGACTCAAGATTCATATAGGGACTCACGCTCAGCCAGAGTCTACTCATGGCGAGGAGAGTTGAGTTGCTTAACTCCAAAGATGGTCACTCTTCTGACTGGGCTGTGGGTGCAACCACACCAAGAGATTCCTCTCGAGTTCATCACGAGGCAGTGCCTATGTGAGCCAGGACTGCCCTGTTGCCTGGATTCTCAGAAGCGGCCTGGGCTGACTGTCGCCCTCCACATCTGTTGTAGAGAGTCCCGGCGGGTGGTGTAGGGCAAATGGTTGATGCGAAACCAGTGTCTGGGGACAATGTTTCCACTTGGTGTGTACAGCTTTTCTCCTTGTCTGCCCAAAAGACTGCGTAGGGCTAAGTTTCCCGACAGAATCTTCTCATAGAATTCCACTCCACCCTGGACATAGGCTGCAGACAGAGAGGCTGTGCGGCGGTCCAGCCAGCCTTCCAGGGCAAGAGTGAGGGAGTCTTTGGAAAAGGTATAGGCTACATAGCCTACCACTATTGCCACCAAGTTGAAGGCAGTTCGCAAGCTCATGGGGCCTCCGTAGAGCCCCAGGGCATGCTTGGCACCCACACTTATTGCCCATGTTCCTGCTAGGCAAGCTGGGGCTGGCAGGGTCTGTAGGGCAGCCACACCACTCTCCAGGTATACCACCTCCTTGGCCAAGGCAAACTTCTGGGCATCATGAGACAGGGTCAAGGCATCTCTCAGCCTGATGCCTGCTGGGCTTTGCCAATCCACTCTTTGCCCATGTATGATCACAGAGTGTTCAATGTTGGTTACAGGGCCACCCAGGAAGATGGCAGGGATTCCCACCACAGCCCCAGCAGGCAACCGTGGGAAGCCAGCACTCACAGGCTGAAAAGTGAAGGCAGTAAAAGGCTTGTAGCAGTGACTTGAAGGGATACCTATGTCCTTTAGCACCTCTTGGAAGAGGTTCCACAGATGAGGGGAAAGAGGAGCTGGCTGGCCCTGAGGCCAGTACTGGTAGAGCCATTGGACTACAGGATCTGGGAAGAGGTGAAATGAGATTTGAACCCCAAACAGGCCTGCACAGGAACCCACCAATAGGCTTGTTCTGTGTCTCTGTATAAAGGCTGCAGCCCTCCACAGAGGACCAGCCATGAGTACTGCCTCTGCTGATAGACTGGCCAAGAATAAGAGAAGTCAGCCGATGATTCTGTCAGGTTGTGGGCTACACAGCCTCTGGGGCCACAAGGTTCTTAACTGAAGTGACACTGCATTGTGGCTGAGAGTATGGGTTCTATCCAGAGTCCGACACCTCAGGTTTCACAGAATCAGCTCTCCCATCTGGCAGCCAGGTGTATAGCAACTGTGATGGGTAAATACAGAGAGGACATTTCAGTGTCTTGCAGTGGTGGACATCCTCTGGCAATGGCTGTAATATTGCCATGGCTAGAAACAGCACTAAGTATTCGACAGCCTCTCTCCAACTACCACTCATCCCAGAGTGACTCTCTGACTGACTTAGGAATCACATGCTTAATCACCTACTGTATGCTAGACACAGTTCTGAGCGCACTGCATATACAGCTGTCCCTCAGTGGCTACAAGGGTTTACTTCCAGGATCCCCGCAGATACCAAAATTCAAAAGACCATCAGTTGCTTTATATAAATAGCATAGCATTTGCATATGAGCTCTCATACGTATATATATGCCCACCTCTCACATACTTTTAAGCTATCTCCATACTACTTATAATACCCACTACAACATAATACTACATATAGAGCTAGACTACTACTAAAATGTCTGCCTGCTTAGCAGACACAGTTTTGCTTGCATATTTTCAGTTCTTGGCTGATTGAATATGCATGGACACAGACAGCCAACTGTACTAGGAAATACATGCAACACTAATAAACACAGGGAATATTTAAACGCACACATTTATACATAAATACTGTATGTGCATATCCTTAGAGGATTAGATTCAAGATACAAACATTCCAAGAGCTTCACATGCTCATCTCTTACAAAAAGGCTTAGTATTTGTTATTATCTAGATTCTAAATCACCTCTATATTATTTACAGTACCTATTACAATGCAAACACTACATCTGTAGTTTGTGATGCTATATTGCTTAGGGAGTAAAGACCAGAAAATAAAGCCATGTTCAGTACAGATACACATTTTCCTTCCAAAACATTTTTTGATATGTAGCCGGTGGTATCACCAAATATAGAGTCTGAGGACACAGACAATTCACTGGATCCAGTCAAAGAAAAAAACCCATACCACAACAGTTTATTTTCAGCTGTGAAAAGGGATGCAGCTGGACAGGTTTATTGGCCAAAACCCCAAGTGGCAGCGTCACATGCTGTATAGTGTCCCTATTTCCACCAAGCTCCCATGGCTGAGCCACATTTCCATTATCTTACGAGGTGGCTGTATTTGGAGCTTCGGTCTATGACTGAAATAGAGACGGAAGGTTCTTGGGATGGCGATAATCGAATCTCCCTGCTTTCACGCTCAGACTTGGACACATACAGAGGAAATACCACATGAAGACCGAGGGGAAAGACGGCCATTTGTTAGCCAAGCAGAAATGCCCAGGGAGCCTAGCTTGGCCACACCTGAGTCTTGGACCTCCAGCGTCTGGAACTAAGAAAAAATAAACTCCTGTTGTTCAGGACATTCGTCATGTGACACTTTTCTTGGCAGGCTAACCACTGATAGCAGAGATTCAGTGATCACAGGCCGTTGGGGATCCCTGGCAAGCTGTTCACTTTAAAAATGTTATCTATTACATATACACAAATAGACCAAACAGACCATCAACCTCACTCATTAGCAAAGTTAATATTGGTTTTTGTTTTTTTCTCTCTGTATAGCCCTGGCTGTCCTGGAACTCACTCTGTAGACCAGGTTGGCCTAGAACTCAGAAATCTGCCTGCCTCTGTCTCCCGAGTGCTGGGATTAAAGGTGTGCGTTTTTAAAGTTAATTGGTGGTGGTTTTTTCTTTGAGTCAAAGTCTCACAGGCGCACTTTTGAATATTCTGGGCACCTTATTTCGTCTGTGATTATGTCACTAATTATGACTGTTATTTATCTTTGGATGAAATTTCACTTTATTCCTATCTCCACGAAGCGTTTGATTAGCAATGTACTACTGTAAACAAAACCTAGGGTTCTGTATCACTCATTTACTTCATTCTTTCCAAGAGGAAACTAAGGCTAGAAACAACAGGGTCCTTGGAAGGGAACAACAGCAAAAAACAAAAACAAAAACAAAAACAAAAACCCCAAAGAAAGAAAGAAAGAAACAAAAACCTCTCCCGGGTCGGCCTCTGAGTCTCGCAGTTGGCCTAGAAGCAGGTGTAGGCTCTGGCTTTAGAAGAGTTTTCAATGTGATTCCGCCCTGACACACACCGGGCTGCTTCCAACAACCGGATCGCGACTGAACCCGGAAGCTGGACATAGGAGAACTCCCCTGCTCACAGCCAAGAGGAGAGCTTACCTCGGTAACAACCTTGGAACACGCCGCTCCCGCACCGGACTGGGCAGGCGCAAAGCACGCCGGTCTGGGGAGCCTTTGTGGGCGGGGCCGTTGTGGGCGGAGCGGGCTTTGTGGGCGGGGCTTAGAGCCGCGCTTCTGCTCTGGTCCTGGCTGCAGCCTGCCGGTGTCTGCTGTCTAAGGTCTTATCCAGGGGGAGGAGGAGCAGCTTGAGGACTTTGTAATCCAATTCAGCCATGCTGTGGCGCCCTTCGGAGCTAAGATAGAGACCTGCTGGTCCGGATTTCTGTCAGCGCAGAATAGGTAGGTATCTGTGCAGTACGCTGGGAGGAGAGCTAAGCTTACTGAGAAAAGCGAGGGCAGGAAGGTCTGGAATTGCTGCCAATGACCGCTGCATACCGAAGGTCAAGTGACCTTGTGAAACCAGCAAAAAGTGTGGTGTAGACCATATTAGAGCTAAGTAAGAAATACTTACTGGAAGGCACACCCAACAAATGGTAGATGCGTGGATACACAAATGTGTGCTCATTCATTTATAGGTCAGAGGTGAACTTGGATGTTGACGCTCAGGAGCCAGCTGACCCGTTTTTTGGAGGTAGGGTATTTCACTGGCACCTGGGGTTGAGCAATTAAGGTAGCCAGCCTGGTCAAGTGAGCCCCAGGGGTCTGCCTGCTTCTGTCTCTCCAGTGCTGGGATTACAATCATACACCATTAGCAGCCAGGTTTTTGGGTTTGTTTGTTTGTTTGTTTTTAATGTGGCTGCTGAGGACTGCACTCAAGTCTGCATGCTTTTGTGGCAGTCACTTTACTACTTGAGCCATCTCATTAATAGTCTGAGGAGTTTTCTAAAAACAATGTCCAGAGGCTTTGGGTGTTAAAATAATACTCACCATTACTAGTGTTTTCATTACTGTTCAGTAGGTCAAAGCTAGCTCATATCTTTAAGCATAAAGTCTGTTTACAAATACTACCTTAATGCATCCAGGAATTTCTGTATAAAGATATTATTCTACTTGGTTTATAGTCGACTTTCAATTAATCTACACACCTTACAGATTATCTTCCTTATTTATATCTCACAATTTTTTTTTTTAGTCAAGTTTCCTGAGACATCTCAAACCACACTTTGGGTGAACTTAGTTGGTGGTTTGGTTTGGTTTGGTTTTTGAGATAGAGTTTCTCTGTGTAGCTGTGGCTGTCCTAGAACTCATTCTATGACCTCAAACTCAGAGGTCCACCTGCCTCTACATCCTGGGTGCTGGGATTAAAGGCCCATACCACAACTACCGCTGCTGCCACCACCCAGCTTAGCTGGTCCTTTTAAACACACTCACCCCCAGTATTACTCAGATTCTCCAGGGAACGAGAACCTAGAGTGTGAGAGTATGTGTGAAGAAGTTTAGTAAAAAGCATTGGTTCCCTGGGCATGGTGGCCAAGATCTTTAATCTCAACACTTGGGAGGCAGAGGCAGGCAAATCTCTATGGTCCATACAACTAAGAAGGCCAAAGACCCAAGCTCTACTCTCAGATAGTTGAACAGCCAGGATTGCTTATGGCCTAGCACTGGTCAAACCCTGAAGCCCCCAGAACAAGAGGACCAAAGCAAAAGTTCTGACCTGAGTCTTAGCCCAGAGCCAGGAAAACACCAATGCCCCAGGCTGGGTGCTTTGCTTATTTTTCAGCATTAAGAACTGAACTCCTGGGACTCAGTGAAGCTCTTATCACCCTTAGCTATGGCCCAGGGGAGGGAGAGAGCTCTCCCTTAGACCAGACTGTTGTTGTGGTCATGTTAGGCATGATGTTAGCCGTGGAAGGGACTAACCCACAGCCCACCAGTATGAGGTATGTGGAACAATGGATGGCCAGTTAAGGCTGAGAAACAGCTTGTAAAGATAATGGTGGTCATTGACAGTTGGTGGTCCAGGTATCAAGACAACTGTGCTCTCTGTTGCATCTCTACACTAGGGGTAAAGTCAGGGCCACAACAGCAGCTGGGACTCCTGGCCAGATGCATTGGGCCGGTCAACATCTGTCATGGAGCAGGGAGGTCCTTGGGAGGCCTCATCCCTCTGGGAGAACCTATGGGCAAGTTAATAGATGCTGGGGAAAGAAAGACATTTTCTTCAGTAGTGTAGCCTCTGGGGCGATGCTTGAGCTCCTTTAAATAACCCCCACCCATGCTCCTGTAAGCAACCCTCATGAAATCCGTTGTTATACACTGAGAGATGAAAGTAGAAGAGAGAGTAATTAAGAAGAAGCAGATCAGTGGAGGAGGGGGGGCAGGAAAGGGTGAATACGATGAACATTGTGTGTGTGCATGAAATATCATAACCACAATGAAACCATTAATTATTTTAATTAACATATACAAAAGGCTTTAATAAAAAGTCCTGTGTTTATTGGGCTGCATCTGGGATGGGTTATGCTTGTGTCTCTTGTTAATCCCTCAAGTGCAGGGAGAAAGGCCACTGACCCAAATCATATAGCCACTTTAATTAAAGCAAGCTTTTATCTGGGTACATGGACTGCCTCTCCCTAAAGGTAGGGGTCAAGAGATCAGCATTGGACATGAGTCAGATAAGGGTTTTTATGATTCTGGAGCAGGAGGTTTCAAAAGGGGGATTTGTCAGGCAAATAGGTGGGGCTGTGGGAGCAGAACATAAACACAGCAAGCAAGTCACCAATGACCTCCTGAAGCAAAGACATGGCTGTAGGTGATCATAACAATAGGTGGTTATAATAACCCTTTGAAACAAAGGGTTGCTGTTTCTTGGAAAAGGCAGTAAAAAAAACAAAACAAAACAAAAAAAACATTTGTAGCTAAGGTTACAGGTGGCATGGGCCTATCCTTGAAAAACATATTTAATTATAAACAGGAATGAATCTAGTTTGTCTTTACTTTAAGATGGCTTTCAAGCCTAAGATGGAGGCAGGCTGGTTTATCACTTTGTATAAGATAACCACTGTTGGTTACTGGGGCTAGAGCCCTCTGATGACTTTCTGTATGCACCTCAAGGTTTTGCTTTTAAAATTCTTGTATGTATGTGTATATGTGGTATGTGCACACATGTGTGTGTGTGTGTGTGCATGTTTATATGTGTGTGGACATGCATGTATATATGTGCATGTGTGCATGCCAAGGATTAAGGCTGATGGTAGGTATATTCCTCAGTCACTCTTTACCTATTTATTGAGGCAAGGTCTGTCACTAAATCTAGAGTTTGCTAGTCTGGTAGTCTAGTAAGCCATCTTGTTCTGAGAAGCCCTGTCTACACCTATCATGGAACGGGTTCCAGGCAGGCTACCATGCCCACCAGGCTTTGACATGGGTTCTGGGAAGCTCAACTCTGGTCCTCACACTCACATGGCAAGTGCTGTCTACTTGCTATGCGGTCTCCAAAGCCCTAAAGGAAGCTGGCCAAGCCAACATACAATATGAGACCCTTTAAAGGCATGCACTTTCTAAGAAAGAGAGTGTCATTGTCCTGGCTGAGCAGCTCATGGTTGGGCATACTTCCGCACCACCCTGGCTTGTTTCTTGCTCTGTGTGTTTGTGTGTGCATGTTTATGGAGGCCAGAGTCAGAGCTCAACCTCAGATGTAGTTCTACACACACACACACACCCCACACCCTTACATCTCATAAATGGCAGTGTTGGTGACATTGTTCCAAACAGGACTGGGGCACAGTAAACAGGATTGTTGTCAGATAAACAAACCTGAAGATGACTTTCTGTTTAAAAGAGAAGTGCATTTCCCAAGGTGGTTCCTGTTTTCCAGGAACTGCTACTAGGAGCCCTCCAGAGATGAGCACTCACACTCAGACGTAGTTTACAGCCAATTGCAAGTCTTTATTCCATCTGGCTGGGACTACACTCAGGTGTTGGAGACCCAAGTACAGTGTTGAGTGTTTAGAGTAAGGGCTTTTTTTTTAAAGGCAACCTCCCCCCCCCGCCCCCCATATTCTGGTATCTCGATTGACTGCTGCTGGAAGAAGTTCTACAGAAGCAAGTAATTCAACAGAAGCTAAGATAAACAGCAGGTCAGGGAGGGCCGCACACCAGGCAATTGAACAGAAACTAAGATACATTTTCTGGGACATCTTGACCTCAGGTTCCTAGAATAAAGTTGGGTAATTTTCCATGGGGTTTTTTTCCACCAAGATCAAATTCTAGTGAAACCTAAAATGGCCTTAGCAAGGATAAAAGATGGAG
Organism: Mus pahari; assembly: GCF_900095145.1. NCBI lineage: Eukaryota > Metazoa > Chordata > Mammalia > Rodentia > Muridae > Mus > Mus pahari. Next base: position 94,798,722 of record NC_034594.1, read on the forward strand.
GAGCCTCTGTACTATCTTGCCCTGTCACAGAACCTCTCCTGACCTTCCCTCAAAGGTCCACTACCTTGGGCAAGGACACCTAGTTCCTAACCTGTTATCAGCTCAGATCCCCAACCTGCTGACTGTTGTTGGGAAACACTGCTATTTAAGGTCTCCGTCTCCCATGTCTGCATAGCTGCTCTGAACTGCAAACAGAATGGAGGACTCCCTTTCCAGCAGGACTGTCTCTTCTCTGCTTGACTTCCTCTAGAGTGCCTGAACCCACACCATCTACCTGAGGAAGGTCCTGTCGCTCTTGACAAACCTACAGGTTCAACTTTCTCTCCCACCCCACCCACCCCCTCCCCTCAACTCAACCCCTCTGCAAGACTCTGCCCAGAAAGTAACCAAGATTCCTGGACAGACTTTCCATGCAGATGAGACATTCCCAGTATGTTAAGTTCCAGCCAGTGACTTGCATTCACCCTGAAAACTCCTCCTCACTCTTCAAGGTTCATATATAGCCCTCATCAACCCTGAATAAAGCATATGCCCACAAGCTGTTTCACAGACGATCAGAAAACTGTTTCATTGAGTACTGTCTAAAAGAACTGTAACACTGAAATCCTCAGAGAATCCCCTCCCCCCCTCACCTCACCATCCCCACACCCTGGAACTTCCAACCTGCAGGTCCCTGCAGGCCACATCTGTTCCAGCCTCTGCTTCATCATTCCTGCTGGTACCTGGACTCAGAATGCTGACCTACAGACTGTCTTAAACCTTCCTGTTCTTTGTGTACTTCTCTCTGCTCCCCCACCACACAAAAGGTGGCCTTGACTGATCCACAGTAAACCTTTTGTTTTCTACCCACGGAAGTGTTCTCCCGGTGTTAGTTTCTCTGTTCACTCAGGTGCTGTCTGCTTTGTTTGTTGCTTGCTTTTGTTGTTTTGTTTTGTTTTTGAGACAGGGTCTCTCTGTGTAGCTTTTGTTTGCCTGGAACTTGTTATGGGAGTCCGGGCTGGCTTTGAGTCACAGACATTTGCCTGCCTCTGCTTCTTGACTGCCAAGATTAAAGGCGTGCACTTCCATGCCTTCAGAACTGTGAGTTAGGCAGACTCCCAAGCTCTCAGAAGACAGGTCCCTCTCTCTCTGACAGCAGGGATCCCAGAATCAACAGTGAGAACGGATGGGGGCTGGGGAGTATAGGGTGAACAGGAGGCTGCAGCCGCGGGGATCCCAGACTATGGGAACAGGCGAGGGAGGTGGGGGTGGGGGACAGGATTAACTTGAGCATTCCGGTCTGGAACTTAGCGTTTCTTTTCTGGGGTCCTGGTGCTGAGTACTGAGGAGCCTGATACAGATTCAGACAGGCTCTCTACGGGGTACAGTTTACTGTAGCCTCATCAGCCCCTACTTTAAATCTAATAATGTTAGTAAGCATAAGAAGAAAAAAAAAAAAAAAAAACATTAGTAAGTGTAAGAAAAAGCAAGCTGGCAGGTCTTCAGAAGCAAGTGATGCACCTGAGATTCCCAGTCCCACAGTCGAGATGCCCTTGTTGCCTCCACTATCCTCAAGGAACTTGGTGACTGATCCCAGGGTACCTCTGAGCATCACACGGCCAACGGCTGCAGTGAAGGAGCTTTATCCATGGCATTGATTGCAGAATAAAACGCAGGTGACATTTCCCTGCCTCTTTTCATTTATAGGAGATCTGACAAGGGGCTGGGGAAAGCTCTTCTAATGATCTGGATTTGGTTGGTGTAGAAATTGAGGTGGCAAGAGATGTATTTCTTGTAGCACCCACCAGAGGGCACACGATCTCCAACATGGTCTATGTAACCATTCCACAGGATGTGCTCTGTGGTGCCAGAGGCTAAGTAGACATAATAAATAAATGTAGGATCCCATCCATGCAGTGCTGGGATGGGACTTGGGCTTCACACAGACTCCACAGCATCCCACCAACTGAGCTACCTCCACAACACAGCAGAAACCAACTTACTCTGCCAAACAGATTCAGAACAGACCACTCACCCCGTGGGATGGGAGATGAGGGGCCGCCCTGCAGGTGCTTATCACCTGAAGGAATTAGTGCTGGACTCCTGTGGTCTCCTGGCAGTCAATGGCTGTCGTGTCCAAAGGAGTGAGTCATGCATGCCCTGGAATCAATGTCAGAGCGCATGTGCTTGTGTGTGTGTGTGTGTGTGTGTGTGTGTGTGTGTGCATGTGTGTGTGCGTGCGTGTGTGTGTGTGTGCATGTGTGTGTGTGTGCGTGCGTGTGCGTGCGTGCGTGCGTGCGTGCGTGCGTGTGTGTGTGTG
>NC_034594.1:94801140-94830399 GCF_900095145.1 Mus pahari
GTAGCCCTGGCTGTCCTGGAACTCACTCTGTAGACCAGGCTGGCCTCAAACTCAGAAATCTGCCTGCCTCTGCCTCCCGAGTGCTGGGATTAAAGGTTTGTGCCACCATGCCCGGCCCACAGAGAGATTTTTGACAATTTATAAATACATGTTGTTGATGGCTAGTCTTGGTTGTTAACTTGGTGGGATTTAGAATCATTTTGGAAACAAACCTCTGGGCATGTCTCTTATACCAGGTTTTTTGCAGAGGGATTATTTAGATTAAGTTAATTGAGGTGAGAAAACCATCCTACAATGGACATCACTGTTCTTGGGCTGCAGCCCCAGACTGAGTTAAAAGGAGGATTCGAGCTGAGCATTGGGGTAACGTTTTGTTGCACTGTGTGAAGGTTGTTTCTATATTATCCAAGTGTTGGTTCTTTTCGTGCAAAGAGATGACCAGTGGCTGGACTTACGCATTGTCATTCTTATGGCTCATCACCTGCCTCAATATTTTGTAAACATACATCTTCCTCACTTTTGATTGGTTTAATAAAGATCTGACCGTCAAGGCGGGACTTCTAGAGAGAGATATGGACTATGGGAAGAATCAGGGGCCTGAAGTTTCATGACACAGAGGAGGTCAGACAAGCTGGGAGAGAGAGAGAGAGAGAGAGAGAGAGAGAGAGAGAGAGAGAGAGAATGGGAGGGTCGGGTTAACTGACTTGCATGCTGGGAGGCAGACCTGTTATAGTGGCTCAGCTTCTATAAAGTCTCTGCATCTTTATTCTGCAGCTGGTGGTGAGAGGACAAAATAAACCCCATTTGACTCCATTTGTCTCCATCTAGGGACCAGGCTGGGTTTCAAAAAGAAGGCCATAAAGCACCAGCTTCTGGAACAGGCCACACGTCCCAGGAACAGGCCACACGTCCCAGGAACAGGCCACACGTCCCAGGAACAGGCCACATATCCCAGGAACGGGCCACATATCCCAGGAACGGGCCACACGTCCCAGGAATGGGCCACAAGTCCCAGGAACGGGCCACACGTCCCAGGAACAGGCCACACATCCCAGGAATGGGCCACAAGGCACCAATTCCAAGAACAGACTATACACCCCAGAAACAAGGTCATAAAACCCTCTCCCAAAGAACAATCTGGGGAATAACCACACAAATGGGGAAATAGCCTATCTCAGAATGGGCCATCTGTGTTGGGCAACCAGATCTCATTCTATGGTTAAGCAGTCATGACATAGGAATGCAGACCACTGACTGCCTGTGAATCCCTAGCACCCACCAATGAAATTTTAGATTACCTAACCTTTCTAGAGAGTTCACCAGGTTTCCTATAAGAAGGTCCGAGAGCCTTTTGTCTGGGGTCAGTGTAGGCATAAATTTCTTGAAACCTACTTTTAATAAGGGTTTAACCTCTCCTCTAGCCCACCACCCAGTAGAGGTAGTTAGAAAAGTTATTAGGATATGGAGGAAGTTCTTTGGGGGAGATTGCAGTGTTCTTTCTCAGCAATTCAGTCCCATATCAAACAACAAATACAACTCAGCAGCTGCAGACCAGTCCTCTAGGCAGGCAGACAGCACACACAAACTGGCAGATACTGTCCAGTCCTTTGAGCAGGCAGACACCAGGCATGAACCAGCAGCTGTAGTTCAATCCTAAAGAAGCCCTTGCCAGTCTCACCAACAGACAAGGCCATGGAAGTGGCAGGCTGCTGCAGGAAACTCATGAGCAGTCTTGGTGAGTTTCTCTCAATGGCAGCATTACCACAAATTGACCTCAACCACGCTGTATAAGGCGAACCAATACATGCCTGTCATTAGTGAAGAATAGCAAGGTGGAACAAACCAAACCAAAGCTCAGTGTTGGTCTCCCACTGTCTGTCTGTGGGTCATATTTATATTCCTTCATCTTGTGTCCTTTCATGTGTCTGCTCCAGCAAAACATCCTTTCACCAGTGCTTCAGGAAAACAGTCTTTCATGTGTCTGCTTTATCAAGGCATTTTTTTTTTTTAACCTGTGTGCCCCAGCAAAACACCATTTGATATAACTAGCTTTCCAAAGAAACTATAAGTTTCCACTTCAGGTCACCAGTTTAAAAAATGGTTGACCCCTGCATCCTGGTTGTTTCTGCAGAATAAACGGTCTTTGCCTTTGTATACTATCTGAGTCTGGGGTCTTCCTTCAGCAATTTTCAAGCCCTTTCAGCAGGTCCAAGAAAGACTGGCAACAGCTTAAGCACCAGCGTTCACCTCTCTGCTTCCTGACTGTGGATGCCATGTGAGCAGCTACCTCACGCTCCTGCCACCATGCCTTCCTCACTTAATGGTATGTCTTTCCTGCCATGACGGACTTTAGTCACTGGAACTATGAGCCAAAGTGAAACCTTTCCTAAGTCGCTTTTGTCGGGTATTTTGTTGCAGCAACAAGACATGTAATTGCATAATGCATACATACACACACATACATAAACATACATACATACACACACACATACATACATAATACATACATGAACAGAGAAGGGAACAGAATACATCTGTCTCAGTTAGGGTTTTACTGCTGTGAATAGACACCATGCATGACTAGGGGAACTCTTATAAGAACAATATTTAATTGGGACTGGCTTACAGGTTCAGAGATTCAGTCCATTGTCATTAAGGCAGGAGCATGGTAGCATCCAGGCAGGATGGCACAGGAGGAGCTGAGAGTTCTGCATCTTCATCTGAAGGAGAAGACTGGCTCCCACATGGTAAGGAGGAAGGTCTTAAAGTCACACCTACAGTGACACACTTCCTCCAACAAGGTCACACCTCCAAATAGTGCCACTCCTTGGGCCAAGTATATTCAAGCTACCACAATGTCCTATCACAATTGGATAATTCTGTGTATGACAGAATCCAAACACCATCAACCATCCTCACCTGCACATGTGAGTGGAATCTCATTGACAAACACAACAAAAAGATCTGGCTACCAGGATTCCTGGCATCTTTGCAATGAACACCCCCCCACACACACACACACACCAACCCTCCCCCATGTGCTTCTGGGAGTTCCCTAAGTTCCAGATGCTGTACAGATGTTCCTACGTACACCTGCGAGTTCTAGTTGTCTCACGATGGTCACCCCAGGGTCAGTGCTAGCCAGGCTCTGCTCCCAGCACAGCAACCCCGGGAGCCAGTGTTCTCACCCATGTGGCTTTTCCAGAGAGTTCTGGGCAGAGGTGGGAGGTCCCTCCCAGATCCATCTGACACCACAAATGACTCCCAGAAAACAGCAACAGGAGTGCCTGGGTCTTAGCCTCTTGGTGTGTGTGTGTGTGTGTGCGTGTGTGTGTGCATGTGTGTACATGAGCGCATGTGCATGTGTGTATGGAAGCCAGAGGCTAACCTCAGGCATAATTCCTTGTGATGCTGGCCACACTGTCTTTTGAGACTAGGTCCCTCACTACAGGCTAGTGGGTTCACCAAGTAGGCTAGACTGGCCGGCCATTGAGCTCCTCTTCTCTGTTTCTTGCCTACCAGCACTGGGATTAGAAGTGTGTACCATTATACTAGTGTCCTTCATGAGTTCTTGGATCAAATTCAGGTCTTCATGCTTGTAAGGGAAGCACTTGACTGACTGAGTCTTCTCCCAGCCTTTGCAACATTGACACTTGGCTTGTTCAAGAAGGTTCATTCTAGCACAAAGGCTTGCACTAAGAATCTCTCAGCATGGCCATCATAATAGCATATTTTTATTTTCAGAAAGAAAAAAAATATATAGTTTAGAGCAAGGCATCTGCATTTCAATTCTTGTCTCTAGAAACTTTAATTCCAAACGTGGTTTGAATGTAAATGAACTCAGAGGACCTCAGTGACCTTCGAAGGCAAGGAGAGCAACGGGCTCACCAGTGGGTTTTATTCTAGAATCAGGTACGCGTTGAGAGCTTTGCTTCGCAGATTCTTCATCTCCTCCTGTACCCTTTCTTCCACCTTTTCTGGTAACTGGGTGGAGTCTTTGAAATCCCTGGATATTGGAAACACAATTAAGATATACCAGGATACTAAAACATGAAAGTCAAGCCAGCTAAGTAGGTCTGTAGGTAAACATAGCATAAGCCTGATAAACTGAGTTCCATCCCTGGTACCCACATGGTAGAAGGAGAGAGACAAGTGTCCTCTGGCTTCTGTATGCCTGTTTACCATGGTACATGAAGGCCCATACATATATACACATGCATGCATAAAAATCAATCAATAAATATACTTTAAAAGAATTTAGAAGCTGGAGAGATAACTCAGTGGGTAAAGGCAGTTGCTGCTCTGGCTTGAGATAGGGTTTTGATTCCTAGGACCCACATCATAGGAGAGAACCAACACACACACACACACACACACACACACACACACACACCAAGTAAATAAACTTTTTAAAACCGTGCAAATTACCCTGCTGTCTCATGAAGACTGGAAATTTTTGCTTTAATATAGAAAAAAGGTTGCAGTTATATTTAGTAGTAACTTACTAACTGTTGAGAACCTTCAGCTCCTAAGTGACTAGAAGTGGATTTGGGTCTCAGCTATGCAGTTTGCTACATGGGTGAATTCTAAATGGAAGTCTCTACCTCCTACACTGGTCATCCTTGTCACCCTACATCATCGTGAGGGTGACAAGAAACTGGTTACACAGATCCTACAAGATACAGTCAGCAATAGCTGTGTTTACATCCATGTGTGTGCCCGTGTGGATGTGTTGAGTGCATGTTTGTGTGCGTGTGTGCGTGTGTGTGTGCGTGTGCGTGTGCGTGTGCGTGTGCGTGTGCGTGTGTGTGTGTGTGTGTGTGTCCAGAGTCTCTTTGCCTTATTTTTTTGAGGCAGGGTCTTTCACTGAACCTGGAGCTAACTAATTCAGTTAAGCTGGCCACCCAACCCCAGAAATCCTCCTGCCTCTGCCTCTCCAAGTGCTGAGGTTACAGGCATACATTATCATTCCTTATCTTTTTCTTTTTCTTCCCCCCCCTCCTTTTTTTTTGAGACAGGTCTCTCTATGTGGCCTTGGGTGTTCTGATATTCACAATTGTAGATCAGGGTGGCCTTGAACTCACACAGGTTCTCTATCTTTCAAATGCTGGGATTAAAGGCATGTCCCACCATGTCCAATTTGCCTCTGTGAAAACAACAACAACAACAAAAAAACAAAACCAAAAACAACACAAACCATTGGTTCTGGGGGATCAAATTCAGGTTCTCACACTTGCCCAGTGGGCACTTATTGACAGATCCTCCCTAAATCCGGATGCAAGTTTTAAAAATATTTTAATGTTCTTTGAGCAAAGTGTGTGTGTGTATGTGTGTGTGTGTGTGTGCGCGCGCGTGTGTGTGTGTGTGTGTGTGTGTAGGTTTGTGCATAAATGCAATACCCAAAGGGCTAGGGAAGGCTATTGGATCTCCTGGTACCACAGGCAGTTTTGAGCTGGTGTGGGTGCTGGGGACTGAACTCAGGTACTCTTCAAGAGCAGTGTGCACTCTTACTCACCGAGTCGACTCTCCAGCTCTGTGGATTCAGTTTTTAAAGGTTTTGTTGCTAAAGCATTTGAAGGAGGTGTTGAAGGAGGTGACAGCAGATAAAGGAGGCCATGCATTTGAATATTTGAAGCATTGGAGGTGTGCCTCCTTCAGTGCTGGGCACACTTAGATTCAGACATTGTGACATCTCTGACTTCCACCTAGGACAGATCTCACCCCGCACAGAAACACCCACTTACTTCTCCTTCTTGGAGTCCCTGTGAACCAGCATGGGGAATTCCACTTGGATCATTTCTGGCGTCAGCATGACTTCTATCCCCTGATCACAGAGGTCTCTGGGAAGGAAAAAGAGGCTGAATGGGGATAGTTTTTTCTTTCTCAGCATAAAAATAGGATAAACAGCCGGGCGTGGTGGCACACGCCTTTAATCCCAGCACTCGGGAGGCAGAGGCAGGCGGATTTCTGAGTTCGAAGCCAGCCTGGTCTACAGAGTGAGTTCCAGGACAGCCAGGGCTACACAGAGAAACCCTGTCTCGAAGAAAAAGAAAAAAAAAAAGGATGAACTATCAGAGCATTTTGGGAGCCATGAGTTTCCCGGCACTTTTCAGGGTCAGTTCTGGCCACTTCTGCTTAGTCCACGTGTGGAGAAGCGGAGGGCAGACAAACTGCCTCCCACCCCCAAAGAAGCTGGGGGAGATATTTATAAAGAGCTGTTTTTAAAAGGGGGGGTCACAGGTTTCAGGCTCCTTTCAAGTGCACCCGGAATGTTTATCCCTTGAGGATCTCAACCTTTATTCCATGTCCCCACAGTTAAGAGGCCCAAATGATTTCAAAAGATGGGATTCATTCGATGACGTCCTCTGGACACAATGGGATTAAAATAGAGCTAGAGCCACAGATAACTCGGAAGCCCAGAGCTGCGGTGAAATCAGTGTGTTTCTTTGAAATTTGTACTTTTTAAAATCATATAATGTGTTAAGTGCCATTCTGGCGTTTTAGCACAAAGTGTGCTTTTGCGGTTCCCTTTTCCGTCTCTCCTACCTCCTGTCACCCTGCGTCCTCCTTGTATCGTCCCCACTGTGCATTAATCCCTCCCTCATGCCCCATGTGTCTTGTTATCTACATCACCTATTGCTGTCCTCTGTGTCCCTCTAGGTTTTTAAGCTTTACCCACAACCACAGCAGCGTCCATGCGTATATGTGTACACTCTGGGTTAGGACTGCATGTGACAGAGAACCGTTTTGTCTTTCTGTGTTTGGGTCACCTTGTGAACAGTCTATTTCTAAACAGTCGAGAAAGAAATTCAACTTCTCTCTGTCTCTCTGTCCCTGTCTCTCTCTGTCTCTGTCTCTCTCTGTCACTGTCCCTCTCTCTTTCTGTCTCTCTGTCCCTGTCTCTCTCTGTCTCTCTGTCTCTCTGTCCCTGTCTCTCTCTGTCTCTGTCTCCCGGTCTCTGTCTCTCTGTCTCTCTGTCTCTTTGTCTCTGTCTGTCTCTGTCTCTGTCTCTCTGTCCCTGTCTCTGTCTCTGTCTCTCTGTCCCTGTTTCTGTCCCTGTCTCTCTGTCCCTGTCTCTGTCTCTCTGTCCCTGTCTCTCTCTCTCTGTTGTGAGTGTCATAGTATGTAGGTGGAGTTCACAACCTTGCCTTCTGTCTTGTTTGAGGTAGGTTCTCTTGCTGTCTACTGCTGTGCACCCAGGCTAGCCGGCTGGGAGAGTGTGGTGCCTCTCCTGTCTGCCTTAAAGTAGCAATGTTTCAGCTTCAGACATGTACTGCTGTGTTCAGCTTTTACGTGGGATCTGGGGATCTGGACTCAGGTCATCATGTTTATGTGGCAATCACTTTACCTGTGTAACCATGGATCCATTCTGACCCAGTTTATTTCAGTTGCACTTAATAGTTCAGGCTTAATACTAGACTATGTAGTATCTCCCCAAAGGCCCCGTGTTGAAGGCTTAGTTCCCAGTGCAGTGGAACTCTGATGTGGGGATTTTTGAAATGATGGCTCATAAGGGGCTCTGATTAATCAATTAATCAATTAATCAATTCACTGATGATACATAATTGATGACAGTCATGGGTGACGGGAGCTGTTGGGTGAAACAGATCATAGATGGCATGCCTGTGAGACACATAATCCCCAGGTACTTCCTGTTCCCCATCTCTGTCTCCGTGTCTGTCTTCTGTCTGTCTCTCCCTCCCCCTTCGCCCAGTCGTGGTTGGACCTCTGGAGCCAAGAGCATCTGAGTATCACAAGAGCAGCAGGTGTCTTTGAAGACTCTGTGGGCTGTGGGTCTCACTTATACCTCTTCAGCTTTCCACGTGACACTAAAGGACTTTACTAGTAACTTACTATGACAAAATGTCTGATGGAGGCAACTAAGGAAAGGTCAGGCTGACTCTGGCTCACGGGTCAGAGTACAGTCCGTCATGGTGGGTGGGTGGGGTGTAGTGGCGGGAGCTTTAGGCAGTTGGTCACATGGCATCTGCACTCAGGAAGCAGAGAGAGGTGAATGCTGGGGCTCGGCTCTCTCTCCTCTATTCAGCCTGGGTCCCCAGTGCATTGAATGATGCCACCCATATTTAGCTATCCACCTCAGTTAACACACACTGGAAAGTTCCTCACGGAAATGCCCAGATGTTTGTTTCTTTCATAATTCTAGATCCTGTAAAGTTTACAATCAAGGCTAACCATCATAGGAGGCATAGAAAATATGTAAATGAAGAGGTGTGTTTGGGTACAACAGAACTTTATTTATACACAGGTGTCGGGCCAGGTTTGTGTATGGGCTGTTGCTGGCTGACCTGTGGCCTGTTGGTCCCTGACTGCTTAGGTTTTAGCTGGGCAGAGTGGGGATTTAAGGACACTTACCTTGTTAAGCAGCTACATGAGTAGCCTACCGATTATCTGCTGATGTCCCATTTGCAAAGGCCTAGTCAAAGATGGGACATGGGGCAAAGGAGGCTGGGAAATTTAGCCCCTGGTTTCAAATATTTTATGTTTGAAGAAGAAAAGGTCAATGGTATTTTGGAAAATAGTCACTTATTGTGGGCCTGGAATGGCACTGCTGGCCGCGCACTGCCTGATGTACATTTAATGCTCGGGAAATGCTATATTCTGATTATTAGCTCCCCCCCTTAGCATCATATTATCTCATTTAATTCTGTGCCTCTACTCCCATATCATGGGTACCATTTCAAAGGCGAGGAAACTGAGTCACAACAGTGATAAGGAGAGGAGGGGCTGGTTCTGCTTGGGTCTGCTCTCTCCTTAAATGGGCAGGGCAAGTCAGGACTCTTTCTCAGTCTGGAGCAAATAGGGGCCATCCCACCACGCCTGCAGCACTTTCATGAAAGGGTCTCTTGCATAGGCTAGGGAGATAGATAGCTCAGCAGGTAAAGATGCTCACCACAGAGCCTGGAGAGCTGAGGTTGATCCCTGGGAATACACGGTGGAAGGAAAGAAGTGGCTCCTGCAAGTTGTCCTCTGATCACGTCATGAGATCTTACAGCAGGTGTGAGTATATACACACACACACACACATTCAAAAAAATAAAATAAAAAGATAGGGCCTTGTACTGTGCTCTGGATAGATGTTCAATCTTCCTTTGTAGATTTGCTTCCAAGCAAGATGCCCCAGTAGTGCCAACTCCCAGAGCACGTGGGCGGGTGTCAGAGGAATTGGCTACACGCCTCAGTTATTTAGCATTTCACTAATTGATTATTTTGCATGGAAATGTGCTGAAACTATCAATGTAGTATGTGTTGATATGAGAAAGAAAGAGAGTTTGTCACGAGTAATTATTTTTGGTTATCAGTGGTTGGATTTTCAGGATTCCTTTGCTTCATTGGAACTCATGGTATAATTTAAAACAGGAGAGTTTGGGTTGATTAAGAATAAAAACGATGACTGGGGAGATGGTGCAGTCAATAAAGTGTTTGTCACGTAAGCAGGGGGACCCGAGTTCAGTCCCCAGAACTCAGGGTGTAGTATTGCATGCTTATGATGGCAGTGCGAGGGAGACAGGGACATGTGTGCTCCTGGGCCTGCTGGCCAACCGGCCTAGCCCAACGGGTAAGCTGAAAGATCTGTTTTAAACAACAACAAACACCTAATAAAACATCAAAGGTTGGTCTCCAGTCTCCACATACATGTGCAAACACGTGCACAGACAGACAGACAGACAGACAGATACACACACACACACACACACACACACACACACACACACACACACACACACACACACACACACACACACACACACACACACACACACACACACACACACACACACACGGAAAAAGCGATGACCACTAAGAAGAAGCATGTGCAGAGAGGACAGTGACAGGTGGCACAGCCAGCACACACATGCCTGAGGTGTCTGGGTGTCCCACCAAGGGGCTCACGGTACAGAAAGTGCTTGGCTCCTGGCTCCAGTTCTCACTTCTGCTGCAGAGTTTCTAGCTGGATTCAAGGATACACGCTCTCTAGCTGCTGGGTTCTGATTCGTAAAAGGAAATGCAAATACCTTATTTCTAGTTTCTAGTTCTTGTGTGTATGTGAGTCTGTGTGAGTGTGTGAGTGAGTGTGCACATATGTGTATATGAGTGTGTATATGAGTGTATGTGTGTGTATGAGTCTCTGTGTGTGTGTGAGTGTATGAGTGTGTGTGTATGAGTATATGTGTATGAGTGTGTGCATGAGTGTGTATGAGTGTGTGTGAGTGTATGAGTGTGTGTATGTGAGTGTATGAGTGTGTGTGTATGAGTGTGTATGTATGAGTGTGTGTATGGGTGTGTACATGAGTGTGTATGAGTGTATGTGTGTGTGTGTATGAGTGTGTGTGTGAATGTGTGAGTGTATGAGTGTGTATGTATGAGTGTGTATATGAGTGTGTGCATGAGTGTGTGTATGAGTGTATATGTATATATGTATGAGTGTGTGTGTGTGTGTGTGCATGAGTGTGTGTGTATGAGTGTGTGTGTGGTATAAGTGTCCATATGGTACATGTGTCCGTGAATATGCACAAAGAATCCTGAGGTCAGGGTCAGCGTCTTCCTTTATTGCTCTCTGCCCTGATTCAGCCAGACCGGCTAGCCTGTAAGCGCCAAGGGTCTGATGGTCCCCATGACCTCAGCCTCAATGTTGGGGTCACAGATGTGTGTCACCATGGTTGGCTTTCTTCTTTTCTTCCAGTTGTTGAGTGTTTGCTTACATGCATGGTATGTTCCATGTGTGTGCCTGGTGCCCACAGAGGCTGGAAGGCAGCACTGGATCCCCCGATCTGATGTTACAGGGAGTTGCACACTGCCTTTGGGACATGACAGACTCTGCAATGGCAGCTAGTGCTCTGAACTGCTGAGCCATCTCTGCAACCACAGGTCTGACTTTTTGTATGTTGCTGAGGATCTGAAGTTGGTCTTCATGCTTGTGTGTCAGGCACATTACTGCCTGAGCCGCCTTCCCCACGCCTCATATCTGAGACATCCAGGAGAGTCTATTCTGCACTGTGAGGGAAGTGTTGGTCTCATCTCCTGGTGGCCCAGCTGGGCATCAGCCTTGCCTGCTCCTTTTGGGTAGACACTCAGCTGCTGCGTGTCTCTTCCACAATCCCTCAGAGTGCCTCATGTGAAAAACATGACAGCTCATACACCAAAAGCTCCAAGAAGAAAATCAGAAAAATACCTCTCAGTAGTTTCCAATCTGTCTTCTTCTGGTAAGTCCTCCAGCGGGGCAGGGATGTCTATGGGCAGCATCACAGGACTGTACCAGTCACTTCTGTGGAGGGAGACACAAGCAATGAGGACCACAATGCATCAGCACTCAAGCTGGCCCCTGTGTGGTTTGCTGTTTTTGTTTGTTTGTTTGTCTTGACACAGAGTCTCACATATGCCACATAAGGCTTAAATTCACTCATACTTAGCTGAGGATTACCTTGAACGCATGATCTTTCTGCCTCTACCTCCCAAGTGCTGGCTTTACATGCGGCACATCATTATGCCTGGTTTATGCTTTCTTGGCGATGGTACCCAGGGCTTTGTGCATGTTAGGCAAATAGCCTACTAACTGAGCTACATACATCCTTAGCCCCTAGAATTTATATACATACATACATACACACATATATAGTGTGGTATGTATATGTAATGTGTGTATATGTATATGCATGTTTGCATGTGTGTAGGCACGTGTGGGTGTAGATTTGTATGAATGTGCATGTGGAGCCCAGAAGAGGGTTTCAGATGTCTTCCTTTACCACCCTCATATATCCAGCCAGCCAGGGTCTTCCACAGAGTCCAGGTCTCTCTAACCTGGCTGGCCTAGCTAGCAGGTCTACTCTAAGGTCCCTGTCCCCACCTCCCGTGCTGGGCTTACAGGCACACCCCTCTGGTCCAGCATTTTCATGGGTGTTGGGATCCAAACTCATGCTCTGATGCTTACATGGAAACACTCTGCCTGCTAAGCCATCTTCCCTGCCTCTAGAAATATAACTTACTATTCTAAAAGACTTGAGCATTGAGGGTATTAAATAGGAGGGTATTAAATTGAGGGTAGTTGAGATAAGGAAAAAAAATTTTTTTAAAGAACTTTTTTGTGTAGTACTGAGTTTGGGAAACACATTGGATGTTCTATATATTGAGAAAGTGTCAGTAAATCAGCAAGAAAGTGGAATTAAGAAACAGAAACAGGGGCTGGAGAGATGGCTCAGTGGTTCAGAGCACTGACCACTCTACCAGAGGTCCTGAGCTCAATTCTCAGCAACCACATGGTGGCTCACAACCATCTGTAATGGAATCCAATGCCCCCTTCTGGTGGTATATATATGTGTACTCACATATATAAAATAAATAAATAAATAAATAAATAAATCTTTAAAAATAAACAAACAACCCAGAAACAGTTAATCCCATAGTCACAAGAGAGGGGGAGGGAGAAAAAGGATGGATGGGATACATTAGTGCTTAGGAGCCCTTACTGCTCTTACAGAGGACCTGAGTTCAGTTCCCAGTACCCAGGACGGATTGGCTTTCAGCCACTTCCAGCTCCAGGGCATCTGGCGCCCTCTTCTGGATACCACAGGCACATTCAAGGAATCAAAACCAAACAAATCTTTTTGTAAAGGAAGAAACAAAAAAGGGGGTGGTGGAAGGAGAGAGAAAGAGGGAGGGAAAGGGATTGGGGGAGGGATGTAGGGACGGAGCAGGGGAAGGAGAAATGGAGGGAGGGACAGAAGGAGGAAGGAGAAGGGAGGGAGAGAGAGAAGTGGAGACACATTGCAGGTGGGTGTCGGGGACTGGACAGGGGTAGGGTGGGGATGAGAACAGAAGGGATCAGGTATGGGAGGATGGAGGGAGACAGTACTGGGCGAGACAACTGTAATGGGAGGGGGCATCTCTGGAATGAGCTAGAAACCTAGGGCAATGAAAACTCAATGAGGGCGACTCTAGCTAAGACTCGGCAATGGGGGATATGGAGCCTGAACAGGCATCTGCTGTANCCAGGCAATGGGGATATGGAGCCTGAACAGGCATCTGCTGTANCCAGGCAATGGGGATATGGAGCCTGAACAGGCATCTGCTGTAACCAGGCAATGGGGATATGGAGCCTGAACAGGCATCTGCTGTAACCAGGCAAGTCTTCCAGGGCAGGAATTTGGACACCAATTCAGCCACAAAACTTTCGGCCTACAATTTGTCCTGGCCCACAAGATGTGCTGGGGTAAAGGTGGCACTGAAATTGTGGGAGATGCTGACCAATGACTGGTCCAGCTTGAGACCCATGCCATGAGAGGGAGCCCACCCTGACACTGCCTGGGGGGTCAGGACCCGAGGCTGTAGAGCCCAGAACTGCCTTCTGAAAACTGCCCTCTGACTTCCACATGTGTACTGTGGCCTGCACCTTCCTCTCGAAGATATAAAAAAATCCGTAAAACTATTTTTAATCGATTTTGAATATATAAATGCTTAATAATCACACTGCATGATTTAATAATACACAGATAAATCTCAGGTTTAAAAGACTCAAGGGTGACCTCGTAATGGCAGGTCACTTATTCAAGCAAAATAGCTTTGAAATTGAAAGGTCATGAATGGCCTTGCAGGACTTACTGGAGACTAAAGGTGACCCCTTCTAACTGTTACGTCCTTAATACCCACTCCCAGTGGGTTAATGTGTGGAGACAGAACCGCTGGGAGGCGGTTGGTT
The DNA here is from genome assembly GCF_900095145.1 of Mus pahari. NCBI lineage: Eukaryota > Metazoa > Chordata > Mammalia > Rodentia > Muridae > Mus > Mus pahari. Next base: position 94,814,852 of record NC_034594.1, read on the forward strand.
CATAAGAGCCAAGCCTCACAGCTAAGATCAGAGCCTTCAGAAAAGAAGCCCCAGGGATACCTCGCTCCTCCATCCCTGGGAGGTCACAAGCAAGGCTTCTGGGCCAGCAAGATGGCTCCTGGGACTCATATGGTGAGAAGGGAGGACAGACTCCTGAAAGCTGCCTCTGTTCCCCACATATGTGATGTGGCCTGAGCTCACCCATACCATGCACACATGTACATAAATAGATAAAAATAGAAAAGAAGGTCCTGTCTGTGAACTGGGAAGTAAGCCCTCACGAGACACAAAACCTGCCTGGTCTCTGACTTATTATATATATATATATATATATATATATATATATATATATATATATATATGTTGTTTTTAACCTATGGAGACTATATCACTTTGTTATAGTACATGGATGGATTAAGACAGAATTTAGAAAAAGGATTACTGTTATTATTTACAACTGCTTTTAAAAGCAACAGCATGGCCTTCAACCCAACAACCAGTATAAACACATCATAGAAAAATAAAGACTTCTTGTCTTTTGAGACAGAATCTCATGTAGCCCAGGCTGGCCTTGGACTCGCTGTGTAACTGAGGACGACTCTGAACTCTGAGCCTCTTGCTTTCACCTCTGCATGCTGAGGTTACAGATGTGTGCCCGCTTTTACAATGCTGGGGATGGAGCCCAGGCTTTGTGTGTATTACATACTTCCTACCAGGTGAACTGCACCCCTGCCTGGGCCCTGCTCCTGATTTTTGAGATATTATGCGATGGCAGTTTATCTGAAACAAACTGGCCCAACAGAGCATTCAGGCACAGAAGCTGAAGGCAAAAAGTCATGGCAGAAAGCTTTTCATTGATATGACCTTCATGTTTAATGCATGGATATCCGGGCCACAACAACCTCCTCCTGACTTTCCACTAAAACAACAGCTTTAGGAGATGTTTCCAGGGACATTACTTTGGAAACAAATGAATTGACTAGTTTTTAATACTTGGAATCCATGTATGCTAACAGTGGGTGCACTGGCATGTAGACACAACCCCAAACCCAGCAGCGTCAATTTTTTTCCCACTGTAGTGGTGAGGATAAGAGGCAGGAACTTTACTACTGAGTTATGCACCAGCTAGCTATGGGTCTATATCAGGTATGCCTGTGAGAATGCCTGTGTGTGTATGGAATGAGTTCTGGATTGTTAGTTGATATAGGAAGACTCAGCCCACTGTGGGTGGCACCATTCTCTAGGCAGCAGACCCTGAATGAGCAAGGATTCTATCCTGCCTGCTCTTGGCTCTGGATGGTGTTTGAAGCTTCTGCCTTGACCTTCCTGAAGTAACAAAATTTAACCTGTAATTGCAAGCCAAACAAACCCTTTCTTTCCCAAGCTGCTTTGTGTCAGGGTATTTTATCACAGCAACAGAAATGAAACCAGAACAGCGGGTCAGTTGGACTCATTCAGTTTTCTTGTAGAATGAGTTGGTTTGGGGGGGCTGATGCTGCCATCTAGTGGTGAGAGAATGATTGCACATAGTTTTGTAAGCTCAGTGGAAAATGCAAGAGTTATCAAAAGCGAGCATCAGTCAGATCCTAGATACTTCATCATATAGCCATTTGCAACATCCCAGTGAAGTTGTTATCATAGCCCCTGTCTCACAAAGGGGAAGATAACTTCTCAAGAGCCCAGGAAATGACTCAATAAAGTGTTTGCCGTGCAAGCGTGCAGACCTGAATTTGATCCCAAGAACCCGAGTTCCAGCAACAGAACACACTTCTTAAAAAAGCTGGGTTTGGTGATGAACATCTGTAATCCCAGAGTGGAGGGGGCAGAGACTGGAAACTGCATTGGTAACATGGCTGCCTACTTTAGCAGGATCAGCTACCTCCAGGTACTAATAAAAAAACCTTATCTCAAAATAAATAGTAAGTAAATAAAATTAAAAATAAACAAAAAGTTGCAGTTTCTGGTGAAGAACACTCAAGGTCACCTTCTGGCCTCCATAAGCAAGTACACACATGAGTGTGTGCCTGAATACACACACACACACACACACACACACACACACACACACACACACAGAGACAGAGACAGAGAGACAGACAGAGAGACACAGAGAGAGAGAGACAGAGATTCATTCACCCCATGAACTATAAAGAAAAAAGATGAATATTTCAGCAAAATTATATAATCAGTTAATTCTCTCTGTGTGCCACCAATTAGTTAGCATTACATTACTTTTAAAAGTAAAAGGCATGTCTTGATCAAGATAGATTCAAAATATGAAAATCAGCTATCACTGTATCTCCTTGGTAGGCAAGCCCTCATCATGTTTTCAAAGTATGATCTGAACGTGTGGTCTGTCACGGTGGCCTCTGATTCCGGGTCTCCCCAGGAGGCCAGCAGTTCCCGGCTTACCTCTGAGTGGTTTCCACCATAGAGGGGTCAGACATGGAGGAAAACACCAGGGGCTGGAACTTCTTCCAGTTCATGATTCCAGGAATTATATCCTGTGATGAAAGTTGGAGCAGGGTCAGGATGCAGAAAGATGGTGTTAGCTGCAAGAGCTAATATTGACAGTTAACTTGACAGCATCTCGACTCATCTAGGAGACAAATCTTTGGGAATGTTTCTGAGGATTTTTAAAACTTGGATTAACTGAAGTGGGAAGACCCAGCTTTAATTGTGAGCAGCGTTATCCCTTAGGCTGAGGCCCCAGACTGAATACAAAGGAGAAAGTGAGCTGAGCCCCGGCGTCCTCCCTCCCGGCTTCCTGACTGTGGATTTGACGTGGCCAGCTGCCTAGAGCTGTTGTAGGATGCTTTTGTCATATGTTTATTATAGGACCAAGAAAAGTAACTAACAAAGATATGTCTTCACCTTCGTTTCATTCAGGTGACCATTTTTAAGTTCTAAAAGGTTCAATCCAAATTGTATCATTTCATTCAACTTGACTTTCTCTAAAGCAAAGACAGTTGTTCTAGTACACACTTTGTGGTGATGACCAAGGGCCGATGTGGCCTTCCAGGCATTCAATTAGGACAGGTGGCACCCAGGCAGGGAGGACAGTGCAGGCGAATGCTCTGGCAAGATGACAGACCTATTAGGTCACTAGCAGCTTGGCTGAGTACAGGCAGGGAACATGATGGGGATGGCACCTGTGGCTAGAGAGGGAGGCAGGTCACTAGTGGACTTGAGGGCCAAACCAATGGAGCTGTTCTTTCAGCAATGGATACACACTGAGGATGTGTGTACGCGTGTGTGTGTGTGTGTGTGTGTGTGTGTGTTTATGTAATACCAGAGGCCAATGTCCCTGTGTTCTTCAATCAAGAGATAGCATCTCTCGCTGAGCCTGGAGCTTGCAGATTCAGCTAGACTGACTAGCCAATAAGCTGCAGGGATCTACCTGTTTCCATCTCCATGGTGATGGGATTTACACCTGTGCCACCATGCCTGGATTTATGTGGGTGTTGAACTCAGGTCCTCACACTTCTGGGGCAGGTGCTTTGCTGATGGAGCCAGTTCCATAGTCCCCTGACCCACTGAGGCGTCTCAAGCTAGATCAGAAAAATTTCTGTGGTGGTCTGGGAGGTTATGACAGTGGTGGGTCATGGTAGAGATGAGGAGGGAGCTGCAGTCGTGTCAGAGTTAGGCTGGGGGAATGTGGCAATGTGCCAGAGCTGGTAGAGCAAGGATTGTGTGAGTTCTGTGCCTGGGGCTCCTGAGAGCAAGTGGTGGACATTTGTATTTTCAGAGGGTCCAAAGTGAAGAAGAGGCCAGAGCTCAGGGACGGAGCACCACACGACTATTTTCATATGGCTGGAAGATTAATGAATAACCATTTCCCCTTTAATGAGTGAGGGTGTTGGTAAAAGGGCAGCAGACAGCAGAAAGGTGGGTAGAGGCAGACAGCGGTGGTACTGAGAACAGACAGCAGTGTGAGGACCATGGTCAATGGTCACTATTCTTGGTCCAGGCTAAGCCCGTTTTGCTGTCATTTAAATCACATCTATCTATCCTGAATGTGTGTGTGTGTGTGTATGTATGTGTGTGTACACATCTGTATGCATACATATCTAAGTATGCACATGTTATTTTCATGTGTGTACATGCATATGCATGAGTGTGTAAGTGTGTGAGTATATGAGTATGTGTGTGCATGTCTAAGGTGTGTGTGTGTGTATAAGTTGTCAGAGGGGAAGCTGCAGGGGTCAGTGTTCTCCTTGGTCTCCTTCCACCATGGGGTTGAACTCTGATTATCAGGCTTGGTGACAAGCAAGTCCACTGAACTGCCGTGCCAGCCTGGTCCTCTTTCTCTCAGCCTCAACTCTCCCTGTTCCCTGCCCCTCCACACAGTTCAAGGCCGGCTCTGCCAAGGCCGCGGCTGACATTACCGTATGATGGAGAAACTGCTTTTGGGTGAGAGGAATGCTGGAGCCTATGTGCGACTCCTGGGTGTACTTGTACTTTGGGTGAGGGCACAGATGGTAATCTATCAGCGTCTCCGCATAGGTCAGAGGATGTTTCACGGCGAACAGTCCCGGGCTGGGATTCTGTGGAAGAGAGGAAGACCAGACTGATGGTGTTTACCGGGCTCCAGGACAGGCACAGGGCAGGCGTCAGCGATGCTGGCTGTGGCTCCCGCTAGCACTAACAGTGGGGAATGTATGTTAACTTTCCTAGCAAACCGGCACAGGAACAGAGCTTCAGGTTGGCCCATCTTCCCAACATTGCCAGCTTCATACCAGCGTTTTCTGGTTTAAGGGCTTCATTAGATGTTATTTAGATTTGTTGGCCTCGCAAGGAAAAAAAATGTCACTGGAATCGCACTTTGAAACTGCTTCTAGCCATGATGAACGAGGAGGTGGGGGTGGTGATTAAATAAGCAAAGTGGTAAGAAAGAGAAAATCCTTTTCCGGGTCTGCCTTAGTTTCTTTTCCCGTTGCTGTGAAAAAAACAAAACAAAACAAAAAAACAAAAAACAAACAAAACAAAACCAAAACAAAACCAAAACGAACAAACAAACAAAACACTCCCACGAAAAGCAACTTAAGAGAGAAAGAATTTATTTGGGCTCCATCATGGTGAGGGAGTCAAGGTGGGATATTGCCATATCACACCTTTCATAGTCAGAAGGTAAGAGGGTGAGGAGTGCTCAGCTGGCTTGAGATGCCAAAGAGAAAACAGATTCCAGGGCTGGGGTGTAGTCCATTAGCAGAGCACTTGCCTCGCATGCATCAAACCCTGGGTTCAATTCTCAGCACCACATGAAAATGGATGTGGTGCAGCTCATCAGCAGTCCTGGTACTTGGGACATAGAGGCAGTAGGGTTAGGAGTTCAAGGTCACTCCGGGTGCATTATTATGCTGGAGCCCTTCCTGGGCTATGAGACACTGTTAAAAATTTTATTTTTAAAAAGGCTTAGGGGTTGAGAGTGCATCTTGCTTTATCATGGAGACTAGAGTTCAAATCCGAGCATCCATATTGGATGGCTCATAAGCACAGCAACTCCAACTCCGAGGGATCCGATGTCTTCTCCTGTCCCCACTCCCCTGGCACATACACAAATAAGTAACAAGAGTGAACTCAAGTATTTAGTGAAGAAAAGGTTAATTAAAAAACTAAAACAACAACAACAACAACAAAAGAAAAATATTTCCAACTCATGCTTCTGCTTCCACATAATAGCTGAGATAAAGGTGTCTAGAACACAGGCATCTGCCAACCGATACTTACAAAAATATACAGCGGATCATATTCCACAGACATGGCTAAGCCCTCGGGTGGTTTCATACTCAAGATGGAGGGCTTTGCCGAAAGCTGTGTGGTGTCCTTCTTGGGTATGGTTATGATGGTGGTGACTTCATCCTGTGTAAGGACCAAGAATGACTTCTTAATCTTTTTTTTTCCTTAAAGAGTTATTTATTGTATTTTATGTACATGGATATCTGCCTGCATGTATGTGCACTGTGTGTATGCCTGATGGATCTCCTGGAACTGGGATTATGGACGGTTGTGAGCTACCACACGGATGGTGGGACTCAAACATGAGCTTTCTTCAAGAACGACAACAAATCCCCTTATGCATTTAGGCATCCCTCCAACTCAATGACCTGTTAGTCTTGATGGCAGGATATGAGTAGTGAGAACAGTTCCTGAATTTGCAGATGTTTTACCTCAGCACCATGCTTCAGGGGTCGAGCAAGCTTCTGAAGTCTGTAATTTGTTGAGGACTTGTTGACAGAAAATGGACGATATCCCTTGATTTTGTATAACTGTGGAACCTGAAAATAAAAGAAGACAGCATATTGGTGACACATAAAAGCCTGTTTTGTATAGCTACTTCCTTCAAATGGAAACACCCCTTCCTGGAAGAAGGCTCATTAAGGCTTAGGTAGTAAATGAAACTAGTAAGTCTCAGGAAGTCCCTGAAACTTACAAGATTCACAAAAAAGCTCTTCTCCAAGGTGAACAATTCCCAGGGAGAGGAGACTTTCTGATTAGCTGAGGTGCCTGCAAATTGTGCATTGTGATTCAGAGATGCAGCTTTAATGATTCCTCACCCATGACAATGTGGGGTTTCAGTGACGCATGTCCCTTTGAGTCATCCAAGTTCCTATATACATTCCTTCACCTATGTACCTGTAAGTAATTCCAATAAACATTCTGGATGCTCAAGCTAGACTGGGGGAAATAATTTCTTTGTTCTGTCATCAGTGCCTTATCTAGAGTCAATAGACATTTGTATTTTCTTTAAAAAGGAAATGGCCCACAAGAATCCATTACTGTTTGGTAAGATTAGCATCTCAACAACAGCTGCCTAACAGGGCCAGTCTTGAGCCTTGTTCTGAGTCTTGGCACATGTCAGTATTCAAATTATTTTCTCATACCAGATGGCTTCATTGGAGACATACATAAACATATTTTTACTTTCAAAAGCACAAGTGGTCCTACACTTCAAGAAAAGCTGACTATCTAGGCGGTGGTGGTCCATGCCTTTAATCCCAACACTTGGGAGGCAGAGATGGGTGGATATCTAGAGTTCTAGGCCAGCCTGATCTACCAAGTGAGTTCCAGGACAGCCAAAGCTACACAGAGAAACCCTGTCTTGAAGAACCAAAAAAAGAAAAAAAAAAAAAGGAAAGAAGAGAGAGAGAGAGAGAGAGAGAGAGAGAGAGAGAGAGACTGGCAAACTAGTGTCTTGAGGTTTCTAATATATAGAGAGCTTCCTATATGCATAATATATACTGTACCCACAGGAAATAATCAGTTTCCATATTCACCTTAGAGAAAAAGAACCTGAGGTTTAGTCAATGCACCATCAAATAATAAAGAAAATGCAGCAGGCCACTCCACATGAGCCAGAATTGAGCAATAGTGACAGGATAATGCAATTCAGATTCAAGCCCATGGCGCCCCTTCATAAAAAAACCCAAGAACCGGCACAATTTTTCTGTAAGCCTGGCAACCAGTCTCTGAGACTCACACTGTAGAAGGAGAGAACCAACCCCCAAAAGTTGTTCCCTGCTGGTCACACACGCACTGTGGCATGTGTGCCTCCCCAATGGTTGATGGATAATATCTATAAGCAACCTGGGTAATTTATGTTCTACACAAGTCTTACCTTTAAAGCGAAGTAGGGATAATTGTGCTTGATTTGAATTTCTGAAGATTTAATTGGAACTAGTCCAAGGCCATCAAGAGCCTGCATGGAAAAAAGGAAAGAAAAAAAAAAAACATGAAAAGACAGATACACATCTGTGAACAGAAATAGCTGTGTGTTGCTGCCATTATGTTTTGAAACGTTACCTGAATAGTTATGTGCTCAGAACAGCTCTTCCTGTGGCCGCAGCTGCTATCTGAGCTGTGGGCACCAAGGCAGCTCCCGCCCTCTCCTGTCTCTCTGTGTGTGAAGCGTGTGGACTATGAGGTAGGGCTGTTGCACGCCCTTCTGTGGGGGTTAATCCTGGTTGTTAACTTGACTGGCTCTGGAGTCAACTAAGACACAAGCTGCTGGGTACACTTCTAAGGAGTTCTCTTGACCAGAAATGGGGAAAAAAAAACCCACCCGAAATGTGAGTGGCTCCATCCAGTGCCAGCCAGCCAGAAGTCTGAGGAGGAAGCTCTGATTTTTGCCTCATCGCCTAGACAGTTCACCAGCGAGCTAATCTACCCTGTTTCTGCCGCTGGCTGAGATCAAAACTCAGCGTCTCTGGGTTTCCATTTCAGACTGAGGATTGATCAGTGGCTCTCCAGGGGCTTCAGTGGCAGGTTGGGACTGCTGAGGCTTGCGACCTGTGGACCAAGGAGCTACCAGGTTCTCAGCCCCCTCTGGTATAAGGTAGCCTTTGTTAGACTACTCAGATTGTATTGTGTAAACAAGTCTAATAACACCATCTCCTTTCTCATTCTGTCAGTTCCAGAGTTCCCTCAGGCTTAAAGGACTTAGCTTATGAACCCTTGGGAGTTCAAAGGAGCAACTGGTGAAGTCCACAAAAGAGTTGCCTTGTCTGAGGGAGCTGCCTCACAGCCTTCTGGTGCACCTCCTAGTTCAGATCAGGTTACCGGGGAGCTCCTCCAGGGCACCCATGGGTTCAGTAGGTCTGGGGCAGGCAGCAGTGGGTGCTCATAGATTCCCAGGCACAACCCTCCTTTGGAGCCTCTCAGAGGAGGTGAGGAACTGAGAGCCGGTTTGGCTAGCCATCTGCCTGCGAGATCCCGTCTGCCTCCTCTGCACCCACGTGATCCCTGCCTGCTTCCGACAGGGGAAAGACACCCACCAACTCATTGTAGCTCTCAGAGTCCGTGGGGAAGGCAAAGTGCAGCACTTCCTCACTCTCTAGTGAGTAGCGCCAGAGGTTCTCGTCCTGACTCATGCGGGCCCTCAGCGATCGGTAGGGATTCTCTCCTAGAGAGACACAAGCAATTTTAGGGGGTTCTTAAGGCACTTCCATGTGAAACCAGCATCTTCAGTTGTGTACGTACCAGATGCCATGTGCAACGGGATAGTTAGGTTTATTTTCTTCAGTGGTGTGGGGTAACATGTTCCCATAAATAACCTTAGTTAAATGTATTGGGTCACCAGACACACACACACACACACACACACCACATAACATACACACACCACATACACGCAGGCATGCACATGCATACCCCATACATGCAGGTATGTACATTCACACACACATACACCAACATATACAACACACAGCACATGCCAAGCCCCCCCCACATTACCTACACACAGGCACCATACACAACACATATCACACACATATTTACACATACACAGGACATACCACACACACATCCATACACATACAATACCCCCACATCAATACATGCATACACACCATACGCAATACAAATACCACATACAACACATAGCAATACCACATTTATACACATTACACAGTGCACACACATGTTCTTTTTGTTTGGTTGGTTTTTTTTTTTTGTTTTTTGTTTTTTGTTTTTCGAGACAGGGTTCTTCTGTATAGCCCTGGCTGTCCTGGAACTCACTTTGTAGACCAGGCTGGCCTCGAACTCAGAAATCCACCTGCCTCTGCCTCCCGAGTGCTGGGATTAAAGGCGTGCGCCACCATGCCCGGCGCACACACATGTTCTAAATATCACACACACACTTCCACACCCCTCTCTTCCACACATACCCAGAACATACACCATGTACACATACCATATACACATCACTCTCTCTCATGCACAGCACATACCAATCACATGCACACACATACATACACACACAGAGCACACAGACAGACAGACACACACACATGTAACGCATATGAATATCGTTAGTTTCCTGTGCTTTTTGCCTCGCTCTCTCTCTAATTTTGAGACAAGGTCTCATGTAGTCCAGCCTGGCCTTGAACTCACTATGTAGCTAAGGACAACCTTGAACTCCTGATCCTCCTGCCTCTACATCCCAAGTGCTGGGATTACAGCTGCGTGCCATCATGCTAGGTTTATGGGATGCTAGGAATGAAACCTAGGGCTGAACGAATGCCAGGCAAGCAACTGCTGAGCAAGGTTCTCAGCACCCTTCCCCTTTACTCTTACTTTAACTAACTAACTAGCTGATTGTTTTTGAGACAGGGTTTCTCTGTGTAGCCCTGGCTGTCCCAGAACTCCATCTGTAGACCAGGCTGGTTCCAGTTCACACACTTTCTTGCCCCTGCCTCTGAAATTCTGGGATTAAAGGTGTGTGCCACCACATCTGGATTCCTTTAATATTAAACTTTTTATCTCACTTTGCTTATTAAGCTAAAACTCTCTTAAATTTTTATTTTATTTTCAAAAGATTTTATTGTTATTTTTAATTATGTGGACAGGCGTATGTATATGAGTGCAGTGTCCAAGAACGCCAGAAGAGGGCGACGAAATCACTGGCGTTAGAGTTACAGGTGCTGGGAAACAAACTCTTGCCCTCTGCAAGAGCAGCAAGGGCTGAGCCGCTTCTCCAGTCCTCCAGACTAAATTCTTACTCAAATCACCTCTCATGAGTTTTAACAAAGACAAAAATTGAATTCTAGAGAGCATTTATAGAGAACCACATGAGATTTTCATGTAAAGTTTACTGTTTTGCTATTTTTAAAAAAAAACTTTGTCAGAAATTTCAGTCTTATAAACAAAATACTATAGGAGGAATAAAAGAATAATTAAAATGCTGTGAAGCATTTTGGGAGGGGAGCAAGGTACCCTTGCGGAGAGGAGGGTGTGTTTACTGCTCGGGGAGATGGGGGAGCGCGGGCCTGGTGGTAGGTACCACTGGTGACCCACAGACTGGAGATCATCTCCCGGGAGAAAATGATGACTTGGCTTTTGGTTCTTGGAATCACCTTGTGAACCAGAGGGTCAACATGAATTAATCTCCTTCTCTCTCTCTCTCCTTTAACCCCCCTCCCTCTTTTGATTGAGTATAGGTTTATGTTCATATGGGTACACATGTATGTGAAACTATGTAGTGTGTGGGTGTCTTCATATGGAGGTTATAGGTCACTGTCAACTGTCGTTCCCCAGGCTCGAGCCAGTTTGCTTTTTGAGACAGCCTGCAGCTTGCCGAGCTGGCAGGTAAGCTCCGGGTTTCCTTCTGGCTCAGCTATCTCTGTGTCTTTCAATGTGGGTTCTGGGGATCAAACACTGGTCCTCATGCTTGCCAGCCAAGTCCTTTAGGAACTAACTATGTTCCCAGCCCCAACCATCAGAATTTCCTGAAACAACAGCCAGTGTGATGCTTAAAGCTTTGTGTACAAGTGTGAGATGGAGAATCCCCTAGATTCAAACTGTCACTCAGCAACCGTAAATGACGAGTATCCTTGCGTCTCTGCCGATGAGAAGTAGCAACGGACAGGCGGAGATCAAGCTGAGGCCGGATTTCATGGGTATCACTACTCGGTCTAGGGTAAGTAGACCTTGGTGATGAACTGGACAGGCACTTGGGCCAACGCTGGTATGGGGATCTGAGGTAGGTATGAAAATAACCCCCAGAAATTTCCATATCCCCACCCCCAGGGATATGCAATTGTACACGGTAATTCACACACAGTGAAAGGGAATTAGCAGATGTAGGTAAATCAGGCCCCTCCAAGTGGAGAGATTACTCTGATTTTCCAGGCAGGCCTGACGAAATCCCGGGGTTGGTATAAAAGGTGAGACATAACAATGGTAGAGGTAGGGGCCGGGAATCAAGGGAAGCAGGTAGCTTTCAACCACAGCTGGCAAGACAAGGAGCCAGCCTGCCAAGAGCTTGCTTTCAGACTCCTGATCTGACTTCTAGAAGCTGACATCTGTGTGCTCATGTGTGCACACACGTGCGTGTCTGTGCACCTCGTGTGGAGATTGGAGGACCACCTTGGGTATCAGTCTGCTGGTGCTTTTTACCTCAGCAAATAGGCTAGGCTGGCTGACCAGGGAGCGAGCCTCTCCGGACCTTGCTGTCTCTGCCTCCCAACTCACTGTCACAAGGACGACCATACCCAGCCTTTTATTGGTTTCCAGGGTTGAACTCAGGTCCTCACAGTTTCCAGGCAACCCATCCCTGAATCTGTGTCAGGTTAAGCAGTGAAGTTGGTGACAGTTTGTTATAATGGCACCAGGAAACCGATGTGTAAGGTTTGATGTCGCCAGAGTCGAGCTCATCAAGGAGAGACCTAGGGCTCTAAGGGGCCGTGGTTACCAGCATCCCCCGGGTGTGTTTACCTTGTATCAGCCTTCTCTTGACTTGGACAAGCTTCCTCATGATGCCTTCTTTGTCCATTTCACGGATAGCCCCCAGCATAATGAGCAGCCTTCGCTCAAGCATGATCTGGAATTGGAAAGAACAGTTTCAAGTCGGGGATTGCTGCGTGGTTCTCTTGGCTGCCAGGAGGCGAGCTCTGGACCTGAGTCAATGCGAGGACCTTCTTTTGCGATCAGCCGGGAGTGCTTCCGGCACTGTGTCACAGTGGAAAGCTGAGTAATAGGAAGAAAAGTCTCCATCATCGCTCTCCCTTGCTTGAGTATGGCCTTGTCCCCTAGGGGAGCCACACTCACAAAGGAGAGACCTGCAGGTCCAGCAGGGTGACAGACGGGCTGGGCGCATCCTTTGGTGTCAGAGATCAGAAGGACTTTTCCTTTGGAGACACGTAGACTCCAGTTGGGAAGGTCGGGGGTGAACCACAGAGGGGGGACAGGGAGTGTTTCTGTCATAGGGGAGGATTAGAGATACAGGTCTACTGATTGGTACAGCATAAGGTGGAGGTGAGGCGGCAGCCAGACACTCCACCTCTCTTCTGTGGTAAAACTCCAGAAGGTTTCCTTCCTCCTCCCTCCCCACGTTTCTGTTTTGTGTGGTGCAGTATGTGTCTATGTGCATGTGTACTCGTGTGTGCAGGCACATGTACACTCGTGAAGACAATAGGTCGGTACTGGATATCATCCGTAATTGCGTGTCCACCTTATTTTTTTGAGACAGGATCTCTCCACGGATCCAGAGATCTTAGATTTTTGCTAGGATGGCTGGCCAGGGATTCCCAGCGTCATCCTGTCTCAGCCTCCCTGATATTCCTAATTGGATCACAGGATGTGCCACCACTCCTGATCCTTACACAGGGGTAAGGAACTGGCTTCACATTTACATGATAAATGCTTGCTGGAGGACAGGTATCAAGGGGAGCCATGGTAGGAGGTGACTTGAGGGGAAAGCAGTGAGCCCAGTGTGACCTCTGAGAGTCCCCATTCTCCATCGAAACAATTCCCCCAAATCCTGTAGCTTTAGCCATTGCATGAGCGCCAGCAATTCCTCTCTTAGGTGTGAATATCCTTGGAGGGTAGAGAACCATGTATGCACCAGCTTGTGTATGAATGTTTATAGCAGCATTGCTTGGAAGACCCAAGTGGTAAAAATTGCTGAGATGCCCACCAGTACAACGACAGATGAAAGAAACCAAACCAAACCTGGTTTATCCAAACAGTAGAATATTACACAGTAATAAAAAAGAGTGATATGCTCTCTATGACATCAGGGAACTTGGAGATATAAGGAAGAGAAAGGCGTCAGTTACAAAAAGCCACATACTGTGTGATCCCATTTCATGTAATGACCAGAAGAGCCATCTGTAGGCATAGAACGTAGATTTAGTGGCTGTCGGGAGCCTGGGAAGGAAGGGAATGGGTAGTGATTGCTAAGTTCCTCTCTGCATATCAGAAAATGTTTTGCAGCTAGGCAGCAGGCGGAGGTATAGCTCAGGCTGCCCAGTCTGACTGCAGATGCACGCCTGAATTTCACAAAGCCCTGAGCACCCACAGCACACGTAACCCCGGCGTGGTGGCGCGCACCAGTAAGCCTAGCGTTCAGGACACAGGCAGGAGGATTACTGAGTTCAAAGGCTCCCCTGGGTTATAGACCCTGACCGAATAAATAAAAGAAGTAAATGTCACCTAGCAGCGGTGGCTATATAGATGTGACCATACTGAAATCTTAATGTCTTGGTTAGCTTTTAACTCTCATGTTGCTGAGAAGGTAATCTGGGGAGCGGGGATTCCCCAGACCAGACTGATCTATAGACGTATCCGTGGGAGGCTGTCTTGATGGTTAATGGGTGGAAGAAGACCCGTCCCACAGCTGACCGTGAGCCTGAGCAAGCAGGCTTTTCGAGCACCATTTCTCCTTGGTCTCTGCTTCAGTTCCTGCCCTGGTTCCTTTCATGATGGGCGGTGATGTGACAGCGTCCCTCAGATAAACCCCTTCCTCCTCCAGGCTGCTTTTGGTCAGTGTTCTCTCACAGAGCGACATGAAGGGAAGGGACTAGAACACTTACTCAGTGGGACACTTTTAGGAAGTGATTTTTATGCTGTGTGAATGGCATCTCTAATGGTCTGTTCCCCTACCCCCACCCCTGGTGATAACTGCACAAGTGGAAAACGGAGGACAGCAATCCAGAGGTGAGAGCTACCTTGCGCGCTGCTTGCTGAAACCGTCGTTGTGCCCGGTGTCTGGTCAGCCACACGTTATTCACAAGAGGATCAAAATTAGGATGCAATTCCTGTTTTTTCTGTAAATATAAAAACAGGCGCACCTTACATTTACATACAAGCTCTTCTTCGGCATGAGCAGGTAATAAACGCTTTTGAGTCTGATCTCTGGCTGGGTGTGGCAGGGAGTGTCTGGAATACCAGCAACTCAGGGGACTAAGGCAGGGCATCGTGAGTCTGAGGCAAGTCTGGCCTACTTAGCCAGCCGCTTACCGAAACAAGCAAAAACAGGAGCAGCAAAGTGGCTCAAAGAATGAAACTGTTCGCCACCCTGCCTGATGACCTGAGTTCAGTCTCTGCCATATTGGTGCCGGGAATTCAATCTTGGTCTTCAAACAGAGCAGCTGATGCTCTATCGCTCCGCCAGCTCTCCAGCCTGCATGTAATTTTTTGAGACGGTTTTGTGCTCAGTGTGGAGCTCACTGATTTGAATAGACTGTATCTCTAGTACTGGGGCTATAGGCACATGCCACCATCCCATGTTTTTATGTGGGTGTTGGAGCTGAACTCAGGCCTTCAAGCTTGCACGGCACTTTACCAACCACGACATTTCCCCGGACAGTAATGATAAGTTTTGACATTTTATTTGCAATTTTGTAGTGTCCTCGTTAGCTTTAGCTTGTCACAGCCTAGAGTTATCTGAGAAGATAGTCTCAGCTGAAGACTTTCCTAGATCAGCCTGGCCTGTGGGCAGGTATATGTGAGTATGGGGACTTGTCTTGATTCCCAATTGATATGAGGGTCCAGTCCACTGTGGGCAGCGCCATACCTAAGTAGGTAGCCCAGGAATGTTGAGGAAAGTGAGCTGAGTGTAAGCCTGCTGTGAGGCAGCTAGTAAGCACCCTCCCCCTCCCTCCCTCCCCCTCCCCCCCTTCTGATGCACTTCTTTGGCTGTGAAGAGCGTCCTCCCCCGACCCCCCCCCCGCTTGAGGGAAGCAGCATGCAGGCTGACTTTGAGCTCCTGCTTTGAATTCCTTCACTGATAGAGTGTGATCGACCAAGAGCTATGAGCAAATAAA
>NC_034594.1:94830789-94833106 GCF_900095145.1 Mus pahari
AAAAAAAAAAACAAAACAGATTTATTTTATTTTAACTTGTGTACCTGTGTGTGGATGTGTGTGGCTGTGAGTGAGGGGCCAGGGAAGATCAGGAGAGCACATCTGATGTACTGGAGCTGGAGTTAGAGGGCCAGGGGGTGAGCCACCTGACGTGCACGCAGCCATGGAGCCACCTCTCCAGGTTCCTGTGCTACTTGGTCAGAAAGGAAACCAAGACACACAGGAAAATGACACTCTGAGAACACGGGCAAACTGAAACCAACCACTCCCTGCTGATGAAGACTGTCATATTGATTGGTGTCTTTGGAAATGAACAGCCAAAGAATTGCCACTTAATTCGATTCCAAATGAGGAGAAGTACCTACCCCCTTCAGGTCACGGACGATGCGCTTTTGGCTCCGTTCAGTCTGGAGTCGCTGAAGCTCCTCCCCTTCCACAGGGTCGCCTCTGTTTTGCTAGATTTTTATATTAGTGACACACTAAAGTCAAAAACAAATGCATGAAACTTTCTCTTTAAAGCTTGTAGAAGCCTGCTGGACAATGGGTCACCCTGCCACAGAGCGCTGACAGGCTAAAGTGTCCACTATTCTTACTGTTCAGACATGGGGGAATTTAGAGAGACACAGAGTCTCATGTAGCCCAGGCCAGCCTGAAACTCACTATGTGTCTGAGGATGCCCCTGAACTTCTGACCCTCCTGCTTCCACCTCACAGAGTATCCCAGGATAGGTAGGAATCAGTCTCACTCCACGCCCTCCAAAACAACATAAGGCTTTCTTTTCTTTTTCTTTTTCTATTATTTTCTTTTTTTTTAATAAATTGATTGCAGGTCCTCCAGTGTGAACTTCGTATGACATCATACAGTAATGCCTAAAAGGTTGGCCTCGGGGCTGAAGAGGTGGCTTAGCAGTTGAGCGGTTGCTATGCTTGCAGAGACGTGAGTTCAGTTCCTACCACTGTGTTGATTGGTTCACAATGGCTTAGAGCTCCAGCTCCAGGGGTTTGCCTGCCCCGTTCTTGCCTCTGCAGGCACCCCACTCATGGGCACATGCTCACACACGTGGACATACAGTTACAAATAAGATAAATCTCTAAAAAATAAAAGCTTGGCCCTGTAATCACTTTTCCTGCTCATTGAGACCCTGTAGTTCACACTACTAAGCTTTGCTGTTTTTTTGGGGGGGGAGGGGAGGGGGGTTAGGTCCCCTATAATTCAGATGCCAGTGCCTCACTCAGCCCTAGCTCCTCAGCACATGACTATATGTGGCATCCAGCTTGGGGTAACTCCTAACAGCAGTTTTGGGCCTCTCATTTTGATGCTGTGTAGACCACAAGTACATCTCACATCCAGATCCATGGGCTGAGTCTGGTCCTTTCCTTGAACTGAAAGTCTCTCTCTTTGTGTCTCTCTCTGTCTCTGACTCTCCCTCTCTCCCTCTGTCTCTGTCTCTGTCTGTCTCTCTGTGTCTCTATCTCCTTCCCTCTTCCTCTATCCCTCCCCCCCCCCCGGCCCCCATTCTAGGCAGGTACTCTGCCATTCTGTAGGACTTGCAGCTTTCCTTGCGTTGTATTTCTCCTGCTTTGGCATCTTGTATACAATGGGAGTTGAAAAGATTTAGTGAAGCAAATGAGATCATCATGGCAGCCACTCTGACCTTGTACTTCGCATGTGCTTTTTTCCACTCCTCAGTGAGCTCTCTTTTAAACCTGTAAGTTGTGCGTTCTTTACCAAGGTGCACCTGCCTGTGGAGAACAAAAGCCAACTTCTAGAAACCATCCACAAACATCATCTCTGCAATGAGTGTCTTAGCTATATTCTATAACCAAGAAGGGATGGGAAGAAACTGGAGGGAATCGCCTCTGGGGTGAATAATATCCCATGAAATGAAGCTTATCATTTAGTGATTAATGCTAAAATATTTATGAATTAATAAAACAAGGGCCTGAGAGATAGTTTATTCAGTGATGTGTTTGCTTTGCAAGCACAAGTTTAATTCCCCGAGCAGGAGCCTGGTACAAAATGTCAGGAGTGGCAGGATGCTCTCTCCATTTTAGCACTGTGCAGGTACACACAAGGGATCCCAGGGGAGCCAGCATAGCCTGCTAGGTGAGCTCAGGCCTGTGAGAGGTCCTGTCTCAAAAAAAGGCTGAATGAATAGCTCAGTATTTAAGAGATGTTCTTTTCTTTTTTTGGCTTTTTGAGACAGGGTTTCTCTGTGTAGCCCTGGTTGTCCTGGAACTCACTCTGTAGACCAGGCTGGCCTTGAACTCAGAAATCTGCCTGCCTCTGCCTCCCAAGTGCTGGGATTAAAGGCATG
>NC_034594.1:94833351-94839687 GCF_900095145.1 Mus pahari
CAGAAGAGGGCATCAGATTCCATTACAGATGGTTGTGAGCCACCATGTGGTTGCTGGGAATTGAACTCAGGACCTCTGGAAGAGCAGTCAGTGCTCCTAACCACTGAGCCATCTCTCCAGTCACTGGATGTTCTTTCAGAGGACCCAGGTTCAACTAGTAGCCTATGGCAGCTCACAAGGGACTGTAACTCAGTATTAGGGGATCTGATGCACTCTTCTGTCCTCCACTGGTAACACACACACACACACACACACACACACACACACACGGATAAACATGCAGGCAAAACAAGAATGTACAATCTTTAAAACAAGCAATATAAGGTGGATGCCTTTTGAGGAACAACACCCAAGATTGACTTCTGGATGCCACAAGGACACACATATACACATGAACACATGCATGTGCATGTACATACATATATACACAAACATGCACACATGCATGTACACGTATGCACATGCATGCACACACACATGCACATACACAGCTATACATATGCACATATGTGCATATACACACATGTACACACACATATATTCACAACACCAGTGTTCAGGGAAATGTAGATATAAAGTATACAAGGCAACAGGTGCTGATGAGGAGGTAGAAAACCTGCAATCCTCCAGTGTTGCAGATGAAAATGTGAAAACAGTCTGGCAGTTGAAATGTGGTAGATTCACGTGGTGAAATATTACTCAGCCACAAAAGGTATAAACGAGTCATAAATGCAGAGGTGTGGATGAATCTTGAAAATGTTTTAAGTGACAGAGCCTGTGACTAAAACCTTGAGCTACTGGCTGATAGATGAATTTAGTATTTCCTTTAAACTCCATTTAGAAGAGATTAAAGATTAAATATGGACAGGTGAGATGGTTTAGCAGGAGGAGGGGCTTGCTGCCAAGTCTGACATCCCAAGGTCAGTCTCTGGAACCTACATTGTGAAAGGAGAGAAACAAGTCCTGCAGTATGTATGTGTCACACCAACAGTGAATGAATGAATGAATGAATGAATGAATGAATCATGTTTTAAGTGCAGCATGTGCATTTCCACTGACTTTTACTGAAGCTAAACACAAGGCAAGGCTCCTGAGCATCTCTGGTTTAATATAAAAGGAAAAAGTCCATTTAACTCCAGAAACACAAGAGCGCTCCTATCTGAACATCTGTTGCCACGTCTGCCCCCAGCTGCTGCGCTCCCCACAGCATGGGCTCACAGGAAGGTGAGGGGTCATGGGGTGTGATGTTGGGGGTGGGGACTAAGGTAACAGGAGGGAGGTAGGCTACACACCCGCAGTTCACAGCTGCTCTGCCCTGTCTGCGTATGTGTAGGAAACAAGATGTCTTAGTTATTAATTTATGTCCAATAGTCACCCATTCTGAGACAGGAACACTGGCTGAGAAGGAGTAATCAAATTCACTGAGAGAGTTTATCAATTATTGCGTGACATTGTGTCTCCTGTGTCAAAGGCTATCCCATAAAAGCAGCCACCCTGTCACTTGATACAAATTATCCCTCCATATTTACCACTTAAGATGGTTCTCGATCTCTGTCAGGATGTCCTGTCTGACTTTCTGTTCGAAGATCGCTTCCTTCATCTGTCTGGTTTTGGAGATTTCTTCACCTTGGTCCAGGACTGGAGGCAGGAACGAGCGGAGATCATGGCCATAATCAAATCAGTCATTTGCCCAGACGAACCCAAGTTTCTAACCATGTCACCTAACAGACATCTAACTGAGTTTTGTTCATTAATAATGGATGTGACTGGACAGACACATTTCTTTCTTACTCTGCCCCAGGGACTGGTTTGGGGCAGGCCTAATGACTATTACCTTGTTTTAATTCCTTAATCTTCAGCTTTCCGGGTTCCTGGTTTAGGACGGTTGCCACAGCAAATGGATTTGACAGGTCGGCTGGAAACCTCAGGTCCTGATAATCGATTTCCTGAGGACCCAATTGAGAGGGAAATGAGTTCCTTTCTTCCCCTTCCCATCACGCAGCGTGTGCGTGTGTGTGTGTGTGTGTGTGTGTGTGTGTGTGTGTGTGTGTGTGTGCACCCAACTCCTTACCTTCAACTTTTGAGGTTTTGCTTTTGCCGGAGATGGGTAAAATTGCACATACGTTGTTTTTTCTAGAGGAACATTTATTTTCTTAGAACGAGTATTTAATCTTTTAAACTCTTCTAATCTAGAGTTTAAAACAGATATTAAATTAGTGTATGACCCAATGGTTCAAGGTTTGTTATAACGATTTATTTTTCTTTTTGATTGTGCCACCATGTTGTCTGTGTACCCACTGAGTCAGAGTCACAGAGAGTTGTAAGCTGTCATGTGGTGCTAGGAACTGAACCCAGGTCCTCTGCCAGATCAGCCACTGCTCTTAGCTACTGAGCTGTCGCTATACCCACGTAGCTCAAGGACTTTGTTATTGTATTCTTTTTGATTCTTTCTTTCTTGTGGACCAATAGTATAACTAAATGAAAAGCAAATTTGCGTGTCCATGAAAACAAATTTCATGTCAGTATATTAACAAGTAATGTACATATATATATATATATATATATATATATATATATATACACATATATGTATATGTGTACACATATAAACACCAGTGGTTGCTTTTCCTCCCATTGTTTAAAATGATATACATATTTATTGTGTGAGTGTGTGTATGCATGCCTCTGTGTGTGTGTGTTTGTGTCTGTGTGCCTGGGTGTACCATGACATACATGTGGAGGTCAGAGGACAATAGCTCTCTCTTCCACTGTGTGGATCCCAGGCCTCAAGCACCTTTGTCTGCTCTCATTTGCATTTCTCATGAATATGTAAATGAAACACAACAGGCTAGGGAATGCTCTCCTGGTTTACTGTAATTTATTTCTAGCCTGTAGCTCTTCAACAACCTAAGCTGATTGATTTAGAAACCAACTGTTACTTTAATTTATTATCCTAGTAAAAGAAGGACTATCCCCTTAGGAGAACAGATAGAACACCTTCCTCTATGCTCTAAAGCCTTTTGTGTAGACTCTCCTCATAATATAAATGTTCTAATAGTGCTGGGGTGAACCTGGAGCCACATACATACCAGGCAAGAGGCCAATGACTGACCTGCACTCCCAGCTTTAAAAACAAGAAAAGAGAGAAAATGGAAAGAAAAAACCTCAAATATTTATTTTTTAAAAGGCAACTTCTTGCTATGTAGTTCAAGCTAGCTTTGAACTCATGATCTTTCTGCCTCTACCTCTACAATGATGGGATTATAAGTGTGTACCACAATGCCCAGAACTGGATTGTATTGGATTTGTGTTGAAGTATTAAGAAAAAAAAAATTGGGGTTGGGGCTGTGACTGTGGCTGAGCTGACAGAGGGCTTGTCTAGAGTGCCCAGGACCCTGGAGTCCATCCCCCAGCACCCTATTAACTGGGTGTGCTGGTGCATGTCTGTGACCCCAGCGTGCCGGAGGTGGAGGCAGGCAGAGTGTCAAGTCATCTTGGTTCCATAGTGAGTCTGAGGCAAGCCTGGGCTACATGAAGAGACAGAAAGACAATGAAGAAGCCATACATACGGTAAGGCCATGTTGGGGTAGCAGGTTCCAGTGAAGACACATTCGTATGGCTGAGAGTTGAACTGGGAGATCCACAATTGAATTTTTATCTGTGCCATCCCATACTGGATGGGTGTGAACTTGACAGTTACTTTTGCCTTCCCATTAGCTGGAATTATTCCTGTAAGGAAAGGTAGTAGGTAGGTAGATAGGTAGGTAGGTAGATAGATAGATAGATGATATGAATGTCATTGTATTAGTGACTTTTCTCATTGCTGTTACATAATGCCTGACAGAAGCAACTTCATGGAGAAAAGGTTTACTGTGGCTCCCAGATCAAGGGTGCAGTCCATCACAGTGGGGAAGGCACAGCAGCAGGAGCCTGGGACAGCTGCTTACATCACATCCGCAGTCAGAAGGCAGAGAGATGGCTGCTGGGGCTCAGCTCACTGTCTCCTGGTGATTGTATCTCAGATCCCAGGCCATGGAGTGGGGCTTCCTATATTCAGGGTGGATCTTCTGACCTTGAACCTATGCCCTGCCCAGAAGCTCTTCTTCCCTGTGGCACTGCCAGGTGAGATGAACCACCACAGACGTATGCTCTGCTCAGCAAGTGCAGGGGAAAAGGCAGCACCAAGCCCATCGTCCCAGCACACCATGGGGTTGCCTCTGCTCTCCGTACAATCTCTTCCATACAATCTCTTCCTTAACTGCCCACGACTCAGCTCCTGAGTGTTGACACAGCCCTTCCTTATCAGTGACTATGGGAATCCTTTCCAATGATTGTCTGATTATGTAGTTACACGGATATGGACCAACCCCACTACATCGGTGCCTCACATGTGAATCCACAGAATGATGACCCTAGAGCCAGTGGCCAGAATGCAACGTCAGTGCTGGGAACAACATGGAAGGCTAGGAGCACACATAGAATTTTGGTCCAGGGAGTTCAGTACTGTGTTTTTCTATAACTTTATTCTTTCTTCTCAAATCACCCTCCCTTCCTTCCCTCCTTCCCTCCTTCCTTCTTTCTTTTCTTCCTTTTCTTTTTTTTCAGTGTTGGAGCTGGAGCCCAAAACCTTATCCATGCCTGGCAAGAGCTCTAGCAGGAAGCCACACCCCAGCCCTCTCCTTTCAAATCTAGCCGATGAACTGGTGTTCCTTCTACCACCAAGCAGCGCACTATGCCATATTCCTCCTTGATATCTCTTGTGCCACCTGGACTTAGAGTGCTGTATGTTCCAGGGGTCGTCAGGGTCACAGCCTGAACCTTCAAAGCCCTAAGCTGTCAGACTGCGTCACTCAGGAACTCAGAGACAAAGTGATAATGAGAAACAGAAGAGATGCAGTCAGTGAACTCACACTGCGAAGGAGAATGATGAGGTGCAGTGGTCCCCCAAGTCCACCCATGTGCCCCAGATGTGAAGTTCAGGTTTAAACAGAGGGCAAGAGCCGGGCATGGCTAAGATGTCCTGGCCAAGGTGTGGTCCTGCCCATCACTGACCCAGCTGGGCTCAGCGCCAGTCCCTCCTGTAAGGGCATCTGACTGTCAGAACCATGTGAAATCTCTCTGTGGGTCCTACTGAATGGTACCTTCCAGGGAAATTGCAAGCCCCCAAGGCAAACACCAGCTCACAGCTCTTTTATCCATCTGAACTCCTTCTATGGTGCTTTAAAAACAGGCAGTTAATAGTCTCCAAGGGAAGTAGAGACATCTTCTTCAGTGGTGTAGCCACTGGTAAGGTGCCCGTGCTCTGGGAAACAGTCCCTCACCCACGCTACCTCATGAGGGTAAGCGACCCTCATCAAACACATTGAGACACACAGACATGAAAGTAAATGGGCAACTAGATGGGAAGAGCAAGAAGATCAGTAAGGATGGGTGGGGGACAAGGGCGAGTAGTAGGGGTGAATGTGATAGAAAACCGTTACAAACATGTACGAAAATGCCATCACAAACCATTATATTATATAAATAATACGGAAGACTGGGGGGGGGGTGGATCAGTGAGTAAAGAGCTTGCTGCACAAGTGTGAGGGTCCCCAACACTCACGTATGTAAAAGCTGGACGAGGTGAACATATCTGTAACCCCAGCACAGGGAGGGGAGGAGACAGGTGGATTCCTGGAGCTCCCTGTGCAGCCTTGCAGAGTGAGAGACTCAACTTCAAAAGGTAAGGCAGGGGAACAATTAAATTAGGTATCCCAATGAGCTCATACACACGCACATGCACACACACTTGCACATACATGTTTACACACACATGCATGCATGCTTACATACATGCACACGCACACAAGTGGGCACTTGTTAATTTCCTGGGTACAGACAGAGATCCAAATCATTACGTACTGGCCACCATTGTATCTCAAGCCCAAGGCCAGGTGGAAAGAGTCACTAGAGACATTCGGTCTGCAGGCTAACAGCAGGACATCTGGACAGACATCTCAACCCAAGAGATTTTAATACACTGACTGTCACTTGGTCGGAGCATCCACCCTGTGGGACCTGCAGACCGTTTAGGGCTCGAGGCCAAGACCCCACTGCTTCACTGCAGCTCATTAACTTAAAAACACGAGGACAAGCCCGGGGCGCGGATGAATGTCTGACTTGGCCTGGGTGATTTATTTTTTAAAGTGCTCTCAGCCCAGACGTGACACAGAAAGCCAGTGGTGGAGGCAACTGCAGTAAGCTGCTTCTTCTTCTTCTTCTTCTTCTTCTTCTTCTTCTTCTTCTTCTTCTTCTTCTTCTTCTTCTTCTTCTTCTTCTTCTTCTTCTTCTTCTTCT
>NC_034594.1:94839777-94847277 GCF_900095145.1 Mus pahari
CTCCTCCTCCTCCTCCTCCTCCTCCTGTTCCTGCAGCTCCATCACCAGTACACCGTGGCAGACTGTGCAATGTTGACAGTTGGAGAACGTATGCCAAGTCTTGACAGCTACTGCTTGGCTGAAACTCATAGTGGCACAAAGGAGTGATGTCCCGTGTTTTATAAGGAAGCAGGGTAGTCTGTTACCCCAAACCTTATCTTTGTCACAGTAAAATTCTCTCAGAGGAGTCTGTGCACTTATGCACACCTATGCCTTTGCATACTTGTGCCTGTGCACACCTGTGCATGTGCACACCAGTGCCTGAGCACACCAGTGCCTGTGCACACTAGTGCCTGTGCACACCAGTACCTATGCACACCTGTGCCTGTGCACACCTGTGCCTATGCATACCTGTGCCTGTACATACTATGGCCTATGTACACCTATGCCTGTGCACACCAGTACCTATGCACACCTGTGCCTGTGTATACCTGTGCACACCAGTGCCTGTGTATACCCATGTCTATGCATACCTGTGTCTGTGCATACCCATATCTACGAATACCTGTGTCTGTGCACACCTGTGCCTGTACATACTAGGCCTATGTACACCTATGCCTGTGCACACCAGTGCCTATGCACACCTGTGCCTGTGTACACCTATGCACACCAGTGCCTGTGCATACCCAGGTCTATGTATACCTGTGCCTGTGCAGACCTGTGTCTATGCACACCCATGCCTGTGCATACCAGTGCCTGTGCACACCCATATCTATGCATACCCGTGCCTGTGCACACCAGTGCCTATGCACACCTATGTCTATGCATACCTGTGCCTGTGCACACCCATGCTTGTGCATGCCCATGTCTGCACACATGTGCAGGTGTGTGTGAAGGCTGACATTGGGTGTCTTCTTCAGTGGCTTCTCACCTTACTTTTTGAGATAGAGTGTCTCACTGAACAGAGCTCACAGACTAGCTCAGTTGTATGACCAACAAGCACCAGGGCTCCTCCTGTCCTAGCTCTGCGATTATAGGAAAAGTCCCTCCACGAAGCTTTTGGGGGGCAGGGGGTTGGGGGGTGCTGGAGAGCCAGGTCACCATGAGCAGCAAGCACTTTACTGATTGGCTCCCTTCAGTCCCTCCCAGTCTTCAGAAGCACACGTTATTGACCTCTGATACTCTAATGTGCATTTACTTCCTCTAACCGTAACCTGCAGACCTTCCCACCGTGGGTCCCAGCTTTTGATAACCATTAGCCTAGATTCTATTTCCATGAAATATTTTTTTTAAAAAAATCATTATTTAAAAAATTTAAAATATAAGCCTACTCTCTAGGTAGCCCCGAATCTCCTGGAGCTCCCTATTTAGACCAGGCTGGCCTCAAACTCACAAAGATTCCCCAGCACCTGCCTCTTGCGTGCTGGGATCAAAGGCATGCACCAGCATACCTGGCCAGAACAAAACTACTGGGGTGGGAGCAGTGGCAGGTCTCTGCTTCTGTGTAGCTGAAGATCATCCTGGCTCCATCTCTCAAGCACTGGGATTAACGGTGTGCAGTTGTGCAGGGCTGAGGGTAGAGCATTGCCCTGGCTTGCATGCCAGGCAAGCACTCTGCCCCCTGAGCTACACCCCGAGCCCTGTGAGATGAAACTTCATAGATCACACACCTCAGTGAGATCACCTACATCAGCACAAGCTTTAAACAGTTCCTCCCAGCAGCGCAGAGCTACAGATGGCTCCCTGTGAATTGTCACAGAGCCATCCAACGTCTCATGCTTGGACTCTTGTACGGACAATTTTAAGCTTCTAAGATTTAGGGCCTCGCCGGGCGTGGTGGCGCATGCTTTTAATCCCAGCACTCGGGAGGCAGAGGCAGGCAGATTTCTGAGTTCGAGGCCAGCCTGGTCTACAAAGTGAGTTCCAGGACAGCCAGGGCTATACAGAGAAACCCTGTCTCGAAAAACCAAAAAAAAAAAAAAAAAAAGATTTAGGGCCTCACTGAGTGTGGGGTTTAGAGTGAACCAACCTCTGTAAGATTCAGTGAACAGCTGCACAGTTTAAAAATTATGTGCAGAACAAGCTGTTGATAAATTTTAGCAGTGAGGTTATGGAGGAGGGCACCAAGAAGACAGGGCCCCCCTCTGCCTCCCAGTCACAGGCCACTGCTGTTGCCCAAGGCCTGGGGCAAGAGAGTGGCCTTAAGGGTCACTGGGCCTCCATCAGACACAGTTCTGTTGGGTCACTCAGAAACTGTAACTCAGTATGAACACTTTAACTGGAGGCTCAGTTTTCTCATCTGTAAAATGGGACAAGGCTTAAAGGATACACTGATCTGCGGCTCTCAGGTGAATGTGCAGTGTCTGTGAAAACTGAACTTCCAGCCTTTTAGGCCACATAGGCAAGCGGTAACTCACATGGGTTAATTTACAACTGAACTGATTGGAAGAAGAAATGTGTCTTGAAACAGTTGTATACTTGATTCATTTTGCTGCCCCTCCCCCATTTTCTTGTGTGTGGAGCACTGGTGTGTGTGTGTGTGTGTGTGTGTGTGTGTGTGCACGCGCATATTTGCATGTGTGTGTGAGCTCTCCAAATATGCTGGTTAATACTTCTAGTCAACTAGACTGGAAATGGAGTTACTGTATAAACGTGCTCTCAGTGGGTACTCTGTAAAAGTGCTATGGGAAACGTGTAACCAAGGCAAGAAGACCCATCCTGAATGGGCAGCACCGTTCCATTCCATCCATGAGCTGGACTGAGTGAAAAGGAGGAAGTGAGCTGAGCACCAGCATCCATCTCTCTGCTTCCTGACTGTGGATGCTGGGTGAGCATCTGCCTCATGCTCCTGCCGCCATGGCTTCCCCACCATGATGGGCTGCACCCTCAAACTGTGAGCCAAAACAACATTCTCTCTCTCTCTCTCTCTCTCTCTCTCTCTCTCTCTCTCTCTCTCTCTCTCTCTCCTCCTTCTCCCTCCCCTTCCCTCCCTCCCTTCTTCCCTCCCTCCATAACTTCCTCCTGTTGTTTTTTGCTACAGTGATAAGGACTCATGTCTCAAGCCCTGCCTCTGACCTGAGATCGCTGTGGCGACTGGTTGTCTGAAGTCACACCGTCCTCACCTGACTTTGGCTCAATTGTAAAGGCCTGATGTGACCGAAGCAACGTGATATGGAATTCAAAATCCACAGGGCAGCTGCATTGCAAGGGGATCACATAGCTTTTGCTGCAAAACAAGCACAAGAAGGAAATGGAACATACCATTTTCCTTAACTTTCTTATAATGAGCCTAGAAAGGAGTAGAGACTCTGGAAGCACAGCTAGCAGCAATAGTGTCATCTGACCCCAACTGATCCCTCCTGTCTCTCACCAACAAAAAGATTTGTTTTAAAATAGACTCTCACGTGGCCTGGCCTGGCATCCAATTTGCTATGTGGCCAAGTGTCTGAGTTCAGTTTCCAGTTGTTGTGACAAAATACCCTGACAGAAGCAACTTAAGGGGGAAGGGGTTTGGTTCACAATGCCAGGTTGTTGCCATTGCTATAGAGAAACTGAGGCAGCAAGAACTTGAAGCAGCTACGTCCACTAAGAGCAGAGAACAATGAAGTAATGTGTGCTTGCTTGTGGTGAGCTTTCTTGCTCCCTCTTACACAGTTCAGGATCCCATGCCAAGGGAATGGCGCCACCCAGAGTGGGCCGGTCTTCCCATATCAGTTAATGTAATCAAGATGATCCTCCATAGACACACCCACAGGCCAATGTGATCTAGACAATCCCTCACTGAGACTCTTTTCTGGTGATTCTAGATTGTGTCATGCTAACACTCAATACTAACCATCACACCAAGGAAGATTTTGACTTTCTGTTCTTCTTTCCCCTTGAGTGGTGGGATCGCAGGTGAGCACCACCATATGTTACTTATGCAGAGCTGAGGATGGAACCCAAGGCTTTGTGCCGAGAGTAGGCAAAACAGTCTACCAAATGAGTTCCATCTCTGGTTCACTCTCTTGAGAGAACTCCATTGTAATCACTGTAGGTGGAGCTAGAGAATTGGGGACTCTACCTTCTTGGGAGGTACCCATCTGACCTGCTCACTTGTGTGGACTTCACCACCATGCACTGGGCCTCACCAGCAATGCCAGGGTTCCCTGGATTCTGGTGGAGTCCCATGTGTAGTAATTTCAGAGATATTCCAGATACAGACAGAGAGAGAGAGAGAGAGAGAGAGAGAGAGAGAGAGAGAGAGAGAGAGAGAGAGAGATTTGGTTTTCAGTAACCATTTAGGAGACTATAAATGTGGCTTCTTAAAAAAATTGCTTTTATGTTTTTACAGTTCCCCCTCATGGTCCTCCCTCCCACAATTCCTCCTTTGCCCTGTCTTTAAGAGGATGTCCCCTCACCCTCACACCCCGCCTACTCCCTGCCAGGCCTACCCACTCCCTGGGGCCTCAAGTCTCTCAAGGGTTAGGCTCCTCTTCTCTCACTGAGGCCAGACCATGCAGTCCTCTGCTGTGTATGTATCAAGGGCTGCAGACCAGCTCCTGTATGCTGTCTGGTTGGTGGCTCAGTGTCTGAGAGCTCAGGGGTCCAGGTTAGTTGAGACTGCTCATCTTCCTATGGGGTCGCCTTCTTCCTCAGCTTCTTACATCCTTTCCCAAATTCAACCACAAGGTACCCTGACTTCAGTCCAATGGTTGGGTGTAAGTGTCTGCATCTGTCTCAGTCAACAGCTTGTTGCCCCCTCAGAGGTCGGCTGTGTTAGGCTTTTGTCTATAAGCACACCATAGCATCAGTAATAGTGTCAGGCCTTGGAACCTCCCATCGAGATAAACGTGGCTTTTAAAAGTATGTCCAAAGCATTTATATTGGACATTGAAATTCATTATCTTTTAATAATCTGTGAAATATCTGAAATAGTTCGAATATAAATGTTTTTAAACAATTAAGATATTTTTATTCATTACTAGGATCTATAAAATATTCCAAAGAAGTAAAACATCAGCAGTTGGCAGTGCTTGTCCATCTCTGTTCTCTTCTTTGTAGGGGTGACCAGTACTAGCTATCCTCTACCATATATATATATATCATTGCTACATAGCATGCTTGGGAAGACATGGCTGGGCTGGTCACATCACATCCATAGTCAGGGAGGCAGCCAGTGTTGAATGCTGGTTTTCAGCTCACACTCTCCTTTTTTTTTTTTTTAAATCAATCTGGGATCCTACCCCATAAGATGGTGCCACCTACATGCAGGACGGGTCTCCCTAGTTCAGTTACATTGCTCTGAAAACGCCCTCTCAGGCACACCCATGTGTGCTTTCTAGGTGGTTCCAAACTTAAGTCGAATTTGCCACTGTACTCATGACCCCTCAAGAGCTGCGGTTGCCTTCACGAGTCTTGCAGAAGATAAGTCAGTCAACATCCCAGCATGGATGGGACCAGAGCCTGCAAAGCCCACTCCTGGAACAGGTGCTACTAGGAGAGACAGACAGGGTCTGTCAGGGTCATGGTCCTTGGTAGGTTGTCCACGCTCTAGGAGTCAATACTACACCAGTGAGCACACAGGCAACTGGGCTCAGTAGATTATATATATATATATATATATATATATATATATATATATATATATATATATATATATAATATGTAAGTACACTATAGCTGTCTTCAGATGCACCAGAAGAGGTCATCAGATCTCATTACAGATGGTTGTGAGCCACCATGTGGTTGCTGGGAATTGAACTTAGGACCTTCGGAAGAGCAGTCAGTGCTCTTAACCGCTGAGCCACCTCTCCAGCCCAGATTATATATTTTTAAAACTAGGACAGGACATGAAGTTAGGAGGGAAATCTGGATGGGGTGCACAGGAAAAACTGGAAGGAGGATATGAGCAGAATGTATTGTATTCATGTATGAAGTTCTCTAAGAAAGTTGGGGCTCCTATGAAGCAGCTGCTTTAGGGCTACAGTGCCCTCAGCCACTGGGCCAACAGGCAGCTTGACTCTGCTCTTCATCACAGCCTGGTTGTCACTATCCTCTACTTGCCTCTGTCCCCAACTGGGTGTGAAGCTCCAGGCCCAGGCCAGTGACATTTTCTCGCTTCCTTTCATCGGAAGAAGAGAAAGAGAACTTCAGTCCCCCCTCAGCTTCAAGGCTGAGTAGCCCAGGCGCTACTCCCTGGGCTCAGTGAGATCATACGTCCTTGATCCATGGGAATGCACTCCACAGCCAGGAACCCACTGCAGCCCCCGAGTCCACTGCAGCCCCCAAGCCCACTGCAGCCCCTGAGCCCACTGCAGCCCCCGATCCCATGCAGCCCCTGATCCCATGCAGCCCCCAAGCCCACTGCAGCCCCTGAGCCCACTGCAGCCTCTGAGCCCACTGCATCCCCTAAGCCCACTGCAGCCCCAGAGCCCAGTGCATCCCGCAAGCTCAGTGCATCCCTTAAGCCCACTGCAGCCCCCGAGCCAACTGCAGCCCCAGAACCTGCCTGGGGCCTTCCTGGAGTTCAATGCAGCTCTGGACCCTGCATGTTGCAGCGTCTCCCTGTTCTGCTGAATGGCATTGTCTGCTCGCTTCACCTGCACAGGCCTCTGGTGTTATGCTGCCCACTGACAGGTATCAGGAGGAGAAGAGGTGCGAGAAAGAGAAAGAGAAAGAGAGGGAGAGAGAGAGGTGTATTGCTTGGTGTCCTTCTCTATTATTCTCTGCCTATTTTGAGACAGGTAGGGTCTCTTGTCGAGCCTAGATCTTGACAATTCAGCTAGACTGGGTGACCAAAGAGCCATCTGCCTCTGCCTCCTCAGTTCTGGAATTACAGATGCAGGGTGCTCTACCCGGCTTCTTACATGTATGCTCGGAACCTGAACTCAGGCGCTGCTGCATGCCCAGCAAGCACCTTGCTAACTAGACATCCACAACCACCTCTCGCCCTCCATTTGGTGAAGTGGACCTAGTGACTGTGATGGGATCTCTGCTCGGAACGGTGCCTTGACACTTGCCAGGCAATGTTCTGCTTGTAAGTGATTTCCACTGATATTTATTTCCTCCCTCCCTCCCTCTCTCCCTCCCTCCCTCCCCTCCTTTCTTTCTGAAACAAGATCTCATGTAGCAAGCCAGGTTCCTCTCAATCTTCCTGTGTAACATGACTATTATCCTTGTCCTTACCTCCCAAACGCTGGGGTGACAGTGTGAGCCACCCCGGGGGGGTTTATGTGGTGCTGGAGATGGAAACCAGGACTTCCAGCATTCTAAACAGGCACACTGCCCACTAAGTCAGACCCCCAGCCCTATGCTGCTGCTGCTTCTCGGTAAATGCTGTTCCTTAGCTGTGACGTTCTATGCTGCCAGGGTAGGTGCCTATAAACACTTGAGTGCCCTGGTAGGAGACAAGGTGGCCCAGGGTTCTGACAATGATGTTTTTGACATAAATCCTGGATAATGGTCACATGGGGGTCCTTTCCTCAGCCCAGTTTACAGGATTTTCCACAAGACCTTTACAACCTGTCTTACCTCAGGCTC
>NC_034594.1:94853164-94862876 GCF_900095145.1 Mus pahari
CTCTGTAGACCAGGCTGGCCTTGAACTCAGAAATCCGCCTGCCTCTGCCTCCCAAGTGCTGGGATTAAAGGTGTGCACCACTATGTTGGCTAGAAATGCACTTCTTATTCCAACAAAGAATGAGGCTTTTCTTTTGATGGTTGCTGGTGGGTGGGCCATAAGGACAGACAGACAATCAGCAGGGTGCCCTGTGGGTTAAATGCCCTGTCAGTCAAATGTGATTACAGGCTCTTGGACTGGGAGGAATTGTGGTTTTAATACAATCAGCATGTGGTCGCTTCCACCACCTAGTGTAAGGGAAGTTGCTGTGCATCTTCATATCTTCCCCTAATAATGATCTATATTTCTCCATATTATTATACCTAAGTACACTGTAGCTGTCTTCAGACACACCAGAAGATGGTTTCAGGATGGTTGTGAGCCACCATGTGGTTTCTGGGATTTGAATTCAGGACCTTCGGAAGAACAGTCAGTGCTCTTAACCGCTGAGCCATCTCTCCAGCCCCCACACACTCAGCTTTTTGACATGGGTTCTAGGGATCTGAACTCAGTTCCTCCTGTTAGACAGTGAGTTATGAACTGATCCATCTCTCTGGTCTTTGTGAATACTTTCTCTAACAATGAAGGTCATCAGGACTTAGTATGTGATGCTAGCTTGGCTGGTTAAGCATAAAGACCGAACGAATGAATCATTCCAAAAGTTTATAGACTGGATGACCCTATCATGAAAAACGTTCTACCCTTAACTGCCCCATACACATTCATTTACTCGTGGAACAGATCATAGATTTCCTCCCTTTTACCCACCATGCGGACCAACTGAACATATGAATGAAGTAGATGAGAGAAGAGCATGTTAGAGCTTAAAACCGGGCCTTCCTTTGCTTTCTCCAAGATTGTTACATCCAGACTTTTGGAGAACGACAACGAGAGCATTAACTCAAGTCTTCAGGTGCAAGTCCTTGATGGCTATCTGAAGTCGGCACCTGAAGCTCTCAGGTCCGTGCATTAGTGTCCAGAGGGACCCCTAGAGTTTGGAGTAGGAATGTTTTCTAGCTCACACTAGATTTAGAAGAGGAATCTGGAGATGTGTGTACAATCAGAGCATCTTCAATCAAAGAAATTCTAACTACAAAGGAGGGGAGAATTGTTCATATAACAAAACCACAGGTACTTGTTAAGTGACAGGGATTGTGTATGCATGTATGTGTGTGCTTGTGTATGTGTGCGTGCACGCACCCATGTGTGCAGGTGCACGTGTGATTGTATGCACACATGTGTACAGTTATACACATGTGTAGCAGCTAGAGATCAACCCTAGATATTGCTCCTCAGCCTCCTTGTTTGTTGAGACACGTTCTCTTCCTGACCTGGAGCTCATTAAGTAGGCTAGGCTGGTTGACCAGTGAGCCCCAGGGATCTTCCTGTCTCTACCTACGAAGCACTGAGATTGCAAGTGCACGTGGCTGTGTTTGTTTCTTTTCTAGCTTAGAGTTCATGAGAGTGGAGCAAAGGCACAAACAACTGAGAACTCACACCCTGAAGTGCAAGCAGGAGGCAGAGAGGGGCATACTGGGAATGATAACAGTTTTCTCGAAAGCCCACGCCTAGTGACACACCTCCAAAAGGCCATGCCTCCTAGTGACAGACAGCATCTGGGGACTACCAAATCCAAGGCCAGCTTTTCTGTGGCTTCTAGGGATTGAACGAACCCCAGGTCCTCCTACCTGTGAGGCAAGCAGTTTACAAGTGAGCCATCTCTTCTGCCATGATCATTTCTCTTATCTAAATACTGATTTAGAGATGGAAGCTAACTGCTGTCCCAGACATGCAGGAAGAAGCTGAAATAAAGAAGCGTTTCCCTCAAGGTAAAATCATCCTTATTGGTGTAAGAAATAAATTGTTATTGTCCGCTTTGTATAAGAAAACCACTGTGTTGTAGCAAATCAGTGTGCTGGCCATTTTTGCCCTCTTTCTATGCTTGCGGCTTTCTGCAGAATTGTATACTAAAAAACTGTCTCTTTTCTTAAGTCTCTTGAATGTGCTGTTAACTTTGCCAACATGAGAACACTTTGATACAATACTAAGGTTTCTTCAGCTCTACCTTGAGTCTGGGGTGCATAAACAGAATCCTGAGCATGGGGAAGAATAAGTTTTCTCTTGACAATTGGCCTCTGAAGCTCTTCATGGAGATGGGTTTGTATCCTTCTACCTATGTGTTTGCTGTGACCTCTTGCAGCTGGTTCTCTGAGCCTCCTGGAAGGGCTCAGAGTCGGCAAAGAGCAAGTTGGGCTTGGCTGGTGTCTGTGTTGTTGATCTTCCCTGTCAGCGCTAGTTGGAGAATACACATTCCCACGCAACCCAAGGGTTCTAAAAGCCAGGGGCTGAACAACACATTCTGACATTGGCCATTCCCACACCTAAAGTAAGCCATGAGGTTCAATGCCTCATTGTGACAAGAGCAACCTAGGAAAAAAGGAAAAAAGGTTCATTTTGGCTCTTGGTTTGAGGATACCGATCATCATGTCAAGGGAGACATGGAGGTACAAAGCTTGAGGCGGCTGGTCACGTGACATCCACCATCAAGATGAAGAGAGGGATCTGGTGCTCGACTTCTACCTTGTGTTCTGTCTGGGACCCCAGACCATGGG
The DNA here is from genome assembly GCF_900095145.1 of Mus pahari. Classification (NCBI taxonomy): domain Eukaryota; kingdom Metazoa; phylum Chordata; class Mammalia; order Rodentia; family Muridae; genus Mus; species Mus pahari. The sequence continues at coordinate 94,855,816 of NC_034594.1, forward strand.
AGGGTGCTGCCAACATTCTGGGCGGGTCTTGCTCAGTTAATCCAGTCTAGGAACTCCCTCACAGACAGGCCCGGGGTTCTGTTTCAACAGGGATTCTAAGCCCTATCAGGCTGTCAAGATGAACCCTCGAACGGCAGCCACAACTCACTAGCTGCTTGGTTGTCAGTGGCTGCTTGGTGCAAGCAAGATGGAATGGTAGGAGGCCATGGTCAGTGGCTTCTGCTAGCTACGTGGCACCAGAAAGACACATGTTTTGGTTTTGAGACAGCGTCTGGTGTAGCTCAGGCTAGCCTTCAATTCACTATGCAGCTGAGGATAAGCTTAAATTTTCCTCTTCCTGCCTCTATCCACCAAGTGCTGGGATTCCAGGTATATGTCATCACACCCAGCCAGACACTGCAGAACTGCGGAGAAAGACGAGTAACCAAAACCTTTTCAGAACCGGGAGAGTGGAACGGTACATATTTTCTATATCTAATATACTCATGTTCTTTATCTTGATACATAGGAAGAATGAGATTGCACTGTGGCAACAATATTCTCAGAGACATCAAGGGACTATCTGATGTTGTGTGTGGGAAGTGCATGTATGTGTTCCTGTGTATGCACATGTGTATGGAGCCCAGCCCAGCAGTGTTTTCCTCTATCACTCTCCACCTTTTTTTTTTTTTCTGAGATAGTCTCTTACTGAGTCTGGAACTCCTGGATTTGGCTCAGTGGCTGCCAGTATGCTCCGGGGATCTTCCCACCTTCGGTTTCCTAGTGCCACAGGTGCACACCTGGCTTTCTCTGTGGATGCTGATTTCCAAACTCAGATCCTCAGGTTAGTTCAGCAAGCTCGCTCTCACCGAGCCACTCACCCAAATTCATGGCTGCCATATTTAACAAGCCAGCACAGTTGAGTTTATCGGGCTGTAAATTATAAAGTGAGCCCATGGAGGGGAGGAATACAGAACTGCAAGACCTTTGCACCCAGCGACACTGTTTGACTTGGGGATGTTGGACAGACGCAGGAATGCAACTTTCTTATTTACAGAGAATGTCAGGGTGCATTTTAGCAGATCTTAAGCCACCAAAGTTGTTTATGGCTATCTGGCAAGTATCCTTACAGCATTTTATCTCAGCAAGGAAAACTTTACAACAGCCAGAACAAGCCACCAAAAAATGTAGATGATAAATGCGAGCAAGCCCACTGTGTAACCTAGAGGGAGATGGATGGAGATGATGTCCAGGCTTCGAGGAGGCTTTGGTCAGATCACAGTCGTTCCTCCCCAGAACTACCCCACAGAGAAAGCACCCCTTCGTAAGAAAGCTGCACGAGCTACTTCAACACAAGTCCCCAACTTTTGACAATTTTGTCCAAATTCTTTTACATACAAAGGGGAAAATAGAGTCCTTTGAGTCCCCTGTCCTGCTTGGCTGTGGCTGTCAGCTTGACACAGCCTAGAGTCATGTGAGAGGAGAAGCTTCAGTGGATCCTGTCTGGATCAAGTTGGCCTACTGGCATGGGGTGGGGACACTGTTTTAATTGTTTGTAGATGTAGGAGGGCCCAGCCCACTGTAGGTAGCACCATCCTTAGGCAGATGGTCCTGAACCATATAAGTCAGCCTTTGAGCCAGCCAGCACCTGGCATCCTCCATGGGTCCTGCTGAACTTCTTGGCTCTGAGGTGAGTTCCTTATTAGGAGGTAATGTTGCATGGAACATCAAACATCCCTGCCTTTAAGTTCTCGCCTTGACTTCTTTCAGTGATGGATTATGACCTGGAGTCCCAAGCCAATATAAACCCCCCCCCCCCCCCCGTCTAAGGTGATTTTGATCAGAGTATTTGTTACAGCAACAGAATACAGCCAGAATCCTGTCGTCTGGTGGTTTAGGTCCTCCCGTTGCCTTTTCACTTCTTCATATTGCAGAGTGTGTCTTCTTCCGTAGACGAAATGGCTGACTCACTGAGGCATTTTAAGAAAACACATATACAGCGTTGGGAAGATGGCTCAGTTGGTAAGGTGCTTGCCTCCCAAAGTTTGAGGACCTGACTTTGATCCCAAAAGTCCATATTTAAAAAGAGGAGAAAGACATTGGCCTTGTGAAGGCCTCTCTTTTCTGATTTAGTCTCTGTTTATGATGCCCAGTGGGTTTGCCATGGAGTAGGGCACACAGATTTATAAGGGGCACGGTGATGGCCAATGCTGACTGCCAACCTCAGGTGTATCTGTGAGAGTTTCTAGTTGGGGTTAAGTGAGGAGGGAAGACCCACCCTGGATTTGGGCAGCACCATTCCAAGGCTCTGGGGTCCTGGACTCAATAGAAAGGAAAGTAAGTTGAGTGCTGGCCTTTGTCTTTTTGTGTCTCCTGACTGTGGTCATGTGTGAGCAGCTTTCCCCACCATAACGGAGTGTACCCTCAGACTGTGAGCCAAGGTAAACCTTCCCTTTCTCCCTTTGCTGTCACAGTAGTGACATAACTGACAAAGGCTCCTGAGTCCTGTCTCTTTTACCTCCTTTAGGCTCTACCTGGAAGCCAAGGGATGCTGGCACCACGGTCTCATCAGCTTCCTGAACTAAGAGGTGACGTTCTTCATAACTCACTGGCATTTTATCATAGCAACCAAAATGGGCTGAGATGGTACTAACACATCAAGCATTTGAGAAATGACTGAAGGACTGACTGACTGACTGACTTACTGACTGACTGACTAACTGAATGCCAAATAAAGAACCCATCCAAATGATACACTGGACCACTAAGGTGGCCTAGGAGTCACTTGGAACACTTTCTCAGGAAATGCCTATTCAAATATATCATTCTAGTTGTGGATGGTTTAGATCGAAAGAAGCAAAGTAGGGTCTGAGTGGTTAAACGTTGCTAAAGAGACTGTAAAAGGCAGAAAGTCTTGGGGAGGTGCTGCCTGCTGCCAGGATGTCTGGAGGAGAAAAGCAGCGTGTTTATCTTTTAAGAGATTTTTAAAAATATATTATGCCATTATAAACAGTAACTCAATTAAGTAAATTGTTTAGCTGAATTTTTCATTCTGAATACAAATGAGACGCATTATGTGGAAAATAGCTTGGGAGAGGCCCTTAGGAGGTGGACATCTCTTTCAAGGGCTGGTGACTGATGTCCACAGTGTGAGGCACGCTGATTGCACCGCTTTCTTAGACCTGCTTTTCCCCTTCAGCCCATAAGCCTTGCTTATGACCTAAACGAGAAGTGGTTTACGGGGACAGACAGAACTAAGAATCAGGACTTTTTGTCCCCCAACACACTGGTTTTGATAAAATACCCAACGTGGCCCACGTTTGATAAAATACCTGGCTTTGCCCAACTGCGGGAAGCAGCTCTTAATCTCACAGGGGGCAGTGAGCTCAGTTTAGATGCTTGCAGTCCTTCGAGAGCCCACTTTGTCTGAGAAGGAGATGGTGAGGACAGAAGGGTTTGAGAGGGAGAAGGAAGGAGAAAGTACAGGCATGGAGTCCTGTCAGAATGATTCTGGGAAACAGGGAATGGGAAGGAATGGGCCAAGAACTTACCAGGCACGTGCTGGGAGTTGGCTCAGGGGGTGCTGTGCTTGGCATGTGGAATGACCCCTGGTCCCCTTCTGTGGTGTGATCTGGAAGGTTGTGGGACTTTTAGGAGGTAGGGCCTTGCCGGAGGATGCAAGTGGGGGTAGGCTTCTGGAGTTCATGTCTTGCCCCACTTACAGTTCTCCTGTGTATGGATAAGGATGACCAACCAGCTTCCTGCTTCTATGGCCACACCACCCCTGCTTGCTGTCTCATCTTCCCAGCGTGAGGGGCTCTAGTCCTCTGATCCTTTCCCCCCTTAGGTCTTCTTTGATAGGGAATTTTATTATAACAAAAGGGAAGGTTGCCAGGGGAAGACTTGACACCTGGGGTGGAGAGATGAAGTTCTCGGGACAGTAGACATTTGCTACTGGTGCAGAAAGACCTTTGATTTTTTACATTAGAATGTTATTTTATTATTCAGTGAGCATATCCCATATGTGCCTCGGGACACATGTGTGCAGGTCATTGTGTGTGCACATGTGTGCAGGTCAGAAGGTGGCTTGTGGAAGGGGGCTCTCTCTCCTTTGACCATGTGGATTTCAGGAGTGGAACTCAGATGTCTGGCTTGGAAGCAGGTACGACTCACTGGCCCAGATTTCAATACTTTTCTTTTAGTCACCAGCTCTCTCTATGTAACCTGAGCTGAGTATTTCAAGCTTTAAACAACCAACACAGCCACTCTATATGGACAGCCAGCAGCCAAATAGCATCTCTGTTGACATCTCTAGGGCAGATGGCACTCTGCCTGATGGTAGGCATTTAGTATCTGCTGGAAGGAGATACATAGAGTTGGGGAGATGGCCCGGTTGGTAAAGTGCCTGCCTTGTGAATTTGAGGATGTAAGTCTGATCCCCAGAGCTCATGTAATAGAAAGCCAGGCATGGTGGTGTGTGCATGTGCAATCCCAGAGCCGGGGAGGTGGAGACAGGCAGACCCTTGGGGCTTACTGGCCAGGTAGTCTAGCCTACTTGGAAGGGTCCTCTTTCTTTCTTATCAGTACTTTGTTTGAACTGTTTGAATCATGTTATTTTGTCTTTTGTTGCTGTAAATCCTGTCTAACTGAGGTGGAAGGATGAACTTTCATCAGAAAAAAAAACGTAAGTATATGCTTTTTCTCTTGTGGGGGTGTTTGTGTGGGTGTGGGTGTGCATGTCTTGTGTGATGTGTGCATGCATGTGTACAGGTGTGCACTCCCCTGTGCTTCTGTGTGGAAACCAGACAAGGATTCCCAGTGGTTTCTTCTATCATTTGCCCCCTTATTCCCTTCAGATAGGATCTCTCAGTGAGCCTTGAGTGTCCTGGTTTGCTTCCGGACTGCTATGATAAATACCATGACCAAAAGCAACTTTGGAAGGAAAGGGTTTATTCCAGCTAACAGCAGTGTGTTACAAAGGAAAGCCAAGGCAGGAACCTGGAGGCAGGAACTGAAACAGAGGCCATGGAGAAGTGCTGCTTCCTGGCTCACACCCCACAGCTTCTTCAGCTTGCTTTCTTAGACAGTGCAGTACCATCTGCCTGGGGGTGGTACCCGATCACTGATCTGGGCCCTCCCACATCAATCATTGATAATAATAATAATAATAATAATAATAATAATAATAATAATAATAACACCTCACAGGCTTACCTACAAGTCAATCTGATGAAGGCATTTTCTTAACTGAAGGTCTCTCTTTTCAGACCTTCAGTTTGTATCAAGTCAACAAAAAACTTATCAGTACACTCAAGCTTGTTGTCATTTTTCTGCTAGACTGGATAGCCATAAAGACCCTGTGATCCTCCTTAGTCCACCAAGTCCAGGACTTGAGTTACTCATGTATGTGAGCATACTCATTTTTTTTATACACTTGGGATTTGAACTCAGGTCCTAATGATTATGTATCAATCACTCTTACCCACTGAGCCATTTCCCCAGCCCCATCCTGAGTCCAGCTTGGCCATACCTGGGATGGTGTGACATGGTTTCCACCCCTGGAACAGAGCCAGCAGGGCGTGGGCCTCCATGAGTGCTGATAGCTATTGTGGGCTTAGGGCTTGTTTGTATGAAAATATATACTTTAATTCATGTCCGTCCTTTGGGAAATATTCTCCCTGCCAAGGTTATTGGGGAAAGTTCTCCCTGACAAGGTTAATGACTTTATGATGATCAGAGATAGCACGAGTCTAGAAGGCAAGGGTGAGTATATATCTCAGCAAACCATAAATGCGGAGACCTTCAGGACAGCTGTTAAGGCTGTAGGAAAGAACTCTGAAAACATGAGCTCAACATAATTTCTCAACTATGCAAAATATAAGGGTGCAATATGAATTGAGACTTTGCAGACCTAAAGGAACAGAGGCAGCTGCACTATGAGGCAGATTATCAAAAAGATCTCTGAATTCCATTGCAAAGTTTTAAAAAAAAATGTGCTTGCTGTCTCTTACTAAGAATCAAGGGCTGGACTCATGGGATGCTGATTCATGAAATAATCAAAAAGAAACCTAGGGTGATGACTGAATTGATATGTAAATGAAAGACTGGGTTTGTGATCTTCAAGAGATGAGCTATCCAGAGAGGTTTTAGAATTGCATGAAAAGGCTGTCTTGAGAGCAGAACACACGCATACACACACACACACACACACACACAGAGAGAGAGAGAGAGTGAGAGAGAGAGAGAGAGAGAGAGAGCAAGGCTGTCTCAACATCAGCTTGTAACCCACAATTTGACTTCAAGCCCTTTGTTTTGCTGCTCTCAGACACCCCTTCCTCAGAATCCCTCTTCAAGCTGAGGCTGGTCCTCGACAGCCTCACTTACATTTCTTAATTAAAAAGAAATTATTTATATGCGCATGTCTGTCTGTAGAAGTGAAAAAAGGGTGCTGGATGCCCTGGAGCTGAACTTAAGGTGGCTGTAAGCCACATGGTGCAGGTTCTAGGATCCAAACTTTGGTCCTCTGCAAGAGCAGCAAGTGTTCTCTACTGCTGTTCTCCAGCTCTCTGTTAACTTTTCACATCCTGTGGTGTCTTACTGGTTCTCTTTGGGAACTCACCTTTCTCCGAGGAAGACATCTGATAGATTTATAAACTTGGGGAAGTCCAGGTTATTCAAGACAGGGTAGGCATGAATGGGGACAAGCAAGGTGTCATCTCCCTGAAATTAGTATGGAGGAAAGTTAAATTTAGTGTCTGGAAAACTATCATTTTGAACTTTTTTAATCATTCAAGAATTTCCTTAGGAAACCTTGGTGCTTTAAGTAAAACATTAGAACTACTGGGTTTCTTTTGTGAGTGTGTGTGTGTGTGTGTGTCTGTGTGTACACATACATGTGCACCCATGTCCATTTGCATGGGTATATACACACATATGGAAGCCAAAGGACAACTTTGGATATCATTGTTTAGGTACCAATCACCTTTTTATTATGTAGATAAGGTCTCTTATGGAAGTTACCTCCTCCCCGCAGCAATGAGATCCCAAGCACATATCAACACGGCCAGCAGTTTTGTTTTTTT
>NC_034594.1:94862905-94881341 GCF_900095145.1 Mus pahari
TACACTGTAGCTGTCTTCAGACACTCCAGAAGAGGGAGTCAGATCTTGTTAAGGATGGTTGTGAGCCACCATGTGGTTGCTGGGATTTGAACTCTGCACCTTTGGAAGAGCAGTCGGGTGCTCTTACCCGCTGAGCTATCTCACCAGCCCATGGCCAGCATTTTTAAAAAAGTATGTCCTAGGGATCAAACTCAGATCTTCACGTTTGCATGGTGAGTACTTTACCAACTAAGCTAACTCTCAGACCCTAGGACATCATATTTCTTAACGATGAACAAAGCACAAAGGTGTTTTAAACCTATCTCACTGGAACAGTGTTCACTATTACCCATAGAAACTAAAGGTAATAATCCCCCGGCTGCTCTATCTACTTCCACCTGGGGGAATTTAGCCCATGAGACCTTGAAAGGGGTCTTTGATTTCTCCAGGTTTGTATGGTCCTCAACCACATGGATGCACTTATGCTTTCCCTTAAGGATATCTTTAAAAGTCAAAGCAGGCTACAGCCCTACAATGTAAACAGCACCGCACCAGTATGGTATATCTTTATTAGCTTTGTGACCATTCCCAGTGGCCGGGAATGTGCTCTGTGGCTCTATACGCCAGCTTCTTGACTCTGTATGAGATCATAGAACCAAATATGGGGTTGCAAAACATTTGGTAATAGTAAAAGGTCCAAATGCACGAGGACTAAAAAACTAATTTTAAATCAAATGCTGGTGAATCTGAGATGTTTCTAGTAATACTTGCCCATTGTTCATCTCCTGATGTCACTGCAGCCTTGGTTCTGAATACAGGGCATGTACACTTGCATCATGTATGACATGAGTCCAAGGAATGCCAGTCAACACTGTTTGAAACACCTTGGCTCAGATTCAAGACTATCACATACTATTAATTGTAGAGTATAAATTGTAGATATGAAATATTCTGCAGAGTATTTCTACAGAAACAACATTTTGATTATGGGAAACGGGGACTTCGTTTTTATTGTTTCCTCTTGGCAGTGAAGCTATCTCCCCCCCCCCCCCCGGTCACTCTTCGGCATGTATCAAATGCAGCTTTGGACTGTAATACGTTAGAATGTTCAGGGTTCTTTGTGTGCTTGTTTGCTTGGTTTTTAGTTCTGTTGTATGTGTGTAGTGTTTGCACATGTGTGTGTTGGTGTACATGCTTGTGAATGGCCAGGGGACAATGCTGAGTGCCTTGCTCTATCTGCCCTGTTCCCTTGAGACAGGGTCTCTCAATGAACCTACAACTAGGCAGTCCCTGCAGGCCTCCTGGCCCTGTCACAGCGTGGTGCTGGGGATACAGGTATGCACATTCATGTCCAGGTTTTTACATGGTTTTACATGTCTGACAGGCCCTGAACCTGACAGACAGCAGGACTTGGGGGGGGGGGAGAGGGGAGAGGAGGTGGGGGTGAAGGCCGCACACACTCCTGCCCTAGCAGGCCTGAGTCAGAACCCATAACCCACCCCACATCTCCCTCAGCAGGGAAGGTGACCCAGGGACAATACCTTCTTCTCAAAGTTGATCTGAAAGTATTTGGTCTGGGAACTTGAACTCAATGCTTTAACCATGAAACTGTCTCCCTAGCTTTGACTTTAGTTTTTCTACAAGGTTTGTCTCTATAGCCCAGGATGGCCTTGAACTTGAGATCCTCTTCAGTGCTGAAATGTCACTGAAAGCATAGGTCTTTTAAAAATGAAAACCAAAGGGAAGATCCCCTCGCAGCCTTACCACACAAATGATAAGCAGTAAGTATTATTTGAAAGGAAAAAGAGACTCATCTGCGGCAAATCTTGTCGCCTCCCATTGAGTGAGGCTCACTCTGAGACTTCTGAACTTTGAAAGACTGCGCCTTTGACAAAAACGATGAGTGGAGGGGACTCCTGGGTCTGCTCACTCAGGTCGGGGCTGAGGGTGAATGAAGAGACCTGGCATAGGCTCCTGAGAGCTCACCCGTGAGCACCTCAGGCCAGTAGGTTCCACCTCTCCAAAGACTGAAGATTCCACCGCTGTCTGCGGACATTGCTGGTGGAGTCTCGAGCTAGTCGCCAGTGTTTATAAGTACAGAATGGGGCACTATTTATTTTCTAGCTCCGCACTTAAAGGAGCACATTAAGGTGATTTGACAAAGCTTTCACAGCCCCCCACCCAACTACACCACCACAGGATAATTGAAAGTTTGGCATGGGCAGTGGGGGACTGCAGTGTAGTGTCTTCCCCGGGGTCTCTGTGGCCTAACCTCTTCCTAGATGGGATAGAGGCACAGTCCTGAGCCTACAGCCTCATGCACCCCTCAGAAGGTGCTGAGGGGGTCACTCTGGCTCGCTCTTCTTTCTTTAAGGGTATGTGTTAAGTGTCAGACACAGCTAGCAGAGAGAGGCCTACCTGCAGGTAGGTGGCCCTGACCAGGATCACCATGTTCTAATTATCTTTCCAGCCGGGAGGAAGAAGGTACAGCTGTGGGCCGTTTGGCCTCTTACAACACTGTCCTTTGTCCTCCTTCAGGATCAGGATCCAGAGTGTCCCCCTCCCCCCAACTCCCACCCCCGACAAATCACAACGTTTAGAAACTTGCCTTGCAGTGAATGCGGATGCAGTCATAATAGTAACGCCACTCGTCTGGAGAAAATGTAATGGTGACCGTGAGTGACAAGCCTGGGATGAGGCGGTGCTCCTGGAAGGCAGGCAGGCTGTGTTGGGACAGGCCCTGGACCTGACAGACAGCAGGACTGGGGGTGGGAGAGGGGTTCAGGGGTGGGGGTGAAGGCCGCACACCCTCCTGCCCTAGCAGGCCTGAGTCAGAACCCATAACCCACCCCACATCTCCCTCAGCAGGGAAGGTGACCCAGGGACGACAATACCTTCTTCTCAAAGTTGATCTGAAAGTATTTGGTCTGTGGTAGTAAAATATGAAGGTGTGTGTCTTCATCCGAAATATTGGCGATATTCTGGGTGAGAGAAAGGTGAGTAAGAATTTGACTTATTTACATATTTGTCTCTTCATTGCTTATACCTTATTATTTTACATTTTTTTAAAAGACATGAAATATGGGCTAGGAGATGGCTCAGCCAATGATTGCTAGGCAGGATGAGGAACCAAATTCAGATTCTCAGCAACCCATGGAAGAAGCAGTTTGTGCCTGTAAACCCTGATGCTGGAGAGGAGCCAGGAGAATCCCAGGGGCTCGCTGACCAGCAAGTATATAAGAATGGATTAGCTCCAGGCTCTGTGAGGGACTCTGTCTCAAAAGAATATGGTGGAGAGTGTTGTGGATAGCCCTGAGATTAATTATACTTTTTAAAAAATGTATTTATTATTATATTTAAGTACACTGTAGCTCTCTTCAGACACACCAGGAAAAGGCGTCAGATCTCATTACAGATGGCTGTGAGCCACCACGTGGTTGCTGGGATTTGAACTCAAGACCTCTGGAAGAGCAGTCAGTGCTCTTAACCACTGAGCCATCTCTCCAGCCCTGAGATTAATTATACTTGATGTTAATTCCATTCTCCTGTGAGGGGTTGTGAACAAGGAATGAGTCAGCACTAAGGTGATTTCCTGTAAACCTGCTTCCTACCTTAATTTATAAAATAAAGGAGAGCTGATGATTGGGCAGATAAAAGGGAAGAAGGAAGAGGGAGAGAAGAAGGAGAAATGGGAAAGGGAGAGGACACAGAGGAGGAGGAGGAAGAAGAAGAAAAGTGGAGCAGCAGCACATGGCCTGGAGAAACTGCAAGTTCTAAGGGGTCTCATAAGCTGTAGAAGATGGTAGCGTAGTGGTAGATCTGCCCAATCTAGGTGCACAGCATGTATTCATACTAATTGTGTTTTGTTTTCATTGCTGGGGCATAACTGGGAGGAGATTTACTCCAACAGGAGAGTGACTGCTGAATACATCCATGCCCTCTTCTGACTTTCTTCTGTATATATACGGGTGCATACACTTACATACACATATGTGCACATATGCCTTATACATACATACACACACACACACACACACACACACACACACACACAGAGAGACAGAGACAGAGACAGAGACAGAGACAGAGACAGAGACAGAGACAGACAGAGAAAACAGCATTAGGCAAAATTAGCTTTTCCTATCTTAGAACATGTGTGTTATGGATGTGTGTCTATGTGTTTACATGTAATATATTTAATATGCTCAATAGCACACAACTTAAAATGTGACAGATGATACTTTTAATCTAAAGTTCTAGATTATCGATTTATTATCACAGATGACTTTGTTAGGACTAGAGAGATGACTCAGCAGTCAAGAATGCTCTCAGAATGTACAGAGGATCAGGGTTCGGTTCCCAGCACCCACCGCTGGCGGCTTGCAACACCTGTAACTACAATCCAGGGGATCTAAGGACACCCTCTCCTGGGGCCACGGACACTAGCACTCACATGCATATACATATACCCCCTATTTCACCCCCACGCATAAGCTGACTCATAGCTAGCTACCTGTAACTGTAGCTCCAGGGGATACAAAGCCCTCTTCTGGCTTCTGAGGGAACTAACATACACGCGGCATGCATTCGCTCAGACAACTCTCATATAGAATAAAATAAAGAAATGACCTTGTTGATTTTTGCCTACATCTTGCATTCAGGGCCAACTAACGACTATAGTAAATAAGTGTGGTTCAAAAAACTCCATAGGCAAAGCATAACGATGCTCAGGCAGGGTGCGCCATGGTGCGCTGTGCCTATCTTGTACTGTTAAGGCCCTGTGCCCCCAGTCCCTGAGGAGAAGACCCTGCTACCTATGGTCCTAATTTTGAGAAGCAACATTTGGGGAAGGGTAGAGTTCGTAAAAGCTGTATCAGAAAGTTGAACTCTATATTACAGAAATTCCAAGGGCACTGCCATTATAGGTTAATGAGTTTTGTCTGGGCCTATAAACACACTGAGTATCTCCTAGGAAAAGCGATAGCTTATTTATTAATAAATATAATTTCTGAGACAAAAAAGGAAATGTCCCTAAGGGGGACAAAAGAATACTAAGGGCCTTGGGTTTTGAAAAAAAAAAAAACCCACAAAGATCATTATTTAAAATTTTGAGCTGGGCGTGGTGGCTCATGCCTTTAATCCCAGCACTTGGGAGGCAGAGGCAAGCAGATTTCTGAGTTCAAGGCCAGCCTGGTCTACAGAGTGAGTTCCAGGACAGACAGGACTACACAGAGAAACCCTGTCTCGAAAAACCAAAAAAACAAAACAAAACAAAACAAAAAGTCAAAGTAGACAGAAACATGAATGTTAATATGCAAACAGATGCCTCAGACCCTCAGGTCTGCGTGGCCTCAGTGTTAATGAGTTGCACTGAGTCATTCCACTTGTGGGCAATTTGCATAGTTTCCTGTGCCAAAACCTAGGAATGTCCTTGTCATGTTCTGCAAGAATTAAGACCATTCTCAGCCAGACTACCCACATTCCGGAAAATGCCTACCTCACTCTGAGGGGGTGCAATGACTGCGACCCCCTTGTAGGCACTACAATAACATCGATGTAGAGCTGAGTCTCCTTGCAAAGAAATGGAGGCTCCAGTTGAACAGGGTAGGGAACACACATGAACTGGCTGCTACCTGAACCATCTGTAGCCTTGTCTGGATCGAGCCCAAGGCTGTTAGACCCAGCTTCCATTTCAAGACTGAGTTCCACGTGAGCCCACGTCTGTGTCCACATCTCCAACCACACCATGGTTCAGAACAAGGGCTGTCTTGTTTTGAACCACAGGGTTTGGGACAGGACAGGTGTTGTATGTTCAATATATCAAGCCTGGAAAGATGAGTTAATCTTTGAAGAACCTGCTATCGCTCTTGCTCTGAGCTCAGCTGCAGTTACAGGCAAGAATGCAAGAAACGTTTTAGATGGTGTCAATCTTTCTGAAAAAGAAATGGTACAGCTGGCTGATGATTGAGGCCTTATTTACACTGCCGCAGAGTCCTGGAGTAGAAGAATGGTTTGGGACATTTTTTTGGCACAATGAAGACTTCTACTGATTTTCAGAGAGGGAGAAACCTTAGTAAAACAGTGTTCTCCCCTTGTTTGGCAAGACTCGTTTTGAAATTGGTGCTGCCCATATGTGCGTGAGTGTGAGGTCATCTACTGGGGCATAAGCAACCTACACACAGAAAACTGACTCTCCCTCCCCTAGTGACTGTCAACTGCCAGCAGCTCCTTCAGCCCCAGCTGGGGCCTCAAGAGCCTTTCCCCAAACCTTGTTGGAGTTTTAATTGGTTGGATCTTGCAAAAGTCTTGTGCAGGCAGCCATAGCTGCTGAGTTCAAATGTGCAAAGGCAAGTCGTGTTCAGAAGACTGTCTCTTCCCCATTGCCTGGCTCTTCCGTTCTTTCTGCCCTCCTCATCAATGTCCCCTGAGCTTTGTGGGTGGAGAAGCAGATCCGTGGAGATACCTTCTTCTGTGGCTGAGCCCACACTTACTTATGCCTAGCACCTCTAACAGTTGTGAATGCCTTTGATAAGAGTATTAAGGTAATCGCTTTGGGCTTCTGCTTAGCTTTAATGAAGGGAACAGGAAACTGGCTTTCCCAGCATCTCCCAGAATGCTATTAAGATGAAGTCATGTTGTACTTTTATCTACTTCTTGTTTGTTTTAATGTCTGATAGAATCAGTGTGGTGCTTTAGACGTCACACTGTCCTCGGTGAATGAATGAACCGCCAAGTCAACCTTGTGTGAGAGTGAGCTCAGAGTCTTTCCTCTGTTCACTGAGGAAACAACTGTGTCAGGCATTGTGCTGGACAATGAGGAAGCAGCAATAAGAAAAAAAAAAAAAGCAGGTGTGGGACTGCTCTCCCAACAGGGCAGAGTTGACATTTCGGATCTTAAAGATTTTATCTTTAATTGTGTGTACATGAATGTCTTTGTGGGGGGTTGTGCACACGCATGTGGATGCCAGTGGAGGCTAGGAGGGTGTGTCTGACCCCTTGGGGCTATAGTGATAGGGAATGGTGAACTGCCCAACGTGGGTGCTGGGAACCAAGGCCAGGTCTTCTGCAGCAGTGTGTGCTCATAATTGCTAAGCTCATGTTGTTTATATTGATATCTGAATCTCAACCCACATGTTTAAAAAAAAAAAAAAAGAACAGCCAAGACGACACTGCAGCCAGAACTCTCTTTGACATGCTCAGGTCAGGGGTCATGCCTGAATCAGTCATTCTGCCAGAGAGAATATGTGCATTGGAATGCCCAGACCTAGACACATCTTCTCTGGACAGGCATGGCACCTGACCAGAGCTGGCCAAAGGGACCACTACCTGGGATGTCCTAAGAAAGGGACCTCCCTTCCCTTGGTGTTGTGACCACATTGGTTTGGAGGAACACAGTCCTTGAATGCATCCCTGACCCAACTTTCAATCCCCTGTGGACTGGAACAAGGGAGTTAATTTTTTGGAACTAGGGGTTCTCATCTAAATAGCCCCTTCTCAGAGCCACTGTGAAGCCCAGACCCTGGTCCCTCCTGTGGACGGGAGGGTCACAGTTTTAGAAAGGGTGCTGAGTGGGGCTCTTGGGCAGAGTGGAGTTCGTTTATTCAAGGACACTGATGTCCTTTCTAATTTCTCTTCAGGAACTGCCTTTCTGACTAAGTGACCCCACTCTGTGTGTGTGTGTGTGTGTGTGTGTGTGTGTGTTTGTATGTGGAGGTCAGAGGTCAACCTTGGGTGTCTTTCTTAGTCATAATTTTATTTTTTAAATTGTATTACACATATTTATTGGGAGGGCGAGCCAATGCGTGTGGGGCTCAGGTGACTTCTAGGAATTGATTCTCACTCTGTCATGGGGATCCTGAGGAGTAAAGTCAGGCAGTCAGGGTTGGTGGCAAGTGCTTTAACCTGCTGAGCTACCTTGAGGATCTTACCTTAAAATTTTTTGTTACATTTATTTACTTATGGGGGTGATATGTGTCATGGATTGCCTATAGAGGTCAGAGGACAAGTTGTGGGGTTTGTTTTCCCCCCTTCCATGTAGGTCCCACAGATTGAACTCAGGTTGTCAAGCTTGTTAGTAAGAGCCTTCACATGCAGAGACATCCCACTGCTCACCCCCAGTATCTTTTGAAATAAGATCTCTCATTTTTACCTGGAGTTTGATGACTCATCTGGTCTGGCCAGGAGGCCCCATTGTCCACTTGTCTCTACCTTCCCAGAAAATGGGTTTACAAGCCCATGCCGTCATACCTAGCTTTTTGACATAGTGCTGGGACTCGAACTCAGGGTCTCATGCTTGTACAGCAAGCACCTTTCCAATTGAGCCATCTCCCCAGCCCTGGCCTGTATCTGAATTAGTAACATAAATGCTTCCGGACCCCGTGCCTTTAGCAAGTACCTACCAGAATCTGTTGGTGCTCTTTTTCTATCTCATAGCCTCCAAAATGGACTATGCCTGGTCTGGCCTGGATGACCTTATTGTTCAGAAGCTTGGCATAAACCCCTGTAAAAGAAAGGAAGGCACGTTCATCATGAGCTATCAGAGAGAGTATCACACTGAAGAAGTTCTTACTGGTATGGGCTGTCTTTACTTTAGGGGTCTTTAAGAACAGTGGGTTCAGCTGCCAGTGAGAGTGATTCTGAATCTCAAAAGAAACTGGACTAAGTCTCCTTTTCTATTTAAAAAAATTTACTTTTATTTGTGTGTGTGTATGTGTGTGTGTGTGTGTCTGTCTGTCTGTCTGTGCCTGGGTATACCAACAGAGGCCAGAAGAGGATGTCAGAACCCCTAGAGCTGGAGTTCCATGCAGCTGTGAGTCATGGGAACAGACTCGGGTCTGCAGAGCAGCAAGCGCCCTCCGTGGATCAACCTTCTCAATCCCCTCCGTTCTGTCTGTGTTCATGCGTGCTTACCACCCATTACAGTTATCTGCTCTCTACATATGTCATGCATGTCTCTGTGTGTGCTTGTGGAGGTCAAAGGACAACCTCTGGGTTGGTGTTTCATGTGCTGCCCGCTTTTCTTTTGATGTCTGAGATGAGGTGTCTCACAGGCCTGGAACTTAGAAGGTAGACTAGGCCAGTGAGCCCCAGGGAGCTGCCTGGCTCTGCTCCCCTAGTGCTGGGACTGAAAACACATCACAGAGACATGGGTTTTCTTATCGTTGTTGTTGCTGCTACTGCTGTTGTTGTTGCTGCTGCTGTTGTTGCTGCTGCTGTTGTTGCTGCTGCTGCTGCTGTTGGTGTTGCTGCTGCTGTTGCTGCTGCTGCTGTTGCTGCTGCTGCTGCTGTTGTTGCTGCTGNTGCTGTTGTTGCTGCTGCTGCTGCTGTTGGTGTTGCTGCTGCTGTTGCTGCTGCTGCTGTTGCTGCTGCTGCTGCTGTTGTTGCTGCTGCTGCTGTTGGTGTTGCTGCTGCTGCTGCTGTTGTTGCTGCTGCTGCTGTTGGTGTTGTTGCTGCTGCTGCTGTTGGTGTTGCTGCTGCTGTTGTTGCTGCTGCTGCTGTTGGTGTTGCTGCTGCTGTTGTTGTTGCTGCTGCTGTTGTTGTTGCTGCTGCTGTTGTTGTTGCTGCTACTGCTCCTGCTGTTGTTGCTGCTGCTGCTGTTGGTGTGTGTTTGCTTTACATGGGTTGTAGGGTTTGATTGGGGTCCTCATGCTTTCCAGGCAAGAACTTTACTGGCTGAGCCATCTTCCTGGCCCATGTTACACATGTTTACATAAAGGTTTCAAAATGAAAATATGAAAAAAAAACCCAACAACTTGTTTCATAGTTAAAGTTACTGTTGCTATGATAAAACATCTGTCACCAAAATCAACTTGAGGAGGAAGGGATTTGACTGGCTTACACCTCCTACTGACTTAGTCCATTGAGGGAAGGTGAGGCAGGAACTCAGACTGAGCAGGAACTTGGAGGCAGGAGCTGATACAGAGGCCACGGAGGGGTGCTGCTTACTGGCTTGCTCTTTGTGGCTTGCCCTTTGTGGCTTGCTCTTTGTGGCTTGCTCAGCCTGCTTTCTTGTAGAACTCAGGACCACCAGCCCAAGGGTGACCCCATCCACAATGGGCAGGATTTCTATCAATCACCAATTAAGAAAGTTCCCTGCAGGTCTGCCTACAGACTGATCCTATGGAAGCATTTCTCAACTGAGGTTCTCTTCGCTCAGATGACTTGAACTTGTGTCAAGCTGACATAACACTATCCAGCAGATCTTGGCAAAAGCTTAATAAATATTGGCATTAAAAAACTGGCTGGAACCCTTCTTCCCCCTGGAGCCACTGGCACAGACACAGACACTTGAAGGTGTCTGAAAGTGATGTGTGGTACATTGTAACACTAAAATACACACCCTTGGGTGGAGATTTGAGATGCCAATGAGATATGTACTACGTGAAACGGTAAGTTAATCCTTGAGTAACAGATAGCATTTGTGAGAGAAAGCCAGCTCCATGAAAATGCTCCAGAGGCCTGCACTGTAACATAAAAGCCTCCACTCTGCCTAACGGGGCCTTTTGAGCTTCTAAACTCTCTACCTGCTCTGACCTACATCCCCCTTCTTTGAAGGACGCTGGCTTTCCTCTCTGCCCCTGCCTCATTTTGTGTGTGTGTGTGTGTGTACATTCACATGTGATCCTGTGGGGTGTCATTCCTTAGAAGCCACACCCTTTTCTATCAATGGAGTTCTCACCTTTCCCCTAGAACTCCCAATTCAACTGTGCTCGATGACCAGTGAGTCCTTGATTCTCCCATCTCCACCTTCCAGCACTGGGGTTGCACGTGCATTTTCCCATGCCTGGCTTTCTGAAAAATCTTGGTGTCTGGAGGTACGGCTTAGGTCCTGGCTCCTGTGCCTCACTTGATTGACTGAGTCACCTCTCTCCCCATGCTCTCAGATACATCTGCTCCTGCTAATCTCCATGTCTCTGTCTGGTTCCTTGTTCTGAGTCACAAGAACTTGGAACCCCCCAGGAGGTGCCTCATAAACCTAATATCGAGCCTGAGTTTCTACCCTGTAGAAGTGGAGCAGGACCAAGACTCACAACTTATGCACAGCAGGTCATCAGCAAGCAAGCAGCTCTGGCCAATGAGACACTCACTTATTTTTCTTCCTTCCTTCCTTCCTTCCTTCCTTCCTTCCTTCCTTCCTTCCTTCCTTCCTTCTTCCTTCCTTCCTCCCTTCCTCCCTTCCTTTTTTTTTTTTTTTTTAAGTTGGGGTCTCCTGTATCCCAGGCTGTATCAAGCTCACTATCTAGCCAAAGGATGACCCTGAACTTCTAATTCTCTGCCTTTATCTCCTGAGTGCCAAGTTACAGATGTGTGCTAGCTACCACACTCGATTTACACGATGCTGGAGATGGAAGCAAGGACCTCACGAATGCTAGGCAAGGGCTCTAACAATTGAGCTACAACCCTACTCCATTTCAGATATTTTTCGAATCCTAATTTTGTTTGTTTTAGGGTCATAAAGCAGCATGTAGTGTTCCTGCCCAGAAACGGGTAAGTACAATGTGTACTTGATAGTCTTAAGCTGTCAAAAGAGCCCCCCTGGAATAGATGCATTTCTAAAGTTTAAGGTGGGCTTGAACAATTGGTGCAGTTGTATTGGGGGTGTGGTTAGTTTTAATTATAAACTTGACACAACCTACAATGACTGGGGAGAAGAGTCTTAATGAAGGACTGTCTAGAATCTAGATTCTAGATCTAGACTCTAGATCAATTTATTGTAGAAAGAATATCTCATATATTGTATGATTGCAACACTTGTCAATTAAAAAACCTATGGCCAATGGCTTAGGCAGGATATGGGACATTCAGGAGGAGAAAAGAATTCTGGGATAGAGCCAGGCAGCAGATCTCCCTCACTTTCTCTTAATCCTTGTGCTGAAGACTTCATTAAAATATATTTTATTAATAAAATTTATAATTAAGATATATTTTATAATCATATATCTGCTTCCTAAACTGTCTAGTTCTGATATTTTTTCTGTGTCAAAGAAATGAATATTGGTTTGGCTCCAGTGAGGTCTCTAAAGACCAGGGAGCCGCTCAGGCTGCTGAGGTTGATGATGTCGAGCCCCTCTGTCTCCCCATGCTTAGCAGAACTGTGACTTCGTCTGGCATACAGAGAGTGCTGGAGAGTATTCAAGCAGGGCAGAGAAGTGAGTAAGGGGTTCCAGAAAGGAAACTGAGAGTGTGGAAACTGAGGTAAGAAGTGTGGTGGTCCCAAGACTGGTTAGGACGGACACTGCCTGTGGTGTTACCGGCAGGCATTGGACATTGGAGGGCGCTCCCGGGATGTCTAGGTTCTTACATCTTAGAGCAAGGAATTGCATCAGGGATGCGCAAGTGGCAGTAAAACAGAAATAGTTTATAGCACTTCAGGCAATGGAAGTGGGGGAGACTGGGGAAAGGTCAGAGGTTCAATGGTGGATGATGAACCATGGATCAGGATTTTTCCAGCCCAGTGTGGTGGGCTTTTGGTTATCTGAGTAGCAGTCATATTTTCTCCAACATGCCTGGGACATGTCAGCCTTGGTCAGAGAGTATTCCAGCCTTTCTCTGCCATTGTTCTTTTATTCAAATGTTAACCGTGTGTGTGTGTGTGTGTGTGTGTGTGTGTGTGTCTGTGTCTGTGTGTGTGTGTGTGTGTGTGTGTCTGTGTGTAGATTGTACAACCTTGGTTGTTACCCACTGTCCACATTGTTTTGTAAGGCAGGGTCTCAGCTAGGCTGGCTGACCAGTGAGCCTCAGGGGTCCCTGACCCTCAGGGCTCCTCCCCAGTGCTGAGGTTACAGGTACATAGCATGTCCATGTTTTTTATGTGGGAGCTGGGGTTCGAACTCACATCCTTGTGCTTACAGGACAAGTGCTTTACTTACGGACCTATGTTCCCAGCCTCATGTGCCTCTCTTTCCATCCTACTTTTCCTTACACAGTGGGACAGACGGGAACAACATGTGAAGAAATGGAAGTCATTGAACTTCTGAGTAATTTTTACCACAAAAATGACTGTTTGGAGGCAGGAGAAACGGCTCAGTGGTTAAGAGCACTTTTAGCTCTTCCTGTGGACCTGAGTTTGGTTCTTAGCACCCACACTGCATGGTTTATAAATGTCCATGGCTCCAGATCCAGGGCATCTGAGGGGCTCTTATAGACTTCATAAGCACCCACAACACATGTGCCACATACAAATAAACGTATACAGAAATGAAAATAGAAATAAATATATTTTTAAAAATCTACCATTTAAGCAGCTAGATCTAAGTGCTTTATTAACAAAAACTGTGAGCCTATACATAGTGATACTATGTATCACTAGACGTAGTGATATGGCTAGATCAGCACCCACAATCCCAGCTTCCTGGACCCTGGATCCCCTGGAGAAGTAATTCATAGGCAAGGGTTTGCTGCCCACTTACTGGATTCCAGAAGGTGGTTCGGCACTTCTGTTCTTTTCGTGGGCTCCTCTACCAGGCTCTTCAAGAGGAGGGGTGACATCTTATCAAAGGGTTCTTTTGCCTGTTGTAGTTCCTGTATGGGGCTTTTCACAACTTCCATCTCCTCGTGAAAAATGGAACTGTCTGTCTAGAGTCAAAGGTTATTTCCTGGGAAGAAAAACAGGAGTCCTGGAATTACCATGAGAAATCACGCACATATTCTCAGTTTTTGACAAATGTACCTCTTGTCTCTACATGGTGTGCCATGGCTCGGGCTGTCCCCGCCTCTCATCCACTGGACACTGCATTCCCACACAGGGCTGCCTCATTAATCATTTGACATCACACACCATAACCCAATATGGCAACATGCTCCAAACTCTCCCATGACTCTCCCAAGTTTTTCTAAAATGTGTTCCTGAGATGTTTCTGGGGCACATGGGGGTGGGGGTGGGGGTGGGGAGAAAGAAAGAACTCTCAGGGGCTAATACATTTGGAAAGTGCCCTAGTTTTCTGTTGTTAATGACAAGATATCCTGTCAAAAGGAGTCAGTGTAGGGGAGGAAAGGGTTTATTTGGGCTTACAACTCCAGATTATCAAGGGGAAATTGAGGCAGGAACTCAAACAACTAGTCACGCTTACACCTGCAGTCAAATGTGGAGAGGAATGAAAGCCCCCATACTAGCCGCTCCCTTTGCTTCCTAGCTTTCTTCCCTCTCACACCATGCAGAGCCTAGGGCATGGCACTGCCCACAGAAGGCCAAGTCTTCTCGCACCAGTTAACCCACAGACACCCAGAGGCCAATCTGATCTAGAGTCATTCCGACTCTTCCCAGATGATTCTAGATTGTGTCGAGCTGACAGTTATGAGTCTTCTTTCTGACGTGTCTGCAAATCACATTCACAGAGATGTGAACCAGGATCCCTTGAACATACTGAGTGTTTGCAAGATGCAGGCATTCATATGTCACCTTCTGGACCTGTCTGCTAATAGGGGGTGATAGAGGGGTGACAGAGCCTGGAGGTGACTGTATCCCAGAGACCTGGGACATGCCTAGGACTCAGGGTCAAGGCTATTTTCAGTTGACAGTTGTTGGAAACTCCACTTTCCTCATAAACACCCATTCCCAGCCCCCTTTAATATTCTCTCTCAATTACTCTTTTAGATGTCATTTGGCATTAACGTTATTGCCTTGAAACAGAACTTTACAAATTCCACATTTAATTCCACATTTATTGTTTTGTGGGAATGGTGGGGAGCAGAAAGTGTGCGTGTGGAGGTCAGAGGACAATTATTCTGTGCGGTTGGTCGGCTCCTCCCATTCTTGTGTGAGTTGTGGGGATTGAACTCGGGTCATCCGGCTTGCAAAGCGAGCACATTCACCTACTGAGCCATCTCACTGGCTCCCAATCCCACACTTTCTATATCATCCACAACTCTGGACTCCTTCAAACAAGCCAGGGGCTGCTTGGAGAATCCCCTGAAGTTGAAGGTGAAATCAAGAATGCATGTCTATGAGTTTTGCTCTTTTTCCCTTGGAGAAGTTCCATACCTTTCGAGAAGACACAAGAGAATGTAGAGGTACTGTGAGGTTGTTAGTACAGTAGCTGCGTAAGAACTATTTCCAGAAATTAGTTGGTCTGTCCTCTCCCCAGCGTCCTGTTCGGTAGCAAAGGTTGCACAATCCGCAACACAGCCTGGGGATCTGCTTAACACACAGTCCTGCCCTGCACCCACTTCTGCCCCTTTCTGCCTTCCAATGCCTGCCCCAACTCCCCCTCCCCCCACAACCCTACTGCTCTTGGACCCATTGTGTTTCCAGTAGGGTCAAGTTGGACTGGGCCCCACCCTGGCTAATCCCGGCTTCTTTCATGCCAACTCATCCTAAAGTGGTAGGTAAAACGCAGGCTCACTCCTACCACCATCATTTCTTTGGGTCTCACCTCACCCCCACCCGGACCTGATCCCTAGATGAACATCTAGGGGATCTGCTTGGGGAGTTCCCGCTGCTTTAGTAGCTTGGCGACCACCTTGGGGCACTCGAGTCACAAATCCGAAGCCTCTTACCCTGCAGATGATAGTTCCGGGGCGGGCGCGCAGGAACCTACTCAGAGCGTCGCCATGACAACGCGGACGCTTTCCAGGATATGCTGGGGGACGCGCCCAAACGGCCCACAAATGTGGGGGAAGTTGGGTGGTTTCTACTCTGGGACGAGGGTTAACTTCTTTGGGTTCTGAGCAGTATGCAGAGCCTGAGAAAGACCAGAGAGCGCCACTTAGTATGAGAAAAACTAATGGATTCCCAAAGGAGCAGAGAAAGTTAGGCCACTCTGAGGGCTGGGCAGCCTGCCTGCGCATCTGGGGGCGGGGCCCCTGGCATAGTGGGCGGGGCCTCCTGACCAGGATCCCCCTTTTTTCCCCTCCCAGTTTTACACTTTGATAAAGTTCGTATACTAGCAACTTTAGGAAGTATGCCAAAAAGAAGCTCCCCTTCTCCCGCTGCAACCAGGGCCAAATCTCAGCCAATCCAGTTTCACGTGTACCTTCTACTATTTTGAAGACATTCCCACATTCTCTTGCATATTTTTTTTAAAAATCGTTTATCTTTTATTTCTTTGACAATTTTGTACATGTAAACCATGTATCTCGATTATATGCACCCCAGCCTGGACCAAGAGCCCTCAATCCATCCCCTTCCCCGCCACATCATCTTCTCTTTTGTTAATAATCCACTGACTCCAATTAGTGCCCCCTGCTGGAATGCTGGAATGCTGGCCTGACCTTGTGCAGGTCTGGCTCAGATAACCATGGCTGTGCAGGGAGTTCACCGTGCAAAGGCATGTCACAGCCAGAAGACAGCATTTCACAGCGCTCTTCCCTTCCTCTGGCCCTTCACCACTTCTTTGATTTTCCTTTAGCGTTAGGTTGACATAGATGTTCTATATAGGCTGAGCACTTAATAGATGCTTATTCTAAGCACTCTGACCGCTTATAAATCTCTGCATAAACCGGTGCCTACTACAGAGAGCAGCTTCTCTGGCCAAGGTAAAGGCTGTACTAATTGATGGTATAAGCATATGTATTTAGAAGGTTGTTTGGCAACATGTGGTTTAGCATCAGTAGTAGGTTCTTAGAGTACTGACCCAGCAGACACCAGCTTTTTACTGGGTTCACAGCACCAGGCCTGAATTCCTACTTGTGGACAAGACTTTAAGTTTAATCCAAAATCATTGGATGTTTACAGCGTCCATTCAAAACTCTTTCCAGCTTCTCTTCTGGTCTCCCCTTTCCTGTATGACTTGACGATTGATGTTATTTGCAGGCATATGTGAGGAGACTCTGATTACAGAGTCCAGACTGTGTCTAACTTCCCGTCTACTGTCTGCTTCCACACCTGTTGTGCTGGAAATAACCCTTTCCCCATCTGGGAAGGTTCACTGGTTTTTGTTAGTTTGGTTTGGACCCACTTTTTCCTCTTATCAACATTCCTACCTATAAAACAACCTCGTCTTGGGACTGGAAGGGTGGCTCAGTGGTTAAGTGTGCTTGCTTCCAAACCTGATGACCTTAGTTTAATCCTTAAATCCATCTGATGGAAGGAGAGAAGTGACTCCTGTAAGTTGTCCTCTGACCTCCACATGTGTTCTGCAGCACACACACACATACACACACACAGAGAATATTAAAAAAAAACCTCATCTTTCAACACTAGCTTTGGGTACGATTCACTTTCAACCAGAACTCACTCCATGCACATATGACAGCTTGGAGCCCCTGCTCTCCCTGTCCCCTCTTGCATGTTGGGGTTCTAGGTGTGCCACCACACCCAGCTCCATCTTTATCTCTTATAATATTTATCTCTTTGTATGCTACACCACTCATTGTTTGTGTATGTGCCTTGTTTTTGGTTTTGAGATAGTCTCATGCATCTTGGGCTGACTTAAAGCTTTGCTATGTAGCCAAGGAGGGCCTTAACTTTTTAATTTTCCTACTTCCACCTTCCCAGTGCTGGAATTGCAAATGTGCACTGTCAGTCACTCTCAGTGTATGTGCAGTGCCAAGGGGCCAGGCACCTGGAGGGCTTTGTGCATGCTAGGCAACCATGCTACATCCCCAGATCTATGCATATACCTCAACAGCAAAATTCTTAGGGGAAGGGCCTCATGTCTCATCTCTGGCTCTCCCACAGCCCTTGACGCAGTTCTTAGTCCATAGTGATTACTTGGTTACTGTTGGCTGAGAGAATGAACACTGTCATTGGGTGAGCTCACAGGTTGCTTTAGTTCCTTCTTGTTTGTGCTCCAGCAAGACGAGACTTCAGGAGAGCAGACATGCACCCATCTTCCAGCTCTCATGCCCCTTCCCCCAGCGCGGACCACAGGATGTTTCCATGCACATATGCATATGTGTATTGTGCTTTGTTTAAATGTGAATGTAGCATTTTTCTTAGTGAAAACATATTTCCTATTATACACAGAAAGCACCCATGTGGTCACATAGCAATTAGCAACAGGGCCTGTTGTCACATGTGGTCACTGTGTGTTGTCAATGTCCACTATCTCATAGCAGCTCAGGTTCTTGCAGGATCTGCTGCATCCAGACCAAGCATAGATGCTTGATGAATTTCGGGCTGGGCACATCATCTAACTCTGGCTCCCAAGACTCTCGTTCCTGGGAGAAGCCTGTAGATGGCTTTCTCTCTGGTAAGAAGGACAGACAGAGGTATGCTACTGCACCAGGTACTTTCCCCATAGCCATGACAAAATGCCTGACAAAACAACCTTAGAAAGGATGGGTTCATTTTGGCTTAGGTCAGGAGTACAGTCCACCATGGGGGACGGCATGCCAATCACAGTGTGAGGCGGCTGGTCACACTCAGTTCTCAGTCTGGAAGCAGAGGAGACTGATGCTGGTGCTCAGCTCACGTCTTTCTTTCTTCTTTCTTTCTTTCTTTCTTTCTTTCTTTCTTTCTTTCTTTCTTTCTTTCTTTCTTTCTTTCTTTCTTCCTTCCTTCCTTCCTTCCTTCCTT
>NC_034594.1:94881361-94896361 GCF_900095145.1 Mus pahari
CTTTCTTTCTTTCTTTCTTTCTTTCTTTCTTTCTTTCTTTCTTTCTTTCTTTCTTCCTTCCTTCCTTCCTTCCTTCCTTCCTTCCTTCCTTCCTTTTTCTTTTTTTTTTTCTTTCTTCAGACCAGGTCCATAAAATGGTTCTGCCTACACTCGGGGTGTGTCTCTCCACCTCAGGTTAGCAGGTCTGAAAACTCGCTCGCAGACAAGTCTAGAGATTTGTCTCCTAGGTGACTCTAGACCCTGTTAGATTAGTCATCAGTATGAACTGCTGCCATATCTTTCTCTTTCTGAACTTTGTGGCTCATGTTCTTACTCTTACAGCTTCAAACACCTGACATATAGTGATTTCTTGTGTGTGTGTGGGGGGGGGCGTGCATGCATGCGTGTGCACACACATGCATACATGTGTGTGCATGTGCATTCATCTGTACATGTGCATTCATGTGTACGTGTGAAGACCAGAGCATAGCCTCCCACATCATTCCTAAGCCATCGTCCACTTCGTTTTATGAGAGAGTGTCTCTAACTGGCCTGGAACCGACCAGTTCATCTAGGATGGCTGACTGCCAAGTCCCAAGGATCCTCCTGTCTCTGCCTCACCAGCACTAAGTTTACAAGCTGGTAAAACCATGCTTGGCCCTTCTTATGTGGCCTTTGGGACTCAAACTCTCACGTCCTGATGCTTTAAAGGTAAATACTTTACCGAGTGAAATCTGTCCTACCCCATCCACACTCTCAGACTGATTTCTAATCCCCTGGTGTCCCTTCAGTGTAACTGGCATGGAAGCTTGTTAAGAATCCAGAATCTCTGGTTGTCTGAAGCCTCCTGAATCAGAAACCACATTTTAGTATCATTCCACGGAGATATTTGTGTGCTCATTAAAGTCTGAGAATTCTGGACCAAAGGATGCTCTCCCATTATGGCCGCTCTAGAAGGTTAATTACTTCCTCTATCCATGTGCATGTTGCAGTTGGCATTCACAATGGCCAGACAGAGCGGTGCCCCAGGCCCCAGGAGGATGCAAAGATATGAGCAAGACAACAGGCACAGAAGCTTGTCACAAGTGTCCATGGAACAGGAGGGCCCTTGATTCCCTTGTTTAAATCTCTCTGGGGATGTCACACTGGGTGGGGAATAAAATTCAAAATGCTTACCATGCTCTCAGGGTGAAGCAGGACTTAGCTGCCACCCCACTCCTGCCTTCTCTTTTCGCCCCCTACTCCACTGCCCTATCCTTTCCTGGCACTGTGGCAACCTAGACTAACTTCTGACCCATTTTACTCCCATGGGGAGCTGGGGGCCCTGCCCTCTCCTCTTGGATCTTCATTGATCTGTGACTCTTTTCATTGTCCAGTTGAGCCCCGCCTGAATTTAAGATTTCAAAGTTTCACACGGTGGTTGTTTCAAGACACCAACTTTGTGATACCAACTTTGTGAACATCAACTAGTCAGAAACTTGACTGACTCCTAGCCAGTTCCATTTATACACTAGGACCCCAGCCAGGGAATGGTGCCACCCATGGTGGGCTAATCTTCTCATCTCAGTTAATGTGATTAGGATAATCTCTGTAGTCATCCCAAGAGACTAACCTGACCCAGAATATCCCTCACAGGTGTGCCTGAGTCTTCTAGGTGCTTCTAGATCCTTTCAAGTTGACAGATTGCCATCACACTTGATATTTGAATATACTGGTAATGATTTTTGTCTTGAATTTTTTTTAAAGTGCTATATTAATCTTTGATCCTTCCAAACTCCCATATGATCGTTCTCCCATTCTTGCTCCCATGATTACCCTGAAACAACATTTCAAATAAGATACAACAGGGGACTGGAGAGATGTTGCTCATGCAGAGGACCTGGGTTCAATTCCCAGTACCCACATAGTGGTTCACAACCATATAAAACTCCAGCTCCAAAGGATCTGAAGTCTTCTTTTGACTTTATAGGCTCTAGGTATGCATGTGATTATATGTATGTGTATATATATGAATGTTTCTTGAATATATATATATATATATACACATATATATTCAAGAAACATTCATTTATTCATACACACAAAATTAACTTTTAATTCTAATATATAATATATTATATCTACACACACACATATAATGTTCATTAGTGCTTTGCCTCCATGTGTGTCTGTATGAGCATGTCAGAGTCCTGGAGTTACAGGCAGGTGTGAGCTGCCATGTGGTTGCTGGGTATTGAACCCTGGTTCTCTGGAAGAACAGCTAGTGCTCTTAACCAGCCAGCCATCTCTCCAGCCCCAAAAATAAAGTAAGACAGAGCAAAGAAAGCTTGTTTCTCCTCCCTGCTGGTGAAGCCTGGAAATCTTGGAAGCAGATCATGGACCACATCATCTGACAGTGACCCATGCTGTTAGCTGAGAATCTGAACAAGGCTGTCAGCCAACTATTTATAAAACTAAGCTAAACTAAACTAAACTTATTCTTGGACAATCCAATACATGTATAGAGTACTTCTTTTATTTTTATATTATTTGTTTTGTGAGTATGGGTCATGGTACACGTGTGGATATCAGAGCCTAACAGCAAGGCCAGGCCTCGCCTTCTACCCGGTGGGACCTGGGGGATTGAACTCAGGTGCTCAGGCTCGGGGTGAGCACTGTATTCACTGCGATGGGTCACTGCTATATTCACTGTCTCTCTATGTGTATATAACATGCTCTCTCTGAAACCCACTGAGTGCCTTTTAGCTTCCTTCCCTCCCTCTCTCCCTCCCTCCCTCCTTTTTTTCCCCTCCCTACAAGTCATTTTCTTCCATCCTTGTCTTCTTTGTTTTATGACCTGCTCAGTTTAACCAGGACCCTCTGTGTGACCAGGGCTTTGGAGTCATCCATCAGAACCTTGTGGGCATTCCACTGGATACACAGCTGAAGACAATGACTGTCCCTTTCCCGAATGGTGATGCTGAAGACGGGTATTTAGCCTCACTGCATAAATGAGGCTGAAGTCTCTGGGGTTCAAGTAACTTGCCCAAGGTTCTGGTATTACTTGATTGTTAACTCAGGACTTGAATCCAGGTTTGGCTGTTAATATTCTTCTACAGTGCATGTATGGAGGTCAGGAGACAAGTAAGTTTTCTCCTTCCACAGTTTGAAGATTCAGGGATTGAACTCAGGCCATCGGATTTAGAGGCAAGCACCTTTACCTGCTAAGCTACCTCGCCAGCCCACAAGTATTCTGTGGGCTGAATAAGCCACGTGGGTTTCTCTGGGAAGGTTGGGGCACTCCTGACCGGCCATCCATGATGATAAGGATTTGAAAGCACTCACAACACTCTCTCAGAGGTGGCTCTATTTGATCGACTTTAACTCTCATATTTCATTTAAATATCAAAAGGATGCCAACAAACGGTGGAGGAAAATGCAAAAAGCAAAGAAGAGCATGCTTCCCTGAGAACCCAAGTCTACCTTTCTAGAGAGTAAACACAGAGGTGGGAGCATTAAAACCTCATTACAATGTGAATGTCAAACCTTTGTAGTTCGGTGTTCAACAGGAAACCACTCTGGCTCATTACTCATGGCTCATCAATCCACCATCAGTTCTGCTCTCGGTAAAGCTGCCATGCAAGGCACAGGTCTCTCCATGGAGCTAACCCTATGCCTCCGATGGCTCTCTTTGAACCTGTGCAGTCATTTGATGGACACCTTGGACTCAAACATTTGAGTAGCCCATTTCTTTCTCTTTCCTCTATTATCTCCTCCCACAACCTCCAAACCACTAAATCTCAAATATTCCTTAGGGAAGCCTCTCTGGAGGGCAAGCATATTAGTCAGTGTTCTCTAGAGGAACAGAATTATAGAATGCATCTATAGGTCTATCTATCTATCTATCTATCTATCTATCTATCTATCTATCTATCTATCTATCTATCTATCCTAATTTATTAGAATGGCTTACAGGCTTTGGTCCAGCTAGTCCAACAATGGCTTTCTACCAAGAGAAGATCCAAGAATGCAGTAATTGTTCAATCTGCAAGGCTGGATGTCTCAGCTGGACGAGAGTATACACTGGAATCCAAAAGAAGTAAGCTCTAATGTCACTGAAGGAATGGATTTGCCAGGAGAGCCAGAGCATCTGGCAAAGACAAAGCTTTCTTCTTTCTTGTCCTTTATAAGGCTGCCAGCAGGAAGTGTGGTCCAGATTAAAGGCACATCTTCCCACCTTAAAGATCCAGATGAGATGTATGTTCTTCCCACTTCAAACGATTTAATTAAGAAAAACATCATCCCTCACAGTTGTACCCAGCTGCTTGGGTTTTAGTTAATTCCAGATGTAGTCACATTGACAACCAAGATTAGGACTTCAGTGGTGGCTGCACAAAGATGACAGCTGCTGGGTCACCCCTCTCTCCACGCTGGCTCTTTCCATCCCAGCTGGCTTCATTCTCAGCAAGGATGTCCCAGTGCTCTAGAAACGACTGCCATCTTGCTATCAGGTTGATCACGATGCCCACATATAGGATGCGTTGGTGCCACTCCTGGTCAAAATGAGTCCAGGGCCTGCCTCAGGACCAGACACTGCTCAGTTAGGTGAGGGATGGTGATGCTGCTTCTCTGTTGGGTCACATGTTAACTCTTAGGCTGTTCTTCCTGAAAGCCTTAACAAGGCTCATGGTCTGAGAGTGGACAAGAAAAGCTGTGTAAGTAAGAAGAAGAATGGAATTAAGACAGGCTTGACACTTATCTAATATAGACCATGTGCTTGGCCTACAAGCCTGGTGACAGGTAGGGCTCAACTAATGTACAGATCCACCAGCCTTAGTTGTCTGATGCCTTCCTGTGTGTGTGTGTGTGTGTGTGTGTGTGTGTGTGTGCGTACCCTGTAGACATGTGAACACATATGTGCATATATGTGAAGGCCAGAAGTCAGCCTCAGGAGTCATTCTTCAGGCACCATGCAGCTTGGTTTGTTTGTTTGTTTGTTTGTTTTGTTGTTTTGAAACATGGTTTCTCCTTGAGACCTAGGGCTTACAGATAAAGCAAACCCTGGGGAGCTGCCTATCTCTGCTTCCCCTAGAATCACATATATACCACCAAAGTTGGCTTTTTAATGCAGATGCTAGGGATCAAACTCAGGTCTTCACACTTACCTTACAATCACTTTACCATCTCTATATACTTTGCATAGAATTTACTGACGTCTGAAAAATAATTGCTCACTCTGCATTCCACAGTTGCTTTGTCTGCTAACCAAAAGAATTATTCATTTTGTGGTGATGCAGAACTCTTAAATTAAGTAGCATCCTTCTTAGTGTCCTAGAGAGGATGAAGTTGTAGCACTGCAGATGGTCCGCATAGGCTGAGGTTGGCAAGGGTAATCTCCACTGGCCTCTATCACCCTAACGGAGCACGCGGAGCAGAGCAGGGGCTTGATAAATATTTGTTGAATAATGTTAATTCTCTAGCATATCTTATTTCTGCTGTGGGAAAAGAAAAAAGAAACAACATAAGACATAATTAAATTAAATTAAATAATTAAAAAAAAAAAAAAAAAAAAGAATCACCAGCCAGCTTGGTGAATCCTCGTCACAATGTGAAGAAAATAAGATAGTTTTCTAACTCAGTGTGATAGCTGATGTTACTAGTTGATGCAATTAACTAGTTAGGTTAATTGAGACAGGACGGCCCACTGGAACTGTGGGCGGCACCATCCCATAGGCTGCGGTCTTGAACCCAGTTAAAATGGAGAAAGTAAGCTGAGTTCCAGCATGCATCTCTCTCTGCTTCCTGACTGTGGGTGCCATGTGACTATCTGCCTCTCGCTCCCACCACCGTGCCTTCCCCACCATGATGGTCTGTGCTCCCAGACTGTGAGCCACACTAAACTCTTCCCCCTGAGCTGCTTTTGTCAAAGTATTTTATCACAGCCTCTGAAAAAGTAACTAGCACGTTTAGTCAGCATCCAGTCAGATCTCTACCAAAGCAGCAGAAGTGTCCTCCTTGGATATGTCAGGGAAGGGTACTTGCTTATACATGCAGGACTGTGTTTAGCCAAACAAAAGAGGAGACGCCTCAGCCCTTTCCGACAAGTAGGAAGCTACAAGCAGTAACCAAGCGCCTGCAGAGTGCCTGCCTAACTTTAATTTACAAAGCATCCCATAGATCACAAAGATCTGTCCCAGCATCACATAAAACCAGTTGTGATGGAATGTATCTGCAATCCCAGCACTTGGGATGTGGATAGGAGAACCAGACACTCAAGGGCATCCCTGGCTATATCAGAGGGAATTAAAGGCAAGCCTGGGCTAGAGATGCTCTCCCCGCAAACCCCCCCCCCCAAAAAAAAAAGCCTAGAAGGAGAAGGAGTTGGAGAGGACACTGGGATTCAAAGCTGGCTAGAGGCTTGTTGATAGTTTTACAGATTTGCACATGCTGTAAGGAGGCAAAGTATCCTGAAGGACATGCCGAAAGAAGGGGGAAGGAAGGAGGCGTCTTTCCCTTTGCCACTTGATGAAATTTTCATTGAGATTTTCATCTTCTGAAGATCTGTGTCTACCCTTGCAACCTGTCTCAGTGAGTGTGTCTACAAGAGGGCTGGGGAGTTGGCTCAGTCTGTAAAGTGCTTGCCGTGCCAGTGTGAGAAACTTATAAAAAGCCAGGCACAGCAGTGTGTGGACACTTGTTACCCCTGGCACTGGGAAGGCAGAGAGAAGAGGACCCCTAGGGCTCAGTGACCAGAGGTGTAGCCAAATAATGAGCTTCAAGTTCACTGAGAGACCCTGCCTCAAAAGGTAAGGGAGGAATGACGGAGGATGATGGCGTTCACTACCGATCCTTAGTCTCTACACACACCTCCACACAGGCATGCACACGCACACAGGAAGTATTGCTAGAACTTACCCCAAAGTTAAGAACAGACTCTCCTCTCCTGGGGATGACCTTTAAGACACCGTTGGAAGGACATATTGAATATCTAGGGTTCTGATGGTTGGGACTTTGGTTTAATGTTCCACTTTCTGGTACTGTGTGACAGGGGCACTGGAATAGAGAACTAAAGAGGCCACTGACATAAAAGAATGGTCCCTCTCCCTCCCAGGGAGGGTGACATTGAAGCTTGGAGAATGTACAGAACAGTATTTTCCCATAGCGGCCACCACAGTCTCTACCATCTCCCTCTCACACCGAGCAGTGATGTTTGCTGGGCTGTCAGAGTGCTCGCCTAGCGCGCAGGAAGCCTTGGGGTTTGATCTCTAGCTCTGCATGCGCTGGGTGTGGCGACTCTAATCCTAGAAAAATCACTGAAAGCTAAAGAACAAGAGTGTTCTGTAGGACCAAGTTGATGTAGACTTAATTATGTTTGTATAAAAGTCAGCCTAGGAAATGGTAGCTGACCCTATGCCAGGTGTAGGAGACCACATCTGTAATCCCAGGATTAGGAAAATTGAGGCAGGAGGTCTGAGCGGTCAAAGTAAGCCTGGCCTATATAGTGAGACCCTGCCTGTCTCAATCGAGGATTTAAAAAAAAAAAAAAAAAAAAAAAGAAAAGAAGAGAAGAGAAAAGAAAAGGTGTTGCCTACTTGTCACTGCTGAAGGCATGTGACTTAAGTCCTCCAGAGAGAGTACTTTCTGGATTGGAAGGGAAGGAGGGAGGTTGCAGCTGCCTCTAGGCGGGTGTCTAGGGTCCCTCCTCCTCTCGCCTTCCTGCCAGCTCTGTGCCGCCCCCCAGCCCCTCCCTGCTATTCCCAGCAGGGTGGAGTCGCAAGCCGCGTCCAGTCTTTATCAATAGGCACTGCAGGTTAGTTAACAGTCTTGTCACCTCCTTCAGGGAGCAGCAGTCCCTAGCCTGGCTGTGGATCTGGCCGGATTGGGTAGGTCCAGACATGGTTTCTCTGCGCTTGGGGGTCGCCCAGGATCCTGGACGACATGCAGGACGCTGAGCTGGACACAGAGACGGACAGCCAACTCCTGAAGAGGCCAGAGCACAAAGGGGAACAACAGTGGGCGGAGCATGCTCAGCACCATGAGCCCCCGGCTGTCACTGCTTCTTCTGAGGCTGCTGCTGCTCATCAATGCAGCGCACCCTGTGAGTACCCCCGCCCCGCCCCGCGTCCCCCGGAGTGGACCCCACGGACCAGTCCACGGTCCTCTATCGGGTCCTAGGAGTTATGAGGAGCAGCCAATCTGATCTCTCTTCCCTCAACATACTATCGTCCGCTCTGACGGAGCCCTCTTCTCCAAAGGCAAAAACTTCACGGGCTCTGTGTGAGTGAGGCTCAGTCCCCACACCTTCGCTTATCCCTTCCCGCCGCTAAACTCACTTCTTTCCAGGAGACAATTCTGTAGCTGCCAGCAACGACCGCGTGCTAGACATTTGCTCTCTAGGGTATTATCAAAACACCCTGTTCCCTTTTGAGACCCTGGTCGGTCTCAAGCACAGAGGTCAAGGCTCAGAAAGGGGGCGGGAGAGACTTACTGTCAGAATAAAGTCAGAACCACATTTTTCAGGCTAGTAACGTTTTGTTGTTGTTGTTGTTGTTTTTTTTTTTTTTTCCCACGTGCTCCGGTGTGCAGATGGGAAATTTTAGTTTTTGCATCTGTGTGGGATCATTTGAGCCCTCCGTGGCCTGGAGGGACTGGCTTTCTAAAGTCTGTCCATCTTGGGAGCAGTAGTCGCAACAAACTCAGGTAGGAGAGGAAGAAAGTTGGAGGAGGAGAGAGAAACCAGGCGGTTAGTGGTTTGTGTTGCTTTCCCATAGAAACTTCTGGGAACTTTCCCCTGGGATATCTGAGTGAGAGACAGGCTGCACTGAGGCTGGCAGGATGGGACGAACTGGGAAGAAGGTCAAGGCTGACGGGTTGGACTCCAGGGTTACCACAGGGAATGGATCCTGGAGCTGCCATCTGGGTCTAAGACGTTTCCTGGGACATTTTTTGTGCTGTGCTAGGGAGGCAGGAGCAGGTTCAGCTTACATTTTTGTCTCAAAGGTGATCTCAGGAATAAACGGATGGGGAAACTGAGGCTTTGCTTGGTTCAAGTCTTCACTGCACCTGAGACAGCAGCTTATGTACGTCTGTTCAAGCCCCTTCTTTTACAGCCATCAAAGGCCTCGGCGGGAGACCTGCTTTTGATCAGCATGTTAGGAGCCCAGCTGGGACTAGCGCCCAGATCTTTAGACTCCTCACTTTGGAAGGGGTGGGGGGTGTCTGACCTGCCTGAGTTTTGTTCTGTCCCTTGAACCCCTTGTATTTGCATGTCACTTACACCCACATGTGCAGTGTGGGTAGCTCTAGGAGAAAGGCTTCACGTGGGCCTCTGGTTATTGTGTGGGCCTATCCAGACCTGTGATTCTATCTCTTGGGGATTGTGGTAGAAAACGCCTTTAATAAATGAGGGTGGAAGGGCCTACTTTGTTGGACGGTTTCCCAGCTTCTGCAACTTTTCCTGTTGCTCCTTTGACTCTGGGTGCTCGGATGTTGGATTTTGAGATTCGAGGAGAATAAAGACAATGTCTTCCTTCCCCTTGGCTTTCCCTCAGAGGGACATCATAAGTGTCTTCCAAAGAGACCACTCAGACTGACGTGCATGGTCCTAGCTCCCTTCTTTGCCTCTTCCTACAGGGGAGGTATCAGAAAGTTCATTTGCAAGTGGAAACTGAAAGACAGTGACTGCTGAAGGGGGCTGGGTTTTACCATAAGAAACTGAGCCCACCACCTCTGCCGGTTTGCTCCATACAGCAAGTCTGTGTGTGCAGGTGCATGTATGTGCATGCGGAGGCTGGAGAACCTCTTCCGGCCCTGGTTTCTTGAGGCCAGGTCTCTCCCTGGCCTGGGACTCACCAAGTAAGATAGACAGACTGGTCAGTAAGCACTGGGGAGTCTCCTGTCTCCACTTCCCTGGCTCTGGCTAGTATGGCATATGGTTTTAATGTCAACCTGCCACAAACTAGACTCACCAGGCATGCACATGGCACATAGGCATACATGCATGCAGGCAAAATACTCATGCATATAAAAATCTTTTAAAAATTATTATGTCTCTATGCTAGCTCTATTGTTACTTATTATAATATTAATAATATATTTTGATCATATTTGTTCCCCATGTCTTCACTTAACTCTTCCTGGATTCATCCCAACCCCTTCCAAGCTCACCATCCTGCTCTCTCTCCAGTAACCCACTGAGTGGAATTTGTGTTGCTCATATAATCGTGGGTATGGGGACCTACCAGGATCCACACCCCTGAAGAAAACTGACCCCCCCACCTCCATATCAGCGATTAACTGCCAGTAGTTCCTCAGCTAGAAGTGGGGGGTCTCATACGTCCCTCCCCAATCCCTGATGCTATGTTCACTGGCTTGATTTGTTTAGGTAACCTGGGCTACAGTGACTTCATGTGTGTGACTGCCCCCACACGTCAGGAAAACACTGCCTTGTGGCAGTACTCTGTAACTTCTAGCTCTTGTCATCTTTCTGACCCATGATTCAAACAGGGTTTCTTAACTTGGACACAGTTGTTTTTTTGTTTGTTTGTTTGTTTTTGAGACAGGTCTTGTGTAGCCCAGGATGGTCTCCAATTCCCTATGTAACTAAGGACGGTCTTTCTGATCCCACCGCCTCTACCTACTGAGTACAGGTTGCTGGATTGTGGGGTGAGGGTAGGGTGTGGAACTGGGATTTCACGTATACCAGCAAGCACCAGCTGAGTCAACCTTGACACTTTTGACATGTGGACAAGCTATAGCAGCTCTGTGTATTGTATGAGCCTGAGCAGCATCTCTGGTCTCCCTAGATTAGGGGCCAGGAATATTTCTGCAAAGTGGTGACAACAGAAAATATCATCAGGCATTGTCAAATACTCTCTGAATACAAGAAGGGGAATTGCCCCTGTGTCTCAGCTATTGCTTTAAGGTCTGTTATGTTTCTGAGAGGTACATCAGCAGGACAAAAATAGGTGTTGCTGATTGGATTTGAGGCACTGTGATGACAGAGACTCTGAGTCCAGTGATGGAAACAGGCTATTAGAATTTGGATTGTGTGTATCTGTGTGTGTGTGTCTCTGTGTGTGTGTGTGTCTGTGTATGTGTGTGTCCATCATCCCTCAGAACTCTGTCCATCTTGGTTTTTTGAGAGAGTCTCTCACTGGGGTTTGGAACTCACTGATTTGGCTGGGCTGAGCGGTCTGAGAACCCTAAGGACCACCTGTCTCTACTTCCCACTCGTGACATTTTAAGTATGTGTCACTGTGCTTGGCTTTTTTTATGTGGGCTCTTGGGAATTGAACTCAGGTCGTTGAACTTAGAATGCAGTCACTTTATCCACTGAGCTATCTCCCCGCATAGTTTAAATCTTATATACTCTCCCAAAGGCCTGTGTGTGGAAGACTTGTTGCCCAGCCCACAGAACAATCAGGAGATAACCAGACTTGGGAGGTAGAGTCTGATGGGAGGACGTTAGGAGATATTGTGACCCTGGCCCTTCCTCTACCCCTCTCTGCTTCCTGGCTACCCTGAAGCGGGCAGTGTCCTCTGTCATGCAATCTCACTATGATAGACTCGGATGCCACCAGCGCCAATGACACTCTAGGTCAAAATACATCCTTTGTCCTTAGCTGATTTTCTCTGTTACGTCATCAGAGCCGTGGGAAGCTAACTAACACATAAGCATGGCTAACAAAAACCCACTTCCAAACCAGATAACAGGCTGCAGAGAATGCGTTGTTCTCACTGCCCTGCTTCAGCATTTTCTCCTTGTCCCTGCTTTCTAGTCGATGGCTCCTAAACAGAGACTCTACAACATGGAGCCTGCTTCCCAGTACCCCTGCTGGGCTGAGTGGTTAGCGTGGCAGCCCCTTCCAGTGTCTCAGTCTGGGCCCCAGTCTCCCTGCAGTGTTAAGGACACTGACCTTCACCGGGCTCGGGGGTGCCCAAGGCAAACCCACGACACTAAGATCCTATCTTCGTGTACTTGCTTACAATAAATACAAGGCAGCTCAGCACTGGGCAAACCTAAGAAAGTGAGACTATCCTGGGCCTGCTGGCTTCAACAGACCGCTCTGACATAACACTCTGAACGCTAACGGGGATAGGTAGGCCTAGTCAGTTGTGCCTGCCACCCAGACCATCCTGTCCCTTATAGGAACATGAGTCTGTTAGGATTAGAACCTGGTCCTATAGCCTCAGTTAACCCCAGGACTCTATTTGGAACCTTCCACCTTGCTCCCCTCACTCTCGGCTCTCAGAGACATGTTCACATGACCTGTCTATTTGAATTCCTGCTCTCCTGATTCACAATCTCATTTCCGACTGATGGATTTGCCTGTTGTTTCCTGAGAGTCAAGACTACTTGGACCGGCTTCCTCGGAGCAGCTAGCTTGATAGATGTGTCTACTGTGAACCCTCTGCTACTTCCCTACCTATACATCTTGGTCAGCCAGACTGTCCTAACAAAACCCATACACTGGGGGCTGGGGACGGGCTTGCCCAGCAAGCACAAGGACCTAAGTTTGATTCCATGTTTGAGAAGATCAGATATAATGGTTCTCAGCTTTGGAAAGGTGGAGACCAGCCAGCCCAGCCTACTTGGTAAGATCCAAGCCAGTGGAAGCCCTGTCTCAAAACAAACAAACAAGCGAACAAAGAGAAAAAAAAAAGAGCCAGCAAATGAATAAAATGATACATTGGGTTGATCTCTGGTACACCTGTGTGAGTGAGCACACACACACACTCCACAGAATGACTAGACTGGGTTGCCCTCTGGACATGTCTCTGGGGATTATACAGATCATATCCTGTACTCTAGACTGAAGTCTACATCAAGGTCTAGCATGTCCGGGGTCTTGTGAGGGTTCACTTCCTGGCTTCTAGGTAGTTCCTCTGTTCTCTTGTGGCCTGTCCAGGGAGCCTGCTGGGTGGATATTGTCTCCTCGACAAGAATAAGGGTCTTTTACGGTTCATCCCCCATCCTTACCCCTTTACTAACATTCATTACACTCTGAGAGTCTCTGTCTCCAATTACAGGCACACTGGTGTGAGGGATTGAACTGGTGTGTGGTGGTATGAACTGGGGTGACATAGACATTCAGTCCATGGCACTGCCATCTTGTCATGATCAGTCCCTAGACCCTGCCTGTCTGTGTTGCTCAGCTTTCATCATTAAACAAACACGTGGGACGACCAACTTACGAAGACAAAGGTTGATTCTGGCTCACACAGTTTTGGAGATTCAGTTCATGGTGAATTAGCCTGTTGTTCTGGTCCCATGGTGAGGTCCTGCATCATGGTGCAAGTTCATGGTGAGTTAGGGTGTTCCTCATGGCCTGTGGTGAGACCCAGTATCACAGTAAAAGTTCATAATGGAAAAAAACTTGTTTCATAATCAGAAAGCAAAATAAAGACAGGAAGGGACTGT
The DNA here is from genome assembly GCF_900095145.1 of Mus pahari. Lineage (NCBI taxonomy): Eukaryota > Metazoa > Chordata > Mammalia > Rodentia > Muridae > Mus > Mus pahari. Next base: position 94,894,743 of record NC_034594.1, read on the forward strand.
GGCCCTACAACCCTCAAAGGCACAATGTGTGATGCTTAGTTTTGAATCATCTGGAGAGAGAATATCACTGAAAGGTTGTCTGGATTGGGTTGCCCTCTGGACATATCTCTGGGGATTATACAGATCATATTAATTAAGGTGGAACACCTTCGAGGTTGCCGCCATTCTCTGGGTAGAGGATTCTGATTGGGAAGAAGTAGAGAGAGCAGCTGAACGTTAGCGTGCAAGCATTTGTTGGGACTGTGGATATGATGGGACCAGCTGGCTCAAGCTGCTGCTGCTAAGACTGCTGCCATGATGGGCCGAATCACGGAACTGTGAGGGATCAACAAACTTCGAGCTGGAAGAACCCCTTTGTTCCCTTCATTTGCTCTAGTTAGAGTTCTTTATTACAGAAACAAAACTAAGATGCGTCCCCCCTCCCCCCCTACACACACTGACCTGCCTTTTACTAGTTCCTGCATTCTAAACGTTCTACGACCTTCCAAATAACACCAAGTTAGGAACTCAGCCTCTAATACACCGGGGACCATACTAGATCCAAACTATATCACTGACGCATACCTCGGGAGCTTCCTTCCCCAGCTGATCCAACCTCGCATGGCCACCCACTGAGGTCTCTCCCAGCTCTGCTTCTCTGTGCCTGACTTCTTCAGATTCCACTCAGAAATGGGGTCACACTGAGTGTCCCCTCTCATTAACTGCTCAGCATGCCCAGTCCCTTCAGGGCTGGTAAACTAGCTCTCTGCACGCCTCCCTCCACAGTCCCAGCTCTGCCCCCTGGTGGGCAGCTTCTTGGAGGCTGTTTCTGGGCTCATAACCTTCATTTTATCTTGCTGCAGCCTGCCTCCAGCTCAGCACCCACAGAATCAGGCTTATCAGTGGCCTCCGTTTAGCCCCGTTTGCTAGACATTTTTGAAAAAAAAAAATCTTTACAATTGTATGTGTTTTGAGTGCATGATGAGACAGCTTAGTCAGTAAATGCTTGCCTGGCGACCGGGAGAACCTGATTTCCATCCCCATGTCAAAGCATCACGTGTGGAGGTTGGTTCGTGATTAAACTCACAGCACCAGGGAGACTGAGATAGTAGGGTCCCTGGGGCTTGCTGACCTGACAGTCCAACCTAACCAGTAAGCTTCAGGCCAATGACAGACCTTGTATCAAAGGAGTGTAACATCCAAGGTTGTCCCCCAGCTTTGACACACACACATACTTGTACATACTTACACATACATATATACATGCTCACACTATTAAAAATCACACGTGCTTAAGGGGACGTGATGCCTTGATGTACATGATGACATGATTGCCACAGTCAAACAAATTTATATGCATCTCTTTTGTGTGTGTGTGCGCGCGCGCGTGCGAGCGTGTGTGTACATGCATGTGTATATGTGTGTGTGATGAGTCCTTGAAATCAACTAATCAATATCTCCCCCTTTCCTTCATCTCCAAACTCCATGTGATCACCATTTTATACTGTTTTTGTCCATTTGTCATTTTGGATTGTGTGTGCATGTGCATGTGCCTATCTATGCATGTGTATGTATGTGCAGATGAATGTGCCATCTACTTTGTTTTTGTGAGACAACATCGCTCCTTTGGACTTGTAATT
>NC_034594.1:94898861-94909354 GCF_900095145.1 Mus pahari
CTACCAGGCATTGACATGGGTTCTGGTGATCCTTACAATTGCATAACAAACTCTTTTGTTGTTGTTGTTTGTTTGTTTGTTTTTGTTGTTGTTGTTTTGTTTTTTGGAGACAGGGTTTCTCTGTGTAGCCCTGGCTGGTCTGGAACTCACTCTGTAGACCAGGCTGGCCATGAACTCAGAAATCTGCCTGCCTCTGCCTCCCAAGTGCTGGGATTTAAGGTGTGCGCCACCACCACCTGGCTATAACAAACTCTTTACTTCCCGAGTCATCTCCACAGCTCTCTCAGTTTCTAAGACAGGGATCTGGAGCTTTCAGACTTAAGAGTCCAACATTAAGCTAACGCTAGCTAATGGGATGCAGCGTCTTTCCTTCCTCCTGTTGATATCTGCTTCACTACCCCTCCTACCTCCAAACTGGGCTAAACTCTTCTATTGCTTTCTCATGGACAAACTATGGCTGCCTATAGCTTCAAGTCCATCTGTCTGGTGAACAGGGTAGGCTGACATTACATGCCCCACGGCAGGGCCAAGAATCCAAGAGCATACAGATTCTCCCAAACTTGGTAATTTTTTTTTTTTTGGTTTCATCAGTAAGCTGGCAACAGAGAGCAACCAACACAGACTCGGGGCTGCTCCTGGGGAGTTTTGGCTCTCAGGTCGAGAAGATACAGTAAAGCATTTCTTCCATTTGGAAAACATCCAAAGACAGAGCTGGTGGGTGTCAGAGGCCCACCTGGCAGCAAGTGCGAGCTTGTGTGCTGTTGCGGGCCCAGCCTTAACTGTGGGTTAGGGTGGAGGGTGCCATTCCTCACACGGAGGCTGTTGGATGCATAAAGGTTCAGACATGACAAGTCAAATACCAGTTCTTTAAAAAGGAAGCCACTGGAGAGGTGGCTCAGGGGTTAAAAGTGTTTACTCTTGCAGAGGACACAGGTTCGGTTCCCAGCACCCACGTGGTGGTTTACAACTACCTGTAACTGTAGTTCCAGGGGATCAGAGTCCTCTTTCCTCCCCCAAGGGCACTCCAGCCACATAATCTCACACAGGTACATACACATAAGTTAAAAACAAACACATCTTTTAAAAAAGAAAATTAGCACAGGCTATACCTGAATTATATACTGAATTAAAATATATAAGATTTAAACATGAAAAGGTAGGACTGGGGCTCAATTGGTAGAAGCTGGCCTACCACACACAAGACCCTGGGTTTAAGCCCCAGAGGGTGTTTGCCTGTAATCCTAACACTGGGCATGTGGTTGGAGAGAGATGGAGGCATGGGAGGATCAGAAATTCAAAGTTATCCTTGGCTGCACAGGGAGTTTAAGGCTGGCCCAGCATACTGAGACCTTGTCTCACAAGATAACAAAAAGAACAATGGAGTTGCCACAGATAATATCCAGTGATGAGCTTATAAAAAGATAAAGAGAGGGGAGATATGTTTTATGGATGTGTGGTAAGGTATGGGGAAGGAGGTGCCTGGGCAGGCCCATGCTGAGGCATCCCTTCCCCCTGAGGGACCAGCCACGAAATGGTATAGTGTGGGATAGAGTTTATTGAGGCATGGGGAGGAGAGTTGAGAGGATAGTGGAGGCAGAGAAAGGCAGAGAGAGAGAGAGAGAGAGAGAGAGAGAGAGAGAGAGAGAGAGNAGAAGGAGAAGGAGAAGGAGAAGGAGAAGGAGAAGGAGAAGGAGAAGGAGAAGGAGAAGGAGAAGGAGAAGGAGAAGGAGAAGGAGAAGGAGAAGGAAAAGGAGAAGAGAAGTAGAGAGAGGCCGGCCATGAGCATGTGGAGAGAGACAGGGGAAGGGAAAGGAGAGAGAGTAGGAAGGCAAGATCAAGAACAAGAGAGAGAGGAGGGGGCAAGCAGCTCCTTTCATAGCACACCTGACTATTACCAGGTAACTGTGGGGCGGAGCTTAGACAAAATGATAACATCCAGGAACTCTTTCATGGAAATGGTAGAAAAAGGAAGCTCAGAAAGCTGAAAGACAAGGGGTGCCAATTCAGGTGGCCACCATTTGACTCTCAGGAATTCTAGAGAAACATGGGGACAGGAAAGGGAAGATCAGCCACAGGTACACAGAATTAATTAGATGAGAAATTAGATTAGATGAGAAAGCACAGCAATTATTGACCTCAGGGAAGACAGAGTGCCCAAGGACACATAATCCTCTTACGGGGACATGCTTCAACAGCTAACAATACGTCATTGTCAAAAGAAGCCATTATAAACATGGAGCAAGGCTTTCACTGAAAGTGATGTGAACAGAGTGTACGGAATCCGAGAGTGAGAAATATTTCTCAGGAGAATTTAAAACATCTAAATCTTTAATGGCCTTACGAGGAAGCTTGAGATATTCCAATAATCCAAGAAATAGTGTTGTTTTAAGGATGTGGGGGTTGTGGGTGGAGGTGCTAGAGAGTGGTTAAAAGCCAGTACTGCCTCTGCAGTTTGGGTCTCAGAAACAGTCAGGTGGCACGGTAACCGCCTCCATCTCTGGCTCCAGGGGTCTGGCCCCCTCTTTTGGCCTCCGTGGGTACTTGCACTTGTGCACGTCCCCATACATAGATATATATACATATACACATAATCTAAACAATAAAAAAAAAAAAGATTTAAAATGAGTTCAATCCCCAGAATACACACAAAAAGAAAAGATATGGTCACAGTGGCATACATTCGTGATTCCAGGACTGGAGGGGCAGAGGTAGGTAAGTAGTGGGGGGCTTGCTGGTCAGCCAGCCCAGCCTCCTCCACGTACTTCAAGCCAGGGAGAGACAGGTCAGCCAGCAAGGCGGTCCTCAAGTCTCCACACACACATGCACGCAAGTGCACATGCATGAACACACAGATGAGGGAGAAGGAGAGAGGAGAGGGAGGGAGAGCTGCTGTTTTAAAACATGCACATTAAAAATGTGGAGATGAAAGTGAGCGATAAGTGGTTGCCGAGAGAGAAACAGGCAAACATTAGGGAGGAAGTACGGCCAGCTTCGTTTTAGTCTCTCAGGTTCTGGTACAAGAGAAACGAGGAAGAGCATGTACCAATAGAAACTCCGTGTGTGTGTGTGTGTGTGTGTGTGTGTGTGTGTGTGTGTGTGTTTAACAGCTTAAAGGAATTTTGTTTCTATAGACTTCAGCAATCCTTCATCTTTGTTTACCGTTTTGCTCCTATGAATTTTGTGCAGAATTATTAACACTGCATGTACATACGTATTCAGGTTTGTGTATATATGTGCACTTGTGTGTTGGCACCCATATGCATGTGTGCATGTATGTATGTGGAGAGCAGAGGACAAACTTGGGCACTGCCCACCCTGTTCTTGGTTTGTTTGGACACAGGGTCTCTCAGTGGCCTGGAACTTTCCAGTGAGACTCAGGCATCCTCTATTCCCCAGTGGGGAATTACAAGTGCCCTTTTTCCATGTCTGTCTTTTAAAAATCATTTTAATTTATCCTTTGAGAATTTCATCTGTGTATAAAATATATTATGGCCATGATACCTAGCTTATTTTTCTTTTTAATGTGGATTTGGGGGGATGGATTGTGGTCCTCTGCTTGCAAGGCAAATATTGAGCCATCTACCCAGCTTGACAAAGCCAATAGGTATTCCAAACACATGTATGGATGTCCTTGCACCCACTGATAACAGGCTGTCTGTTGCTGTGATAAAACACCATGAACAAAAGCAACTTGAGGAGAAAAGGGTTTATTTCATCTTATAGCCTGTAATCCATCGTCAGAAGAAGTTAGAACAGGAACTGAAGCCAGGAACGGAAGCAGAGAACATGGAGGAGTGCTGCCTTCTGGCACTGCCTGTAGCTCACTCATCCTGCTTTCTTATACCACACAGGATCATTGGTGTAGGGGGAACACCGCCCACAAGGGGCTGGACACTTCAGCATCAACCACTAGCTAAGAAGATGCCCTGCTGGCTGCTGGCTTGCCTATTGTCCAGTCTTCCGGAGGCACCTTCTCAGTGGTGGTTCTCTCTTCTCAAATAACCATAGCTTGTGTCACATTCACAAACAAAATAAGCAACCAGGACACCAGCTGAATCAGTCAGACTCTGTCTCAAAAACAGGCATGTGCACCTGCACATGCATGTACACACACACACACACACACACACACACACACACAACTAGAACAGAGAAGCAACAGGTTTGGGGAAGAGCAGAGGAAGCCATAGACTGTGGCAAGGCTCATACCCCATGAGCAGTGCAGTTGCTGTAGAAATAGTTCTGTGTTTCCTAACCCAGATTAAACACATTGCTGAGTACGCCAGCAAGTCTGCTCTGGACTCACAGATGACCCTTGATTCCCATGATTTTACAGCAGTGAGAAGATGACAGCACTGCCATGCCAAGCCTTTTACATTTGGATGCTTTCTCTGGCTAGAAGATGCAGATTTCCATTTCTGATGAAGTTGGGTGCTAGCAGTCAGCCATGAGAGGCTGTCCCTTGTGTTACACACCAGTGTGATGCTCACTCAGGTGCATTAGAGGTTTTTGTTTGCTTTTTTTTTTTTTTTTTTTAAAGCAGGATCTTATTAAGACCCTGATCCTCTGCCCTGGTCTCCCATGTGCTAGGATCATAGGCATGGACCATCTTAGCTAGTTCATATAGAGCTGGGGATTGAAAGTAGCTGCGTCATTTGAGTTAATCTGGCATGGCCATGAGCCAGCCACACAGCAGTCTGCAGCCCCATGGTGGGGAGGAGGCCTTTATAAAAAGAGTGAAGAACCCAGAGTACCAGGGAAAGTATGCTGAGAACCAACGGACAAAGGAGGAAAGACAAAGCTAAGCTTTCCAGAATAATTAGAGAAGTGGGCAGTCTTACAAAGTCACTCTGTAGCCGACTCTGTAGAATTCTGGGAAGGAGAGGGTCTTAGCTGCAGTTGACTTCATAACATCCACTGAGAACAGGTTGGGTGACGACCCAGAAACAAGAGGTATTTCTATGCCCTTATTTCGACCGTTGAATTCTTTTATCGACATCACACGCTTTTTAGTCACACAGTCTGTGTATGTTTGCTACAGTTGTGCTTAAGAACTTATTTTTTTTTTCTAAAAATTGATTGTGGAATGCTCCCCAGATGCCCCGTGTCAAAGAGTTACCCAAGCTTGGTGCTGTCGGGAGATGGTGGATCTCTTAAGTGGGGACCAAGGGGAGGCCATTGTAAGTCTACCCTTGAAAAGGGGAATGGGGCTAAGATGATCCTTCGTCCTCTTCCTCTCTCTCTCTCCCCTGGCCACGAGGCAGAGGGTTGTTATCTGTGGAGACCATTTTGTCCTCATCCTTATAGAGTAGGGTTATGAGACGGTCAGGTGGAGATCCTTCCTGCAACGTTGGAGCTAATGCTGGACACTGGTGTGGGAGTTGATATTCCCACCCTCTGTCGCCATCTGCCCACCTGCCCATTCTTGCTTGAGGAAGGCAGGATCCGCAGCGGCACTGATGAGAATCTTTGGTGTTCTGCTTGCAGGTTGGGGCTCTGCCCCGATTGTGTGATGTGCGGCGTGTGCTGCTTGAAGAACGGGCCCAGTGCCTGCAGGAACTCTCCAGAGAGAAGGGAGCTCCGGGCCCAGAGACAGCATCAGGTAGGAGGCCTCCCACAGCCCAGGTACCCTCTGCAGGTGGATCCTGTCCAGTCATCGGGGTGGGAAACCTGTCCCCAGGACCAGGTGGGTTGTCCAGGGTGGGTTCAGTTCTGTGCACTCAATCAGTTGTTGGATGCATGGTCTCCATGGGCTCAGAAGGCAGCATCTTCATGTCTCCTTTCTCTGGGAACAGCCAGCGTGTTCTCACCGTCTGCTTCTCCACACACGGTTCATCAAGGTGAGTGTTTTGTTCATTTTTGTTAGTTTATAAATCTTTGAGTGTGTACATGTGTATGGTGTGTGTATGATACATATATGTCTGTGTGTATGTGTGTAGGGCATATGTGTGAAGTCAGAGGACAATGGCTCCTTGCCTCTCTCACCTTGTTTGAGACAAGGTTTCAACACTGATGCCCTTGCTAGGCTAGCTGGCCAGAGGGCTCCCAGGGACTATTCTGTACCTTTCCTCCACAGGCATGCTGGGATTGTATGGCTTCACACCTAGCTTTATTTAGGTTCTGGGGCTCTGAGCTCAAGTCCTCACGTTTGTATAGCAAGCACCTGACCCATCAAATCACCTCCCCAGTGCACAGTGAAGGCTTGCTGGGAGTGTGCCACAGCATCCTTGGTCCCTCCTCCACACTCATGGCCCGTTGGGATGAGCAAGGTCGGAGGGGCGGGATGGGGTCAGGATGGCTGAAGTAGGGGAAAGGGAACACATCTCCTGATGATGGTGAAGACTAAGAAACACAGAGCAGACTGCCTGAGAGCATCCTGCGGAGAGGACTCCATTCAGCACTAGATGGAGACACACATCATCGGTTGCTGGGTGACTCCTGATGCCTCTCTCTGAAAGCCCTCTAAGGACTAGGAAGCATCTTTAAACCTTTAACATTTTATTTTTAGATTTATTTATTTTATTTTATATGCACACGATTTTTCTCACACGTATGTCTGTACGGCATGCATTTCTGGTGCATGAGGCGGTCAGAAGATGACGTCGGATCCCCTGGAACTAAAGTAATGGAAGGTTCCGAACCAGTATGTGGGTGCCAGCACTCAAACTTAGATCTTTTGCAAGACTAATAAGTGCTCATAACCACTGAGCTTCCCAGCTTAACCATCACTCCAGTCCGGCCAGGGAGCATCTTAGCAAATGTGGCCATGCATAGCACCCTTCCACTCCTGGCTCCCAAAGAAGGCACCACTAACCATCCCCAACACTTCTGCTTAGAGAGTGCTGACTGGCATTCACTGGCCGGGACTGTAGGAAATTATTGAACGTTCCGAGTCTGATCTCTAGAATGGAGATGATCATGTCTGTTTTAGAAGTATAATGATAAGTGAGAGAAAGTGGGTAAGGTACAGAGATTATGAATCTAAGTGTTCATCATTGGAGCTAGGAATGTTGTTCAAGTGACAGGTCACCTGCCTACCATGGACAAGACCTTCCTTCCACTCCGTCCCTAGGATCGTGGTCAGTCAACCAATACATGGGTAAATACTTATCATTTTTATCAACTAACACTATTATACATTTTATATTTAAGTGTCTAGTCTCTCTTTGCACCCTATCATCTAAGAGTGTATATCATTAAGAAGACATCCTGGGGCTGGGTAGGTGGCTCAATTAAAAGCACAAAGACCTGAGTCAGATTTCCCAAGAACCCAGTTGTTTTAAAAAGCCAGGCCTGGTGGCATGCATTTGCAGTTCGAGTGCTGGACTGGAGGCATAGGCACAGTTTCCTGAAGCTCACAGGACAACCAGACTAACGAGCTTTAGACCAGTGAGAGACACTGTCTCAACAACAGGATATGGCATCTGAGGTTGTCTTCTGCCTTTCATAGTCACCCACACACATATGAGTACACAGGAATGCATGCACATACATGCACATGCTCCCTCACATGGATATGAAGGAACACTTGTGTGCACACATGCAAATGCACACATGAACATACACACACGTGAACATGCCACATGAATACACAGGGACATATGCACACACACATGCACACACAGAGACAGACAGAGAGAGAGAGACAGAAACAGAGAGACAGAAAGACAGAGAAACAGAGAGAGACTGGTTGAAGGTTGTTCTTAGAACCAGGCAGGTTGTCACATGCTCTGAGCCGGATTCGAGGTCTAGGACAAGTTGAGGTGTGACCCCTACCTGTCCTGCCACTTCAGTGGGTTTCCAATACACTCAGCTTTCAATCCCTCACAGGGTTCTCTCTTGGCTCATGTGCTTGGGAGTGGTCAGGGGACTCCGCTGGGGGCCTGGGGTTAATGGTTAAGCTGTTGCTTCTCTCTGGTAGAGGTTAATGTTTGAAAACTAGACAAATGACAGGAAATGCCACTCGTGGAGGGTCACCAAACCTGGAATACTTACTACCCATAAAAGGATTGACTCTTCAGCTTTTTCCAGTCAGGGGACCCAGTCCACTCTGTGGGACTGTCTCGGGGTCATGACCTTAGTTGCCACTCTGCTGGGATATTTATTCCTGGGTTTGTAGAAGCCACCATCCTCTCAGAGGGGGCTGGGGAAAGTTTCTGGCTCTCCTTACAAAAAGAATGTTCCAGAAGGATAGTATGGTGGCCAGATATTTGTACGTTCTGTGGTAACAGACCTGGGCATCCACCCAGATTTGTCACACAGGGCCTGTGTGACCTCTAGCAGACCTCTCTGGGCCTTGGTGTTCTGCCTTCCGAGTCAAGTGGCGCATACCAGTGCTTTCTTCTTGTCTCCACAGCTGGTTGATCTGCCCTGAGTGGGAAGGCGCAGGAGTTTTTGTACTTTTGTGCTTTTCTGTTGACATGAACCTCACATTAAATCAACCTCCGGGAGCTTTACAGTCTCCTGGCATTTATCATACTATGCACCCACTTGTAGCAGTCTAAAATGCTCTTATCAGGCAAGGAAAAACTGTAGCTAGCTCCCCGGTGACCTCCATCAGCAGGTGCAGGGTCCCAGAGCAGGGGTGTTCCAAGTCCTACACTCCAGAAATAGTCCCAGGTTATCATCAGGCCATCTGTGCTGATTTATAAATACGCCCTGAAGGTGGCCCTGGGCACCCACACGGGGAAGAGTAAACGCTGGCAGAGAGAGAGCTGGCTCTCTGTGAGCCAGGCACCCTGATGGCTGGGGCCCTGGAGATCGCCAAGGCCCCATTCTACCTTCCAGCTCAGCCTTCCTCCACTTCACCCTACACCTGCATCTGGGGCTATCTCTAGGCAAGACCCAGGCATGTGGTGTTGGGCATCTGCCTTGGGCCTGGAACAGACTCAGGGGCTAGGGGCTTCCTAAGTGTAGAGGTGTCTACACCCTCCACTGGGTGGCAACAGATCATTCTTTCTTAGCTGTGGCTTTTAGTTTGACTCCATTTTACTGGAGTAGCTGACACTTAAGCCTTGGCATTTCTCTTGTCTGTCTATCTATCTATCTATCTATCTATCTATCTATCTATCTATCTATCTATCTATCTATCTATCTATCTATCTATCCATCTATCTATCTGCTTGTTTGTTTATTATTTTTATATCCCCTCCCTCCTCTCCTTTAGTCCCCCTCCCCTCTCCCCTCTACTTCCTTTCCCCATCCTCTCCTCCTTCCTTTCTCTTCAGAAAAGGGCAGGCCTCCCATGGATAACAGACATGGGATATGCAGTTGTGGTAAGACTAGCCACCTCCCCTTGCATTAACGCTGGACAAGGCCACCCAGTATGAGGAGAAGGGTTCCCCAGATCAGGCAGCAGAGTCAGGACAGCCCCTGCTCCCACTGTTAGGGGTCCCACAAGGTAAAGCTACACAGCTGGAACATGTGTGCAGAGAGAGTCTAGGTGAGACCCATGCAGGGTCCCTGGCTGGTGTTTCAGTCTCAGGTTGGTTGATTCTGAGGGTTGTGGTGTCCTTGACCCTGTGGCTCCTACGATCCTCCCTTCCCCTCTTTGGCAGGGTTGCTTGAACTCCACCTGCCATTTGGCTGTGGTCTCTGCATCTGTTTCCATCTGTGAAGCCTCTCTGATGACAACTGGGTGAGGCACCAGTCTATGAGTACAGCAGAATACCATTAGGAGTCATTTCATGACCGTCGTGTGTGTGTGTGTGTGTGTGTGTGTGTGTGTGTGTGTGTGTGTGTGTGTGTGTGTGGTGTTTGGTTCTATCCTAGGTCTCTGGGCTATCTAGCCTCCGGACCTGGATCTCCCAGCAGTGTCAGGGGTAAGCTCATGGGTCTCAAGTTGGACCAGTCATTGGTTGGCCACTCCCACAATTTATAAGCCACCTTTACCCTAGCACATCTTGTACGTTGAAGCATTGAAGGTTTCTTTTTTTTTTTTTTTTTTTTTTTGTGGCTGGGTTGCTGTCTTAATTCTTCCACTGGAAGTCTTGCCTGGTTACAGGAGATGGCTGGTTCAGACTTTATATCCCCCATTGCTAGAAGACTTAGTTAGGGCCACCATTGTAGATTCCTGGGAGTTTACATTACACTAGGTTTCTAGCTCATCTCTGAGATGGTCCTTGATTCCAGCTGTCTCTCCCAGTACTCTCTCCCTCCCTCTTCCCTGAATCTGATCTCTCCTGTTGTCTTGGTATTTCTTGAAAACACCTCAAACTTTGCTCTGCATGCGTAGTAGCTAAGATATCACTATCTGTAGCCACAGGGCCCTTCTGTGCCTGACTGGGGAAGTGTGCTCTGCAGGGCTGTCTGTGGTCTGGTCTCTATAGCCATTCTCTGAGCTGCTTTTCACATCAATTGTACGACTTTGAGGGGCCTGTGCCTTTCCTTTTTCTTCTCTCCCTCCCTCCCTTCTTTCTTTACTCTTCTCTCCCTATTTCCTGTTCTCTTCCTCCTTCCTTCCTTCCTTCCTTCCTTCCTTCCTTCCTTCCTTC
>NC_034594.1:94909544-94917280 GCF_900095145.1 Mus pahari
TCTCTCTCTCTCTCTCTCTCTCCAGGGTCTCCTGTAGCTCAGGCTAGCCTCAAACTTACTAGGTAATCAAAGATGACCTTGGCCTTCTGATCCTCTTCCTCCGCTATCTGAGTGCTGAGATTTCAAGTGTGTGCCACCATGCCTGGTTCTGAGCTGGACTCAGGGCTTCCTCCATGCTAGGCCAGCACTTTCCCCCAACAGAGCTGAAGTCCCAGCACCCTGTTAGCATTTCCCCTCACTGCCCCTCCCCCATCTTCTGAAGACAAAGTAAATTTTCTATCTATCTATCTATCTATCTATCTATCTATCTATCTATCTATCTATATATAAAATAAAAACTGTTCAGACAAGTAGCACTGAAAAGGTCAGGCCTCCGTGTGAGCAGTCTCCTCACCTGCCAGGAATTCATAGATCTGCCCTCGGCCTTCAGTGCTCAGAGGATGGAGCTGAGCTGGGCAAATAAGAGCATCTGTGGATGTTCAGTAAATGCAGGGCTGAGAGCCAGTTCTACTGATATGGAGGGCAGCCTGGCAGGTGACCCTTCACTGGGCCGAGGAGACAGGAAGACTGTACAGGACCCCAACTTCATCCTCCTCCTGCATTTGTCTCTCTGCCTTCACCCTGGACTCCTCCATTCTTTCTCTAAGCACAGGCCGTTGACTCCCTGTGTCACCTGGGCTGTTGCAATAGTCATTTTCAGAATGTCTGCTTCTCATAGTTCAGGCCTGGCATAGTTCCACCCCTGCCCAGGGCCTGGCTGACATGAGGAGTGTGGCATTGAGTCAACTGGCAGGGCTTCCTCCTACCCTGGGGCACCTTTACCATGCTCCAGTCAGCTCTAGGTCGGCTGTTCTGTGGACCCTGCTCAATGTAACCCCCCACCCCCAGAAGACTCTCAGACACTCTGACACCCCATTCTGTCTGGTCAGGCAGGCAAGGTCACCTACCACATGGACTGGAGCCTTTGGCTAGTGGCCTGGTGGCTTGGCCAGCCCCAGACAGCTCTGAGTCCCATTTCTCAGGTGGCCAATAGTCTCTGGAAGTGGCCATCTGCCCCCAGTACTGGAGAAAGCATGGAGTAGACAAGGAGACCGTTCTGCAGTCACATGGAGATAGAGCAGCTCAAGGAAGGGGGAACGCAGGTTCCTCTTTGGCCTCCTGGGACTCCAAATGCCAGAAACAGAAAGCAACATTTTCTGGAAGGGGCCCTCCTAGGACCAAGTCATACCTGTTTTATTATTTTCTCACCGCTGTGACAAGATCAGCTTAAGAAAGGATGAGGTTGGTTTGGGCTCACAGTTTGAGGGCGCAGGCACAGCATCAGGAGTCAGCTGCTCCACGGGAGCCACAGTCAGCAGAGAAGAGATGGGCATCTGTGCTCAGCTTGCTCTCTCCATTTTCTTTTAGCCCAGCCCATGGACCGGTGCTGCTCACACTCAGGGCAGCTCCTCCCACCCTAGTTAACTCGGTCTAGAAAACCCAGACATGCTCAGAAGTTTACCTCCTAAATGGTTCTACATCCCATCAAATTGACAGTGGACATTAATTGCGCCACCACCACCCCCGAGAAGAGATTCTCAATGAAGGAGTATCTACATTGATTGGCCCGTGGGTGTGTCTGTTGGGGATTGCCCTAATTGAGTTAATAGATGTAGGAAGAGCAAGTTCACTGTGGGTAGCACCATTCCCTAGGCAGGGGTCTCAAGCTATATAAAAGTGGAGAAACTGAGCTGAGAACAAGCAAGAAAGAAAGCAAGCATGCAATCATTTCTCTCTGCTCTTGATGTGGCCATAATTTAACTAAATGCTTCAAGTTCTTGCCACAGTCACTTAACCTAAATATAAAACAATAAGTCATTCCTCCCCTTACTCTTGGTTAGAATATTATATTAGAGCAATGGAAATGACCTAAGGCAGTGAGCCAATCTGTATTCTCAGGATTCAGGAGGTAGAAGGATCAGGAGTTCAAGGCCTGCCTGAAACACATAGTGAGTTCAAGGTTATTTTGGGATACATGAAACCTGGAGACAGAGAAACAGTGGGAGGCAATGTTGAAGCATCAGTACCAACAAGTGAGGTGTCCTCATGACATTCGTATCCCTTCTCAGTACAGTCTCCATGGTAATCTGACCCACCATAGAGGCTCTGTACTTCCCATCAGAAGCAATGGGAAGTATGTCCAATACACAGTGCTCTGGGCTTTGGCCTACAGTTTTCTAATTCAGCCATTGGGAGGTCAGACCCAGAAACCTGTATTTTTGTAAACTCCCCAGAGATGCTTTGAGAACTCGCCTCTCCCTGAGCTGAGTGTCCTGAGTGTCCCAGTTCTCAGCACACACAGACAGAGGTGGTCATTGACCTAGCTTCCAAAAGGAACACTATTGTCCACCAGGCAGAGGGTCCTCAAGAGCAGAAGCCGATCTGGTGGTCTACAGCTGAAGCCCCTGAACCTGCTGTGGGCCTGGCATAGTGAGAGTACTCAGTATGAGGCCAGTGAATGGTGGATGGACTGGCTGGCACGCTGGTGCTCACACCAGTCCCCTCTGCCTACACGCTGGTGCTCACACCAGTCCTCTCTGCCTACAGATGCTTTTGACATCCTTGGGGGCTTCTCAGTTCCATGTCTTTATCGGGGCTCTCTGGTCTGGTGTTTGTGGAAGGAACCCAGGTATCTGATTCAGCCCCCACTTTCAATGAAGAAGAGTGAGGTGGGGTGGCTTACTGAGTTAACCCAGCCAGGAAACATAGAGGCAGAATGTGCCTGCCTAGCTCACCATCTGGTGCCCAGTCATAGTCTCCAACCACCTGAGCTGTCCCAAGGCATTGGTTGATCCCAGACAGGCTCAGGGCCATTGTGAAGAGGCAAGGAGGTGTGTGTGTGTGTGTGTGTGTGTGTGTGTGTGTGTGTGCATGTGGGAGAGAGAGAGAGAGAGAGAGAGAGAGAGAGAGAGAGAGAACAAGGGGTAGGCCTGGCCAGGGTGAATTGGGTTAGCAGAGAGTACAGAGGTCTGGAGAGGAGAGAAGGTGAGTCAGATGTGGTGTGTTTTGCCCTATGGGGTCTGGGAGAAGTTCAGAGGTAGGCCAAGGAACAGGGCAAGGGCAGGCTATGGCCCAAGATGAAGATGGTGGGAGTCTAAAATAGTGGTTCTAGGAAACCATTGCTTGGATGGCATTGTTTTCGTTTCTTGAGACAGAGCTTTGTGTAGCCCAAGCTGGCTTCAAATCTACTATGTAGCTGAGGATGACTTTGAACTTCTGATCCTCCTGCCTCTTCCTTACTGGGATTATAAGCATGTACTACCACAGCCAGCTTATGTGGTGCTGGGGACCAAACCCAGGGCTCTTGGGTATGCTAGGCAGGTGCTCTTCCAGCTGAGCATGCACAGTCTTAGCCCTGGTGTTATGAGTTGAATATGTTCTCCATAGGCTCACGTGTTAATCACTTGCCTCTGGTTGACGGTGCTATTGGGAAAGATTTTGGGAACTATGGGGGTGGGGTGGGGCAAGAGCTAGAGAAATATCTCAGAGGCAGAACACTTGCCCAGTGTGTGCAAGACCCCGCTTTCCATCCATGTCCCAGCCCTGGAAAGGCAGAGTTCAAGGTGTCAGTGTATAATGGGAACTGGGGTTAAAGGGTGGTGGGCAACCTTGGGCCGTGCTCCACTCCACCCCAATCTTCTCTGCAGGTTGTGAGGGGCTTTGGGACAACATGAGCTGCTGGCCCGCCTCTGCACTGGCACAGACAGTGGAAGTGAAATGTCCAAAGTTCCTGCAGATGCTCACTGGCAGAAACGGTAACCACTCAGCGTGAAGCCCCCCGACCAGAGGTTGCAATGGTTCTCAGACGAGGACTTGGGTGCCAGGAAGCTCTGAGAAGGAGCAGTGCGGGAAATGATCAGGGGAAATCTTGGGTGACTGGAATCCCTGCACAAGCGTGTGAGAGCTCAGGGTCCCAAGGAAGGAAGGAAGCAGGAGGCAAAGGCTTTAGGGAAGTGTGAAGAAGACTGGGGCCACTGTGTTGGCTCAGCATGTTAAAGGTGCTTGCTGCCTAGCCTGTTGATCCGAGCTTGATCCTCCCCACTTGAGTAGTGGAAGAAGAGAATTGACCCCTACAAGCTGTTCTCTCGCCACCATAGGGCATCCAAGAGAAAAAGGGTAATAAAAAAGGAGGAAGAAAAAGAGGAGGGTGGGGAAAAAAGGAGGAGGGGGAGGAAGAGAGGAAGGAGGAGGAAGGGGGAAGTGGAGGGGGAGGAGGGGGAAGAGGGGAGAAGTAGGAAGAGAAGGAAGAGAAAGAAGAAGAGGAAGAGGAAGGGGAGGGGGAGGAAGAGGAAGGGGAAGAGGGGAAAGAAGAGTGGGGAAAGGGTGGATGGGAAGGGAAGGGAAGGGAAGGAGGAGGAGGGAAAAGAGGAGGAGGGAAGGAGAAGGAGAAGGGGACGAGGAGAGGAGGAAGGGAAGGGGAAGAGGGGAGGAGGGAGAGAGGAAGAGGAAGAAAAAAGGAGGAAGAGGACTTGGCATTGGCTAACCCCAGTTTAGGAACCCTCTCCCTTCTTCCAATTATTTCTGTTCCCTTAGCAACCAGCCACCTTGCTTCAGATACCCCCACAGTGCCCTTTATTCTGGGCCTTGCTGGTAACCAGCATCTCCCTGGGTGCCCCGACTCCTGAAGGGGTGCCTGACCTGGGTACATCTGCATCTTGTGCCAGGCAGCCGTGCCCATCTTCACATGGGTGCTGGTGATCCAAGCTTGGGCACCTGTGTTTGCACAGCAAGCTCTTTTCCCACCTGGCCTCTCCCCTGCCCTGGAAGTAAATTTAAAATATTTTCCTTTTTTCCTTCTCCCTTCCCCCCTCCCAGCTCTCCATCATTGCCCACTTCCCCTGCCATGCTCACACCTTCAATTCTCCCAAGGGTCTATCCTCCTGGCAGGTCCCCTTCATGTCAGGTACTTGAGTCTGTGAAGCTTAGGACTCAGGCCATTCACACAGCCATGACTTGGAGCGATGTACTGACCTAACGTCCAGGTACCCCCATGGCTAGGCAGCTTCCTGTTGAAAAGGTTGTACGCCTCTCATCTGTACCAGGCATTTCCTCCAAAAAGCCTTCTTAGAGCCCCACACCTACCCTACTGCAGCATGACCAGAAAGAGCCAGTGTATCTGTGGCCACAAAGGTAACCAAATGCCTGCCTGGTTACGTTTCTCCCCAGTTAATTGCTTGAACTCCACCCACCTCTGAATTGTTGGTGATTCACAGCCAAGTCCCCGACAAAGCCGTTTTCTGCTGCTGCAGCATCATTACCTGCCACAAGGTGTCACTGTGGGGGCACGGGCTGACCCAGAGGCCCTGCCTTCTAGGAGCTGGCCTGGCTCCGGGGCTGGTGGGCGGATCTTACGCTCACTGGATTATACCTGCCCTCACGGTGTTGGCTGGCTGAGAGCTTGGGTCAAGACAGGTCTGGGCCCGCTAGTCACCAAGAACTTTTCTCTTGCATAGTGCTGTCTCAGAGCTGGTTGGACTTCTTTTGCCTTTTGCCTCTCCAGCGAGGACGCTTCCCCGCAGTGTGTTCCCAACCCTGGGGAGAGGAACTTGTGGACACCAGCCACTGTTAAGGACAACTTCCTTAGGAGGCAAAGGCGTTCTAGAGTTAAGTCTTAAGTAGCTTTCCCCACAGCAGTCTCCATACCGGCCCAGACAATCATTTGGATGACTAGAAAAACTGCAGGCTGCTTTCTGCCCCAGATAGTTCTCATTCCAGGCCTAGACTGTTCCTTCAAGGAGACATTCCTTTAATTCTTTGAACAGCACTGGTATTTCCAATGTTCCTTGTTTAAATTGTATTTAGTGGGCCTTGATACCACAGGTCTCCACACAGGCTGAGGCAGGAAGATTTCCAAGTTTAAGGAACAACTTAGAGACTGTGTCTCAAAACAGAAAGTAAAAGAAGGGGCTGGGAGGCAGCTTTGCTGAGAAAATGCTTACTGCAAACATGAGGGTCTGAGCTTGATTCCCACCACCCTTGTGAAAGTCTGGCAGAGGTCCATGTCTGTAATCCCAGTGCTGGTGGGTAAGACAGACACATTGAGATCTGGAGTTTGCTGGCCAGGCAGGTTAGCATGCTAGGCGAGCTCCAGGTTCAGTGAGAGCCTCACAAAAATAAAAGTAAAAATAAAAACAAAAATAAGGTGAAGGAAGACACTTTATGTCAACTTCTGTCCTCCCTGCACAGATACACACACACACACACACACACACACACACACACACATACCACATACACACATGCATACACATACCTGCACATACACATACCAAATATACACACCACATACACACATACATACACATACATACCACATACACATACCACATACACACCTGCACATACCCTTGCACACATACATAAGAACACACACCCAACACACAAGTTTCTGGGTGGGATCAGGTGCTGGTACAGCCTTTTAGGTAGGATCCCAGGAACTCAAGAAGCAAATGACAGGTTCTTCCCTGAAATGCACATGCATGCATACATGGGCCTGCAAATGTCAGCTTCTGGGCTCTTCTGAAGGGATCCCTGTCCCTTTAGGAATGAATCCCAGAGGAAGTGAGTAGAGTTGAGGGTACAGAGAAAGCCCGTTCTTGCTGCATCATCCTAGCTTTGTCAAAGTTTCAGGAACCAACTGAGTCATAGTCAGATATCTTTGGAATGCTACTGGGTCCCTGAGGAGCCTAGACAGGCAGGCAGCTGTGCTGTGCTGGACCCACAGAGAGCCACCATCTCGGTCTTTGCCGATGGCCTTTGGTTCTGGAGCTATGTCTTTCTATCCAGTCAGCCCACATTTGGCCATCATTCTTTCCCGCCCCACAGCTTCCCTCCCTGACTTCATTCCGAAGCTCTCTCACCCCTCCCTTGAATGCTAAGACTTTATAGGGGGCAGGGACCCTCAGGTCTGGAAGAACAACTTTTGGGAGCCAAAATAAGACAAGGCATTAGAACCAATCCCCAACAGGTAGATGTTAAATGTGCACCTAGCATGCCAGTGGTCCTGGTGCGATTCCCTGAGCCATATATGCACACATACACAAGCACACGTATGCATGCCCACCATGGGAAATCCTCCCAACCCCATACAGTGGGGAACTCAACCCTGTTCTCTATGAGATGAGCACATGTCTGTCAGCCTCATTTATTACTCTGCCTGAGCAGCAGGCCAGTGTGGAAGCCTAACGACTCTGGGCCACACTCTTGGTTCTAGAAACCCATTACTCATGTGATCCGAGGAGTTAACCTGCAACCTCATGCCAGGCAGGGATGGGGTGAGGGAGGCAAACACAGTTGCTCCCAACAGGCAGTGCCAACATTGTGGCTAAAGGAATAATAACCCAATTCCTCCCACAAGGGACAGCTGCCTGATAGACTTTATTTACCCCAGTGGCCTCTGCTGGTTTCCATCTGGTGAGATGAGCAAGACACAGTGGTCAAGCACAAAGACCTGAGTCTGGTAGCCAGGCCGGACATAAAATGTACGTGTAATGCCAGAACCAGGGAGGCAGAGGCAGGTGCATCCTTGAGACTCACGAACAAGCTGGCTCAGTCTAGTTGGCAAGTTCCAAGCCAGGAAGAGACTGACTCTGTCTCCAAAAGCCAAGGTTGATGGTATTTATGGAATGGGACCCAAGGTTGACCTCTGACCTAAATACACACACACACACACACACACACACACACACACACACACA
>NC_034594.1:94918215-94968703 GCF_900095145.1 Mus pahari
TTTTTTTTTTTTTTCTTTTGTACCCTTCCTGGATATGTGCCACTAGAGTATTGAAAAAAAATGTCAGTAGTAGACTCAGACAGACAGAAAGATCAGGCACAGGTGCCCCTAAGTGTCTACAATGTGAACGTGAACGGCACTCACTTAGAGCAAAGATTGCCAGACCTTGGCCTTGGGCCATGACCAGCCTCCCCCAGCTTTTGCAAATGAGGTTTTGTTGGGACAAAGCCAAGTCCATTAGCACCATGAGGCTGCTCCTGTGTGACAGGGACAGAGCTGGAAGAGACTGGGTGGCATTTTGAGCCTGAGATATTTACTGTCTGTCTCTTCAGAGAAAATGCTTGCTGTCAGCTGAGGGATGGCAAACAGGCAGGCACTGTCAGGGTCCGAGGCAGAGACAGTTTGACCCAGGCCAGGGGTGTTCCTGGACTCTGAGTCCTCTAGACGCAATGGGCGACAGCAGATGTTAAAGGCTGAGGGGACAAGGGTCAGATGAGAACTCCTGGGAGTCACAGTCATGCTAGGGTCAGATATCATGGACATGAAATCAGGGCTGAAGGTCACTCGGGACTGAATAGGACAAATTATTCTGCCAGGGCACTGCACACTGCTGTCCTGTGCCTTCTCAGGCCCCCATGAACCAGTGCGGGCATCTCTAGATCTGACCACCCCCTGCGTGGTGTGGGCCTCACTGTGCCAAGTTTCAAACTGAAGGAAAGACCACAGGCCATGAGCTCGGGAGCCGGGAGTGCACACCAACAGGCTGGTCTAAGACTTGTGAAAGTCCAGCTCATTTTCCTTTTTTACTTTATTTTTATTTTTATATCTAGATAGAGTCTTCTGCCACCCAGGCTGGGCTCAGCCTCCCTAAATGGCCCAGAGTGACCTAGAGCTCCTGTCATTCCGGTCCCTCTTTCAAAGTGCTGGAATGACAGGCATGCTACACCATGCCTCAAGTGTGCGGTTCTGAGACACCCGCTGGGCTAGCATTCTGTTAACTCTTTCTCACCTTAGGAAGGGGACACTCTAGCCCCCCAAAGCCAACCATTCCCCGTTTTCCCCTTCCCAGTCCCCAGAACTGCTCCCAGTTACAACCATTCCATGTTTTCTGATTGGATTTTATGAGGAAGGGTCTCATGTTGCCCAGGCTGGCCTCAAACTCCTTATGTACCTGAGGTGACTCTGAACATCTGGTCCTCCTGCCTCTGCCTCCCTCATGTTGGATGACAGGGGTGTGCCACCATGCCCAATTAATATGGCACCAGGATGGGGCTGAGTCACACCCCCAGCCCTACATAATTATTTTCTCTCCCAAATCCTAGGGGTCACTAATGTAAGGTAACTCACCTTCATAGCTCTTCTGTCATCCCTGAGGGGTGGCATCTGGCTTCAGGGACAGTCACCGCTAGAGGGAGGCTCCATCTCACACAGTTGTTATCTGATGACAAACTGGCCTCTTATTCTGAGTCAAAAATCTACATATCGTCTCCAGGGTCCTTCCACCAACCGTACGCAGTGAGTCTTGCCTTTCGACCTGTCAATCATTCTAATATTTTCCCCCTAAGTTGTCACCGCTCCCTCACCCCCACACACTCAGCTTTTCCTCTGTACTTCAGATGATACGATGCTGCCCAGAAGCACCCCCAAGATTCATTAAGGTGCCTCTTAAAATAACTGGGCTAATGGCAGCCCAGTGTCGTGGCCACCTGTTCAGAGCATTCTATTGGTGAAAGAGAAAACAGGTCCACTTTTAGTTTTGGAGGCTAACTCATATGTCAGCGTTCCTGCCACCTCATCTGGCTGACTCACGAGGAAGAGTGGCTGGCGCTGGGGATAGTGATGCAGGGTGAGGGTCCTCTGAATGATAGGCACTGCCCCATCTGTTAGTTTCCCCTTGTTTCTAAAAAACATGCAAGGGAGACAATATGATCCCCACTTTGTGTGTAAAGAATCCGAGGCTCAGAGAAGTTAAGTAATTCGCCGAGAGTTGGACAGCTGCTAAGGAACAGGCTAGCCTTCTAGTGTTTGAAAACTTGTCTTGTTCCTTTTCCACTATATGACACTGAGGCATTCGGGCCATTCCAATCCTGAGGCCATTTCTGGGCAGAGTCATCAAGGCCCCCTGTACAGTTCTTGTGCCTTGAAAACGTAATTTCCCTTTTCTTTCGCTTACTAAACAGCACTCATGAAAATGCCAGGATAGAAAAATACAAAAGGAAATTACAGCTCTGCTCAGAAACGTCAGACCATGGTCAGTGACTTGCTGACACTTGACATGTCTTACCAATTTTTTAAAGAATTTTTTATTACTGTCTTAGTTAGGGTCTTACTGCTGTGCACAGACACCATGACCAAGGCAAGTCTTATACAGGAGGACATTTTATTTGGGCTGGTTTACAGGATCAGAGGTTCAGTCCATTATCAAGGTAGGAACATGGCAGCATCTGGGCAGGCATGGTGCAGCCGGAGCTGAGAGTTCTACATCTTCATCTGAAGGCTGCTAGCAGATTACAGGCTTCCAGCCAGCTGGAATGAGGGTCTTAAAGCCACGCCCACAGTGACACACCTACTCCAAAAAACGCCACACCTACTGAAGCAGGGCCATACCTTCTAATAGTGCGGAGCCTCTGTGCGGAGCATATACAAACCATCATAATTACATTAGTTTATTTACAGGGGAGGGGTTGGCCCCTGTGCCACAG
The DNA here is from genome assembly GCF_900095145.1 of Mus pahari. Lineage (NCBI taxonomy): Eukaryota > Metazoa > Chordata > Mammalia > Rodentia > Muridae > Mus > Mus pahari. The sequence continues at coordinate 94,920,918 of NC_034594.1, forward strand.
CTCAGGAGACCAGAGGACAACTTGCTGTAAGCAGTTCTGTCCTTTGGCTATGTGGTACCTGAGGATGGACGTACACCCTCAGGTTTGTTTGCAAATGCCTTTACTTGACGTGCAGCCCCACCAGCTCACAAGCTTGTTTTTAATAAAGATATGAAACTGAGCTCCCCGGATTGGCTGATACCCATTTTTTTTTCTTTTTTGAGATAAGGTCTTGTGCACCACAGCCTAGCTTCAAATTCACAATGTTATATGGCTTCATAGATTAAAAAAAAAAAATGTGGTTATAAGCTCAGGTCACAGGATATATACGTGCAGGTCCCAGTCAAGACTCACAGCATATGAGATTCAGGAAAAAAATAATTTTTACACAGATAGCAAATTCCAGTGTCTTGCTTTACTTCCTCAGTCAGGGTCACATGACTTTAAACTCTCCTTGTGGCTTGAAGACCCGTGAACTGATGATACTTCAACCTCTATCTGCTCATGCACCCCACCATGCCCACTATACCAAGTGCTGGAACTGGGAACCAGGACTTCTCACATGCTATATAAGCAGTCTACAAACTGAGCCCAAGCCCCAGCTACGCAGTCATCTTGATAGCACACACACACACACACACACACACACACACCACACACCATACACACCACACACCACACACATACCACACACACACACACACACACACACACACACCACATACATACCACACACCACACCCACACCACCCACACCACACACACCACACATAAACACACACACACCCCTCACACAACCCCTCACACACACCCCTCACACACACCCCTCACATATACCCCACACACCACACACATACCACACACACACACACACACACACACACACACACCACACACCACACACATACCACACACCACACACCCACGCCACACACCACACACATGCCATACACACACACCACACACACCACACACACCACACACACACACACACACACACACACACACACACACACACCACCCCTCACACACACACCCCACAGGCTATCTACTATATTTAACCCTATTTTTACCTGTAGCTGAAACCACACAGCACAGGAAAAGTCTATCTTCTGCCTTTGCATGTTATGCTGTCCCATGAATAGGTCCTGACCTCTTTAGAAACTCTCAGAAAACATATCTTTAACACTGGAATAACATTAATGATCTGTAGGTTTAAAATAATATACTTACCTATTCCACTGTTGGGCACTGGAAGGTTATCAGAGTGGCTCTGTAATAAACACCTTTACAGAACCCACAAGAAGGATGTAGGGGCTTCTCCCAAGCTTGATGTTGCACACACACACACACACACACAAATGTAATCTTTAAAATGTCTTTATTAACAAATATTTTTCTGACAATTGTTGTCCCTCAGTGTCATGGCCTTGGTTCTGGGAAAGCTATGTGTACCCAGATGCTAAAATGGCTTATATAAGACAACATAATACCTACACAGTGTTTATGTACATCTTTCTACATAGCTGAAGTCATCTCTAGAGGACTTACAGTACTGAACACACTGTGTGGTTGCCCTAGAAATATTGGCACTGTATTCCCTGGGGCATAAGGAAGGACCAATGTCTGCAGATGCTCAGGACAGACAGACTTCTTTTGCATTTACTTATTTATTCCATGTTGGAGGCATGTGCCATGACTCATGTGAGGTCAGAGAAGAGTTTGCAGCTTGGCTCTTTCCTTTCACTAGGTGGGTGCTGGGGGCAGAACTCGGGCATAAATCTCGGTAGTGAGTGGCATTATCTGCTAAGCCATCTCTGACACAGAAACAGTGCCCCCACCTCCACCAATATTTAAAAATTGTGGTTCATTGGATATGTGTGTGGACACAGAGCCTGTGCCTTCGGAGGGCTGGCTCAGTTTCTTAGACTTACCTCCTAGAGTGCCCGGCTGCAGCCCTGCTGGCAGAGTGTGCCTGTCTAGCACGCAGGAAGCCCTGGTTCAGCCCCGGTACTGTGAAAACTGGGCAGGGTGGCACACGCCACCCAGGAGGTGGCAATAAAAGGATTGGTTGTTCAAGATCATCATCAGCTACACATTGAGCTATGTGAGACCCTGTCCTAAAGTGGAAGGGGGTCAGAAGAAACCCCTACCTCAGAGGCTCTTGATGTGTAGTTACACATTCTTTGCCTGAAATTTCAACCAGTTTTCACCCCCGCTATTCCCGTACCTGGGTAGAGTATTATTAATTTTAAATGTCCATCAGTTTGGTTGTTAATATAATATTATTTATATATATAATATACAAATATATAATTATATATATTATATAATTAATATGGAATTAATATATTCATTATTATCATATATAATTATGTCATATATTATTATATAATTAATATTAACACTGTTTTTTTTAACATTCATTTCCTCGATCCACTTTAAGACTATTGTACAGTTCATTTTTCTGAGCTGAAATGCAGGTGTTATTTAATGTTTTTGCTCAGTATTCCTTTTCACTGCAATGTTTCTGCATCACACAGTGTGAAGGGGCTGGGAAAGAGTAATGTCTGTCTGGGCGCATTCATAGGAGGGTAGGGCACAGGCCGGGCGATGCTCTGTGCATCTGGCCTGGGCTGTACAGAGATGGAATTCTGGTTGTTGTCTTTTAAAAGTATTTATTTTATGTCAGGCAATAAAGTGGTTGTGTACACTTTTAATCCAAGAACCCAGGAGGCAGAGGCAGGCTGATCTGAGTTCGAGGCCAGCCTGGTTTATAGTTTGAATTCCAGGGCCGCCAGAACTACACAGAGAAGCTCTGTCTCAGAAAAACAACAAAAATTATTTTATCTTTATTTATGTGTGTTATACAAATATGCGCATGTGTGCAGATGTCCTTGGAGGTCAGATGAATATGTCTGAGCCCCAGGAGTTGGAGTTACGGGTCACTGTGAGCTGCCTAACGTAGGGACTGGATCCAAACTCAGGCCTTCCTCAAAGACTCTGGAGTGCTCAGCTATCATCCCAGGCCCCTGGGGGGTCTTCTTTCAGGACACCAACATAGCACCATTTTGATTAAACTCAATGGTGATGGGTGGAGAGAGGGAAGACACAGGCAGCGAGTGCTGAGAAGATAAAAGGGGCAGAGGAGAGAGTGACTATTAAAACCAACAAAATCCCAGCACTCAGGAGGCAGAGGCAGGTGGATTTCTGAGTTCAAGGCCAGCCTGGTCTACAGAGTGAGTTCCAGGACAACCAATCCAGGACAACCAGAGCTACACAGAGAAACCCTGTCTCCTGTCTCGAAAAACCAAAAACCTGACAGGGCTCTGTCTGTGTACACGGGGCAAACTCCATCTAGAAGATGCATTTATTTTAGATGGTTCTAGAAGGAAAAAAAAGACTCACAGATGGAATACAAAAGTTAGCTAATTTGAATCTTACTTTAAAATGTTCCTGCAGGGACCCATAGTGCATACATTTTGATGCCTGCACTTAGAAGGTAGAGGCTGGAGGATTAGAAGTTCAAGGTCACCTTCAGTTATGTTACAGGTCTAAAGCCAGCCTGGAATATATGAGTCCCTGTATCTCATATATTCAAAAAGGGAGGGGGCTGATGGTGCAGTTAGCGTGAAAGAGTGCTTACCATGAAAACCAGGCATGGCAGCCCACACCTCTACTCCAAGTGCTTGAGAAGTGGAGGCAGGGGGATCCGGATTGTAAGACCATCCACATAGGAAGCTTGAGGCCAGACTGATATACATGAAACCCTTTCTTTAAAAACTTTTTTTTCTAGTATTTTTGTATTGTTGTATGACTTCCACCAAAGGTAGTGAGAAGCTTGCCTCTGGAGGTATTCAAGTAAAGCCTTGCATTCATAGTGCTGGTAAAGGGACCTGCCAACAGTCGTCGGAACACGGAGGTGGATGGCACCAGTTCTGCCTCAAGCCACTGCCCCTGGGATGCAGAAGAGCCAGCTGCAGCAAGGTGGGGAGGTAGGACTGACCTGTGCCTCTCTCTGCAGCACGCATACCTGCTGAAGCTCAAGGTCATGTACACTGTAGGCTACAGTTCCTCCTTGGCCATGCTCCTGGTCGCCCTCAGCATCCTGTGCTCTTTCCGGTGAGAACATCCTGCCCATTCTCAGTCCCCCCGCCCCCCCCCCCACTGCTGGCAGGGACACAGTCCTCAAATCTCTCCCTATTACCCAGGATGGAAAGAGGGAGGTCTGGGGGAGGGGGACCTGCCCAGCCATCTTGATAAGCTCAGGATAGCTATGAATCTAGCTCAACACAAAATTGGAAACTTAAAACATGGTTTTTGGGTTTGTTTGTTTTTTTTTTTTTTTTGGTAACTCACAAAAGGAGTAAATTTTGCAGATGAAAATGTGCTATTGCAATATCATGCAAAAAATGTATGTAAACATATGTATGCATGCCTTCAAATCCAGAAGGCAGTGGTTGGACACCCCTGGATTTAATGTGTGTTCCAAGACAAATCTTTGTCCAGTGTAGTCCAGAAATGCTGGAAGGTTGGATACCTTCTATGCAAAGCTCTCTTGTGGGATTAGGGATGTGGCTCAGTTAGCAGAGTGCCCACCTAGCAAGTACAAGGCCATGGGTTCAGTCCCCGAACTGCATAAACTCAGAACAGTGACGCATGCCTGTGGCTACCCCAGGTGGAGGCAAGAGGATCAGAAGTTCATGGTCACCCTTGGCTACAAAGGCAATTGGAGGCCAGACTAGGCTGCGTACGATCCGCTCTCAAAATAAAATAATGGCAAGAAGGACCGGTAACAAACTTCCAGTCCCTAGGGCATAGGAGAAAATTGGGGAGCTAGAGGTGGTGGTTGGCCAGGGCAGAAGACGTGTTGCTGTTCCAAAACTAGTGGTTATGTTACTCCATTCTGTTCTGGTCTACTCTGTTCTGAGTCATGGTATTACCACGTAGCCCCTGGGAGCCTAGAATCTGAGATGATCCTTCTGCCTCCACCACCCAGGTGCTAGGATTACAGGCATGCACCACTAGGTCTCGCTCTCTTCACCTTTGTAACTTCAGTACAGCACAGGATGCGCCAGGCACCTAGGGACCTATGCCCTCACGTGGGTTCTCTTAGCAGAGAGAGGTGGGACCTGAGGGCTGGTGGCAGGGCTTTGGTTTCTCCATGCAAGGGGAGGGGGCATGGGCAGGGGCAGCTACTCCTGTGTGAGCACCAGCCCCTCCTTCCGTGATCTCACAGCCCCACATTCTCTCTGACAGGAGGCTGCACTGCACTCGCAACTACATCCACATGCACCTGTTCGTGTCCTTCATCCTTCGCGCCCTGTCCAACTTCATCAAGGACGCCGTACTCTTCCCCTCAGATGACGTCACCTACTGTGATGCCCACAGGGTAACATGACTAAATGTCCTAGACTGACCTTGGAGAGAACCAAACCCCATAGCATGCTGTCCTCCTTGCAAAGCACCATTACGATTACACAGATGCGGTGCTTGGCAGGAAGTGGGAGTTCCAGGAGGTTCCCTAATGCAGCCGTGGAGGCATGACGTAAGCCGTGCGTATTAAAATCTGAGGAGGCTGCCTTTGGTTCGAGTGCTCGGAGCGCCCCAGCCGCTCTGGAAACTAGACCTCTGATGAGACTCTCTTTTCTGGACTCTGCCAACTCTTCCAGCTACAGACAAATGGCAAAGTCTGGGAGAAGTTGCCTGGTTACTGGATAGGGGTGGGGGAAAAGGCGAGTTTGCACCTGAATGTCTCAATACTCACATCTTCAGAAGAACAACGTTTTACCAAGTCTGACCTATTCTCTCTCTTCCAGTGTCACCTGGGGTCCCCGACTGCCCACTGTAAGCAGCTCACTATGAGGAATCCTTAGCGTTCCATGTCCCTATGGTGTCAAGAAGGACACCATGATTCTCTTTGGTCTTTTCTGCCCTCGTGTGAGCCTTGCACCTCAGGCCTGCAATATGGGTGCTGAGATGCCAGGTTTCACATCCACATTCTGGACAAGGAAGACGAGTGCAGATTAAACTTTTCTTTTCTTTTTTTTTTTTTTTTTTTTNTTTTTCGAGACAGGGTTTCTGTGTAGCCCTGGCCATCCTGGAACTCACTTTGTAGACCAGGCTGGCCTTGAACTCAGAAATCTGCCTGCCTCTGCCTCCCGAGTGCTGGGATTAAAGGCGTGTGCCACCACGCCCGGCTTAAACTTTTATTTCTTAAGATTTATTTATTTTATGTCAGTACACTCTTGCTGTCTTCAGACACACCAGAAGAGGGCATCTGATCCCATTACAAATGGTTGTGAGCCACCAATGGTCGATGGGGATCCCTTTGGAAGAGTAGTTAGTGCTCTTAACAGCTGAGCCATCTCTCCGGCCCTAAATTTTTTTTTTCATTTTGAGAGACTTTGCTTTTTAAATTTCTCTCCCAGAAAGTACATATACACATATACACATGCACACACACACACACACACACAGAGACACAAACACACAGAGAGACACATAAAAATACATATACACATACACAAACACAAACACATAATCACACACACATACACACACTCACACATACACAAACATACACACATACATCCACTCAAACATATATATAAACACCCATATACAAACACACACTAACATACAGCCACATACACATTCACACACACACACATACATACACGTACACATGCACACAAAAGCAGACATGCTCACACTCACAAAAAAGGAAAGGCAGTTCTGCTAACTTTGACTAGGCTGTAGTGTCCTCCTTGGGAAAATAAAGGTGTTGGTCAGTACTAGATAGTTTTTCATGAAGGAGCTTAATTGGAATCCACTTCCGGATTCTGGCAGCTCCTAGGCCATCTTGATTGACCCCTCCTGACCAAGATAGGCTTCAGGAGAACCCTTGAGTGTGTGAGTGTGGTCAATGCTGTGAGAGAGAGAGAGTGTGTGTGTGTGTGTGTGTGTGTGTGTGTATGTGTGTGTTCCTCAGATGCCCTTCCTCAGACTCTGCCTTATTTTGTTTTCAGACAGGGAACTGCCCCCTACCCAAATATGTTAGGTTGAGCGGTCAGTGAGCCCAAGGACCTGCTTGCCTCTACCTCCCCTGGGCTGGGATGGCAAGCATGCACTACTATACCTGGCTTTTTAAAATGTAGGTTCTGGAAATCAAACTCGGGTCCTCCTGCTCACCCAGCAAACACTGTACACACTGAGCTATCTCCATAGTCCTGTGGAGACAGCCACATACCTCAAGGTTCACTCTAAGCTGACCCCCTGCCTCCTGCAGTGTAGTGTTGTTCACCTGGGGAACAGTTACCCGAGGAAGGCTCCCAGTCACCCAGCCTGGGCTCATGTGACTATCTCTTCCAGGCGGGCTGCAAGCTGGTCATGATCTTCTTCCAGTACTGCATCATGGCCAATTACGCGTGGCTGCTGGTGGAGGGCCTCTACCTTCACACGCTCCTGGCCATTTCCTTCTTCTCAGAAAGGAAGTGCCTGCAGGCGTTTGTGCTCTTCGGATGGGGTATGTCTGTCCAAGGTGTTATTCATGTGAGCTATGCAGGAAAGGATGGTAAGCTGAGAATTAGGAGGATTTGGTTTCTAGTTGCAGCTCCATCCATCCACCCATCAATCTATTCACCAAGCCATCCTTGTATCCATGTATTCATCCATCTATCTGTCTATCTATCTATCTATCTATCTATCTATCTATCTATCTATCTATCTATCTATCCATCCATCCATCGATCCATCCACCCATCTATCTATCCATCTATCTATCCATCCACCAACCCATTCATCCTCTCATCCACCCATCCATTCTACCAGCACAGTATGCAAAAAGGAAAATAGGAAGAAAGAAACCAGGGATGTAGTGTCTAATCCCAGACCCATGCTTCACTAATGTTTTGTGGTTTGTTTGTTTTTTTGTTTGTTTGTTTTTGTTTTTTGGCAAGTTGCTGGGTGGTTAACCCTCTAACCTCAGCTTCCTTGTCTTTCCGATTTGAAATATGAGCTGTAATTTAGCTTCAACTGAATGGTGGGCACCCTGAGCTGTTTCCAATTCTATCCTGCCCAGCACTTGCCTCTTCTTCTACAGGTGATCTGTTCTTGAGTCTTCTTTATGGGGATTCTTGCAAGTCTGCAATCAAGAGAGAGAACACAGCCAGACTTCCAGGATAAAGGAAACAGACTAGCACACATACCTCGCAAGTTCCCAGATCACCAATTTCACACCAAGCTGAACTCAGGCTTTTAATGTCTTTCCTTCTGCCTTTGCATTGCCATTTGTAACAATGGCTTCTTCATTCCTGGGGTTTTCCATGTTACCAGCACAGGGGCCTCTGGGATGTCTTTTTCTCATCACCAGGCTCCATAAAGCCAAGGAACCTCTCTGGGTTTAATACTCAACACACACACACAAACACACCACATATACACACCACATATATACATACACATACACAAACATATACATACATACATACATACACAATATACACACATACATACACAATATACACACATGTACACATGTACATATACACATATACACACTCACATATATACACACATACATATATACATATACACACTCACACATACACACACATACATATACCACATGCATAAACACATACTCCCACACATATACACACTTGCACACAAACACACACATACACATGCTTACATACACACATATACACATGAACACACATATACACACATGAACATACCACACACACACACATATATACATATACTCATACACATATATACACTCACCCACACATAAACTCACACACATACACACATGCACAAACACACATGACAGATCATGTCCCACCATTCCCTACACTGCTCTGCAGTTCATTCTGACTGAGCCACATGAATCTCATACCCATGACTGAGGCAACCACAGGGGTCCAAGAGAACGGAGTGCACCGATGCCATGAGCCACTCAAACTACCTGGTGTCCAAAGGACGTTCAGAATGCAGTTTCTAGGAAAGAGAAAATGATAGCAAGTCAGCCATGCAAAGGCCCATGGCATATCTTTTTCCTCTCCTTTCTGGCCAGGGAAAATAATGTCTATTGCTTGAGCACTTCATGGGCTCCGTACTTTATGTTGGACATTTAATCAATTTACCAACCTCCAGAAGTCTCTCAGAGACTTCAACTAGGAGACAGCACCAACATGTTCAACTTACACTCTAAGCAAGGGTGGACCCAGGGTTATTTGCCTGTAAGAAATATCCACCCACCCTTCAGTCACTTATGTGCCCAAATACCCATCTGTCTGTCTATCCATCCACCCACTTAAAAACTCAATATATATCCACTCACTCGAATGTACGTACATATACCTGTACACCTATGCACATAACCATTCATACATCCATGCACCTCCCCATACATCTATCTAGCCATCACTTATTAATTCCAAACCTGTTCATCTATCCATCCATCTATCCATCCATCTGTCCACACAGCTACTTACCTGTTCATTGTTCTTTTTGATTTATCCTATATGTGCATAACCTCAAGGTTCTAGGTAGAATAAGGTTCTTGGGAGTGACTTAGAGCTTCACTTGATTTCTTCTTGATGCCTTTAATTAATTATAAAGTGTCCCTGCAAGAAAAGCCCTCTTCTGATGTTTCTGCTTGTCTAAATCCCTACAGGTGCGTGCGTGTGCATGCTAGTTTGAGTGGTGTGACCTATACGGAGGGTGACTTGTGGGAGGTGATTCTCTCCTTCAACCCTATGGGTCCCTGGGGTGCCACTCACCGAGCCACCACAGCAGACCACATCCCTGTTTGGGAGAATACTCCAGAGTCATCTCTTAGATCCTTTCTTTATGTGCTGGCCTTGTTCTTGTTGCAGAAACTCATTTAAGTCACTGATGCAACCTTCCTTTTTCTAAGTTCCTGCTCTGCCTTCACTGTTCAGTTTGTTTATTCTGCATTGTGGATGGGGCGGGGTGGGGTGGGGGAACGACATCTTTATCTCCCAACTCCTTTACTGAGAATTTGTTTTGGAAACTGTGTATTCATTCCTCTGCCCTTTCTTGTTCTCTGATGCCCCGGTGGGCAGTATACTGCTGTCTCCTGTAGATGCCATCTTCCCTGTCTCACTTGTGATCTTCCTGGGGTTGTTTTGTTCAAGTTCCTTCAGCTCCCTGCATGGTCTGTTTCCTCTCTGTTCCTTTTCTCTGGTTGTTTTGTTTCTAGCTTTTGATGTAATCTGATGTCTGTGACCTTGACTCTGTTCATAGTTAAGAATGAGTCACTGTAAAGTTGATGGAAAGCCATTTCCCCAGGGAGACTGGCTACTGTATTGGAGGATCCTCAGCTATGTCTAGGCCTTAAAAAAAAAAGTTGCATTTATTTCTTTATTGTGTACATAGGTGTGTGTGTGTGTGTGTGTGTGTGTGTGTGTGTGTGTGTGTGTGTGTGTTGTGTGCACATACAGAGGTGAGGAAAGAACTTGTGGAAGTTGGTTCTTGAGTGATCAAAGTCAGGTCATGAGGCTTAGGGGCAAGTGCTTTTATTCAACAAGGCATCTCAGCAGCCCTAAGTCTAGGCCTGTCATCTAGGACCATTCAGTTTAGCATCCTTTAATGCCCTGGCTTAAAGTCACAGGGTAAGAGTGAAGTAGAGACTTGCTGTCACCTGTGTGCCTGGCCTCTTCTCATCCACTATATAGACCAGCAAAGCTGTTAGAATCGTTGCACGTTGCATGCACCTCAGTGAAAAACTAAAGAAACTGGGCCTGGTGGTGAAAGTGTGGGGCTGTGTGTGTGTGTGTGTGTGTGTGTGTGTGTGTGTGTGTGTGTGTGTGTAGTGAGTGCTTGCCTAGCATGCACAAAGTCCCTAGTTAAGTCATTGCACCCAGCATGGTTGTATATACCTGTCAGCCCAGCACTCAAGAAGCAGAGGCAGGAAAATCAGGAGTTCAAGGTCATCCTCAGCTACCTATTGAGTTCCAGGCCAACCCAGGCTACATGAGAGACCCAGTCTCAGAGACAAAGTCAAGCAAAGAAAGGAGTGAGACCTGATGGTGTAGCCCTGTGATGCCTGCTTTTTAATGTGGCTTCTGGGAACTCAGACTCAGACAGTTCATGACTTCCCAGAAAGCATTAGCACCTACTGACCTATCTCCCACTCCAATGGACAAGTTTTGTACAAGTCAGTACTTTAATAAAGTTAATAGTCTTTCCACTTCCTGGATTCTCTATCTACCTGACTCTGCCGTGCATACCCCATTTGAAACTAGGGCCTCTCCAAATTGCATCCATGTTCCTTCTCTCCCTTCCAGAAGTCTTCAGGCTCCTGGGATGTCCTAACTCCAAGTGGCATCCAGGCTCCTGTGGGATGTAGTCTAAGGATGAAACCCATGGGTTCTCTTGCAGCATCCACATAGTCGACACAGAAACAAGCTGAAGCCTGAGCTGGGCAGGTTCTGGGCTGTTCTAGCCCTCTAAGCTGCTTACCTCCCAGCTACAGACTCCGTGCTGGTTGCAGTTTGAGTCTCACCCTGGCTGGCTCTGCTCCCTGTGTGTCTGCGTGGTGAATTCCTTGGTGATGTGCTCCTCATGACTCCTCCTTGACCTTCTGCCTCATGGCCACCTCTTCTCTTCCTTCCTTTTGGACCTCCTCTCTGTCTCTGTCTCTTTGTTTCTCTGTCTGTCTCTGTTTCTCTGTCTTTCTCTGACTCTCTCTCTGTTTGTCTCTCTCTCTGTCTCTGCCTGTCTCTCTCTCTGTCTGTCTCTCTGTCTCTGTCTCTCTCTGTCTCTCTGTCTCTGTCTCTGTCTCTGTCTCTCTTTCTCTCTCTCTCTCTCTCTCTCTCTCTCTCTCNTCTCTCTCTCTCTCTCTCTCTCTCTCTCTCTCTCTCTCTCTCTCTTTCTCTCTTCCCCGGGTCACCTCCCCTACTCAAATAAGAAGTCCCACCCTATTTTTGTCTGCCCAGCTAATTGGCTGCCCAGCTCTTTATTGACCAATCAGAAGGTAACGGAGAAAAATGTTTATAAAACATGGAGACAGGTGATGCTTCATAAAAATAACAATACCAAAGACCAGCCTGTTCCCAACTTTTTGCCAGTACAGCAATCAGCATTTGAATAATACAAAGACAACCTTTACTCTGCGCACAAGGAGATTATCCCTACAGGTTCCATCTGACTCCTCTGAAGTCCTTACAGCATTGCAGAGCCCTGGAAGCATGAGGCTGCACCCATGCTACAAGGTGGAAAAGGGGGCTCCATGGCAACTGAATCTTGTCATCTGCTTAGTCCCTGGACAAGGATAAATGTCTGTTCACTGTGTCTGTGTTGAAGAATGAGCTACTTATCTCTCTGATGTGACAAAATACCCTGAAAGAAGCAACTTAGGAATGTGTTTGTTTTGGCTCACGGTTTGAGGCTACACAGTGCATGATGGCAGTGAAGGCACGGCAGTGGGAACCCGAGGCGGCTGCTCACATGGCATCCCCAGTCAGGAAGCAGAGAGATGGGTGCTGGGGCTCAGCTCACTCTCCTTTTTATTTAGTCCAGGACCCCCAGCCCTGGGGATAACGCTATCCGTGTTTGGGGTGGGTATCCCTACTTCAGTGTACCTGACCTAGACAGTCCCTTGAAGACACACGGAGAACCTCGCCTGTTCAGTCTTTCTAAATCCTTTCTAAATACAGTCAATGTTGAGCATCATACTATGCTTCTCTTTGTTTTGATCTTCAGGTTCTCCAGCCATTTTTGTTGCTGTGTGGGCTGTCACCAGGCACTTTCTGGAGGACACTGGGTAAGCTGGGAGGAAGAGAAATAGTAACAAGAACACAGCACAGCATCTCACCGTCAGCCTCTGTAGCTACTCCCTCTGCAGCTGGGAATTGGTGGCTCAGGAGGCAGAATGTTTGCCTGGTGTGCATGAAATTCAGTGTTTGATTCCATCACTGCATTAGCTGGATATAGGAGAGACAGAGTTTTAAGATTAAAGTTTTTAAAAATTATGTTTATACATGTATGTACATATGAGTACAGATGCCCATGGGGGCTGAAGAGGGCATTGGATCCCCTGGGTCTGTAGTTACATGTGATTGTGATCGGTCCTACCTGGGTGCTGGGAACTGAGCTAAGGAACTGTGCAAGAACAGTATGTGTTCTTAACCACTGAGCTACCTACCTCTCTGGCCCCGAGAGGAAGAGATCTTAATGGTGAGCAACTGCTGAGATGCCTAAGGGCATAAATAAGCACCTTCTCCTTTCAAGGCTTGCACTAGGGGACACATCTGCTAGTCAGCCTACTTCCCCACTCCTCATGATGCCTTACACTCCCCTCCATAGATGCTGGGACATCAACTCCAACGCTTCCATCTGGTGGGTCATTCGAGGGCCCGTGATTCTGTCCATCCTGGTGAGTGGCTGGCCTCTGCTGAGCAGAGGACAAGTGGGGGAACTCAGAACCAGTGAATAACCCTGAGGGTTGGAGAGCCTGGAACCTGAGTTCCCAGCAAGGGCCTGAAGGTATAAACTGCAGGATGGAAGAGGCCAGAGGTCAGAGGTCAGAGGTCAGCAGGCTGTTTCCCAAAGAGTGGCAGGAGGAAGTGGGTGAGGGTTGTCAGAAGGCATTCACCTCAGTCTTTAAGGCAGAGTCTTTCACAGGATCTAGAGCTCATACAAGCATAAACAAGCAAACAAACAAAAAACCTTCAACATACCCCCCAAGGAAAAAACCAAACACAACAACAACAACAACAACAACAACAACAACCAGAAAACAAATTCATTCCAAGTATGGCAAGGTAATTTTGGCACTCAGGAGACTGAGGCAGGAGAATTTTGAGTTGGAGGCTTGTCTGAGCTACATCGTGACATGCTGTATCAAAGAGGAGAGGGTGGGTTGGGTTGGCACAATGACTCCATGAGAAAAAAGCGCTTGCTATGCAAACTGACCACTTGAGTTCTATTACCAGAACCCACAGTAGAAAAGAGAAGCTATTACTGAAGTAAGCCTTTGACCACCACAGACATGCATGTGCATGTGGGTCTGTGTACACTTGTGTGTGTGCACAAATGCATGAGTAAAAGCACAAATATAATAATAAAACTTAAAAATAAATAAATAAATAAATAAATAAATAAATAAATAAATAAATAAATAAATAAATACAAGTGGACCCCCATGGCTCAGGCAAGCCTGCATTCATCAAGATACATGGGGATCCAAGCCCAAGAGTGAGAGATCTGTCTGGCAGTTGCATAGATCCATGAGTCACGGACCCTGAACAGCAGTGTGTGTTGCTTCCAGCCATGGTGTCTAGATTTATTTATGTCACTGGGACTCTGAGTGCAGGGATGAACAGCTGTGATTTGCCATTCTAGCTGTGGTGTCTTTCCTGTCCCCAGCTCTAGAGGTGAAGGCCAGGACAGAGGACTCAGGAAACCAAAACACCTTCAGCCTGACCCCTGCCTTTTTGCTTTGCAGATCAATTTCATCTTTTTCATAAACATTCTAAGAATCCTGATGAGAAAACTTAGAACTCAAGAAACAAGAGGAAATGAAACAAACCATTATAAGTAAGTGTAAAGGCAAGAGCTCGGCATGCCCGGGCAGTCAGCAAGCAGCCAGAGTGCCTGCTGCTCACTCCAGAATGCTAAGTGTGAAGACAGACTGGGGATATAGCTATGGTGTGACCAGGGCGGACTGGGCCTGAGTATGAAACCTTAGGCACTGTGCAGAGAGAAACCAGGAAATCAGGCAGGAAACCTACAAGCTGAGAGATTCAACCATTGCAAGGCTGGGAGGGGGCGGAAGTGGGTAGGAGGTGTTGAGATGGCGTGGACTCCATAGTCCATGGCATTGTTTGCTAAGCACAGCAGCAATAGGACAGGCATCTATCTGATTTATATGCTAGTACAGTTTTATTTCTATGTTACTGACAGGGGTGGGTGACCAGAAACATTGAGGCTTGGTCAGGAGTCTGGCGGGCGTTGTTCTTACCACTTGCCGAGCATGTGGGACTTAAGAGAAATGGAAACATGTTAGAGATGTTGCTCTATAACAGGATATTTGCTTAGTGTGAGTGAGGACCAGGACTCAGCACCTCGCACTACAAAATACACAGATCATAGGTAAGTGGGTAAATAGGTAATTATACAGATGGACAACAGATATGGATACAAACGTTTAAAGACAGAACACAAATAGGTGGTGAATAAGCAAATGATTGATAAACAGGTATATAGGAAAATGATCGATAAATGATAGATCAATAGCTAATGGGTTCACAAATAAATGACACATATGGATAGAGAGGCAGAGGAGAGACAGATCCAGAGAAACAAGCAAGACCCCCCAAACTGAAAAAATATCGGGAGACATTGCAGCCGAACTTGAAGTGGTCAGGCCCTAGATGAACCAAACTCTATGTGGCGGGGGCTGAGGCAGATCAGGAGTGTCAGCATGTCCCTCTGTCCCCAGGCGCCTGGCCAAGTCCACCCTCCTGCTGATCCCCCTCTTTGGCATCCACTACATTGTCTTCGCCTTCTCCCCAGAGGGTGCCATGGAGGTCCAGCTGTTCTTTGAATTGGCCCTGGGCTCCTTCCAGGTACGTTTTTTTGGGAACTGTGACTTAAAAGAGGACTCCTCAGGACAAGAGCAATGGCTCACTCAGTAAAGTGCTGTGTGGACATGGGAACCTGAGTTCAATCCCCAGATCCCACAGAAAGTCTGCATGGGGTGGGTGCATGCCTAAAGTCCCAGTGATGATGAGATGGAAGAGGGATCGCTGGAGATCACTAGTGAGTGAGCTAGCCTAGCCTACCTGGAGACAGTCCAGGCCAATGAGAGACCCTATGTCAAATAAAAAGTCAAAAGACACCTGAGACCTCCACACACACACACACACACACACACACACACACAGAGAGAGAGAGAGAGAGAGAGAGAGAGAGAGAGAGAGAGAGAGAGAGAGAGAGAATGTGTGAGGTGTGAGCTTTCAATTTTCTTAGAGAGAAATGAGGCTGCAGAGTTAGCAAGCCTGAAAGTCAGTCTCATACAGTGATGATCTAAGGGCCACAGGGAAAGACCTTATGATGCGAAGTGATTTTGAGTCTCCACTAGTAAAAACATATTGGAGATGGGAGAGGCTGACTGCAGGGAGAAAGCAGGGCAAAATCACCCCTGCGTGATGTACACGGTGTTATACAATCATAGCAGACAGCACATTCCCAAGCACCACGAGGCACATGCTGCCTAAAGTCGCAGGCGGGCCAGTGATCCCTCCTTTTCTTACTGGGAAGTCAAGAGGAAATGCCCAAAGCTGAGAAAGCAGAAACTTGCAGCATCAGCGTGTTGCTTAAAATCAGTTAAGAGAGTTCAGGCTGGACTCCAGTTACCCGTATGTAAGAGGAAATACAGATGGATCCAGAGAGAGAGAGAGAGAGAGAGAGAGAGAGAGAGAGAGAGAGAGAGAGAGAGAAAATGTGTGAGTGTATGTGAGTATATGTATGTGTATGTGTGGTGTGTATGTGCATGTGGTGTGTTGGTGTATGTGTGTGTATTGTATAGGTGATATGTATGTATGTATGTGTGGTGTGTATGTAGTGTGTATGTGAGTACATGTGAAAATATGTGGTGTGTGTGGTATGTATGTGTGTTTGATGGATGGGGTGTGTGTGTATGTGTGTTTGGTGTGTGTGTGTGTGTATGTGTGTGTGTGTGTGTGTGTGTGTGTGTGTGTATATGTGGACAAATGAGTGTGCCAGGGGACATTTTTCAGGTGTTCTCCACCTTAGTTGTGTTTTGTTCTGTTTTGTTTTTTAAACAGGCTCTCTCTGTAGCCTGGAACTTACCAATTAGGCTAGACCATGCTGCTGGCCAGCCGGCCTCAGGGACCTGCCAGTCCCTGTCTCCCTAGTGTGCCACCGTGCCCTGAGCAAGGCAAGCCCTTTACCTACAGAGCCATCTTCTCAGCCTCTGGTTATCCGGGTTTTAACCAGAATCATCTGACGGAGGTGGGGGAGGTCACCCATCTCTACTCCACCAAGTGATGATTCTGTTAAGACAACAAGATGGGGAGAAGAAAACTTAACTGGAGTCTGGAGCCTCACATTGTTACTTTATTTATTTGCTTGTAACCATTTCTTTCCAAAAATAACACAAAGTCACTTTCAGAAACAACAGACTGAGAAAAAATATGTAGATGACTTATGGGGAGGGGCAGAATATAAACTAGTGTACTTTGTAATCCACGCATTTGGGAAGAGGAGGAGAAGGAGGGGGAGGAGGGGTAGGTCAAGGTCATCCTTCACTACAAAGCAAGTCTGAGGTCATCCTGGGTTTGGAGCTTTCCAGAAGCCAAAGCAAGAATGGTTTGTTTACAGCGACGACTCACAGCATCCATTAGATGAAAGCCGATAGATTTGGCATGTGACTCACTGGTAGAGCATTTGACCTGCGTGCTTGAGACCCTAGGTCCCATCCCCAAGTACAATCCATGCATGCATGAGTTTACACTTATACACACACACACACACACACACACACACACACACACACACACACACACCAATATACCAATGAAAGGAAGCTCCTTGCCTGAAGAAGCCTTGCAATCAGGCTTTAGGACTTGAGGACATTTTTTCTCACTAAGTTTTCCTTGCTAGCATTCCCACTCAGGGCAGACTCTGGAAGAGCCCTCCTAGTGGGGCTGTTTCAGTCTCAGAGTGACTGCCCTCTTGCTTCATGCCTTTGATTCTGCTCCGGGCAGGCTGAGCTGGGCTCCTGCCACTGCTTGCGGTCCAGGGCAGATGTCTCACTGGGGACATAGGGAGTCAGATCTTGACCTCTGTCCTATTTCAGACCCTACCCCAGGCTGTGCCTTGGACCCTCCTCTGAGAAACTTCCCTGACCCTACCAGCATCCTGGTCCTGTTGCATATGTAATGATGGCTTCACTATGATCCATCCATTGACTGCGGGACTTGAGGTCCCATCCAAGCTGTTGGAAGGATTTGGTTTGACCACTGAAGTAGGTAGTGAGCATTCAGAGAGCGTGAGGGCCCCAGAGCTGCCTCTCATGTAGATAGGGACTTGCTGTCGCCAGAATTGGGAATATGAGATTGAAAAATAATGAAAAAACAAGAATGCTTTCCTAACATCCCATGGACTTTCTTATAAATAAAAAGATCATTAAAAACATGTGGTCCACACATGCAGTCCTGCCCTTGGGAGGCAGAGGCAGGAAGATAATATCATGCTCTAGGCTAGCCTTGGCTACACTACAAATTCCAAGCCAGCCAGTGGCTTGTAAGATGAATGTTGAGATTCAGTCCCCAAAAGTGTGTATGCATTCTTATTATATAAACACATCAGGAAATGTGTATATGTACCCATATATACATATGTGCATTCATATATAAACATATCAAAGTTTTTACCACTACCAAAGAGAAGAGCAAAATGAACCCGCATTCACCAACCATTTAGACAATGTAGCAAGAGCCTGTCTAAAAAACAACAAAAAAAGCAAAATCAATCAAACAAACAAACAAACATGGCCCATGGCTGGAAAGATGGCTTGGAGCTTAAGAGTTCTTGTTGCTCTTACAAGGACCCAAGTTAGATTCTCAGCACCTCTATCAGGTGGCTCACAATTGCCTATAACAGCTCCAGGGAATCTGATGCTCTTTTGGCCTCCACAGGCACCTAAACACTGTAGTATACACATACACACTAATATACATAACTGCACATAAACAAAAATAAATCTTTAAGAAAAAACATACAGCTACAACCACAACAACAACTCACCAGTATAAATCATAGACTTAGCATGTCTGAGGCCATGGGTTCAAGTACTACCCTGTTCAAAACCAGCCTGGGGCGATTGCTCAGTGGGTAAAGTGCTCTCTGCACGAGCATGAGGACCTGAACTAGAAGCACAATATTCATGTGGGTGCTGAGGTGGGGTGCCAGTGACCCAAGTACTAAGGGGATGGAGACAGGCACATCCATGGAGCTCCTTAGCCTGCCTGCCTAGCCCATTCAGGAAGCTATAGGTTCAATGGGAAATCCTGTCTCAGAAAAGCATGGAGAGACCAAGTTGAGGATAACGACTGGCATTGACTTGTTGGCTTTAGGCTTTCATCAGTCAATGCATGT
Organism: Mus pahari; assembly: GCF_900095145.1. NCBI lineage: Eukaryota > Metazoa > Chordata > Mammalia > Rodentia > Muridae > Mus > Mus pahari. The sequence goes on from NC_034594.1 coordinate 94,940,058, forward strand.
ATACTTACACACACACACACACACACACACACACACCACATACAAAGCCAATATTCTTGTGTATTTATCCATATTAAGCCTACTATGGAGTGGCAGGTTCACTGCCATTTGGGGTCCTTCAACTCAGTAAGTAGCTAAAGGGACTCAAGGGACTAGGGAAGAGGGGCCTGGCCAGCCAAAGTTTTAAGCTGTGTATGAAAGTCTCTGGGGGGAAAGAAGATTATCCAGGGAGATGGAGGTCAGGCCTGTGAGGAAGACAGGATGGTGGGGTGTGCTGAAAGGGAAGACAGGAGCAGGTTCTCCTTGGATTGGTTATTTGGATTGGATTGTTCCCAGGAAACATCCTGGCAAGAGAGATGTAAGGAAAAGAGGGTATGCTCGTACAAGGACCTGAAAGTTCTAGGGTGCAGTCCACGTGGGAGAAACCGTGGCAGCAGGACCCGAGGCAGCTGCTGGTACTGTATCTGTACTCTCCATCAGCATGCGGGAGAGAGATGAATGCTGGTCCTCAGCGCCCCTCCCCCGCCGCTGGATGCGATAGTGCCACCCGCATTTGGGAAGCATCTCCACCTTGATTAACCTAATCTAAAAAATCCTCAGGGGATTTCACCAGGATCTCCTAGGAGGTCAGAGATTTTCCTCCTGGGTGATCCCAGTCCCTGTCAGGTTGACAGTAAGCCATCACACATCACCCACAGCTCTGCAGACACTGTCGACACCTCTAACCTGGCTCACCATCGGAACACCATCAGGGAAAAGAGGAGCACCGAGAGAAGGTCCAGATAGACATGACCCCTCCAAATCAGGAGAGGAGACACAAAGCCTGGTCACAGAGCTGCCCCTGGTAGCTAACACACCAGCATTTGTACATGCTTTGCTCTTACCACACACCTGTTCCTCAGTAGGAATTGGTCATCTGTCTTGTGAACCCAGGATCTCCCACAGGGGGACTGTGTCCCTCACAACGGGATGGAGGGACATACTTCTCCTTTCCTATCCAAGGTGGCTGTCTCTACTATTCAGGGGACCTGAATCATCCCTTTAGTCAGAAGCCCTTTCCTTATCTGACAAGCGTCATGTACCAGGCTTCAGGGTCAATAGGTGAAAATGATTCCTGATTTGTGTTCAGCAAGACAGGCACATCAGGGCAATATGTGGGCCCCAAACTAGGGAATTCTCCAAGGTGTGTGTGTGTGTGTGTGTGTGTGTGTGTGAGAGAGAGAGAGAGAGAGAGAGAGAGAGAGAGAGAGAGAGAGAGAAAGAGAGAGTTTGTGTGTTTACACACTTGTGTATCTTTGTGTATGCTCACAGACATTCATGCTCTCTCGAGTTCTTGGGGCACACCCAGGCAGGGCAGAGTGGGAGGTATGAGCTAAGTCCAACAACCTGGCATATGAACTAACCCAGTTCCTTCTGGCAGGGGATGGTGGTAGCTGTCCTTTACTGCTTCCTCAATGGTGAGGTGAGTGTCCTGGGGCACTGGGATTCCAATGCAGAAGTTCCCTGCAGAGAGAAGGGGAGAGGGATGGGACGGGTTCTGGGCAGGTCTGCTTGCTTGGCAGAGTCACCTGGAGGTATGTTAAATCACATCCGGGCAATATCCCCAGGACAGAGACAGCAGAACTAGATTCTGGGCTGAGGTTGGTGAAGTGATCTTTACTAAGCTCTCTGGGTGCTCCTTATCTGTGGGCAAGTTCAGCAAACCCAGATGAGCCCAGCTCCCCTCCTCCCACCCACCAGAACCCAAGCTCCTGGCAGCTCTGATGCTTGCTTTTTGTATGACCTGGTCACTTCCCACCTGGAGTGCCGTCTTCCCACGGGTAAAGTGGGTCACTCAGAGCCACCCCAGCCTTGTGCAGAGGCTTCAGTTGCAGGATATGAAGCTCCAGTCATGTCATGAGCCCTGGCTAAGTAAGTTACTGCACACAAGCCAAGTGTCTCTGTGGCTACTGGCCAATCTGTCTGGTTCACACACTTGAATGGGAATGACCTCAGATATTTCCCAAAACTCAAACATCACATCTGAATTCAGAGGTTGGCTTGAGTGTTCTACTGAGGACCATCAAGGACATGTCTGCAGAGAAAATCCTCAGATCCAGAAAGATTCTGAGCTAGGGTCGGGGGGTTGATGGGAATACTCAACCTGCATCAACTTGTGCAGGTTGATGCTGCCGTTTGTGGAACAAATACATCTCACTCATTTTCTGAGGGTAGTGTTGAAAGACAGCAGGTACAGATCAGGCAGGATGGCTCAGTGGGTGAGAGTGGTTGCCCTAAGACTGACAACCAAGTTCAATTCCCAGAACTGACATGGTAGAAGGAGAAACTCAAGTTGTCCTCTGACCTCACAAGAATACCATGGCATGCATCTGTTCTCTTGCTCACTCACTCTCTCTCCCCCTCTCTCCCATCTCTAAAAAAAAAAGAATAATAAAGTGAAAGATAATTAAAAAAAATTTGCTGGGCGTGGTGGCACACGCCTTTAATCACAGCACTTGGGAGGCAGAGGCAGGCGGATTTTTGAGTTCGAGGGCAGCCTGGTCTACAAAGTGAGTTCCAGGTCAGCCAGGGCTATACAAAGAAACCCTGTCTTGAAAAATCAAAATAATAATAATAATAATAATAATAATAATAAATTAAAGACCAATACAAGTGCTCAGATTACAGGGGGCCTTCAGTACCTTCTACACGGGGGACAGGAAATGGTCATTCAGAAGCCTTTAGGCAAGGGGACCCAGCAGAACAGGAACAGCTGGACCAATCAGTGAGTTGGGTTCTAGGCACAGGCCTGGCATTCCCTCCCAAGCAATTGCTGCAGCTGATGGCGGTCTTGGGCAGGTGCAGCTGGAAGTTCAGAAAAAATGGCGCCAGTGGCACCTCCAAGAGTTCCCGCTGCGCCCTGTGGCCCTCAGCAACTCCTTCAGCAACGCCACCAACGGTCCCACCCACAGCACCAAGGCTGGCACCTCTGAGCAGAGCCGGAGCATCCCCGGGGCCAGTGTCATCTGAGGCTGCAAGCCACCAGCAGACGAAGGGTTGGATGCTCAGTAGGATGGACATCTGCCAGGTAGCCATTTTTTGCTTGAGTGTCGCACAGGCCTGTCCCCGAGGTCTGAGTTTCCTCAGAGATCAAGCAAGAGGAGACTAGATTGTCCTGGAGCAGGAAACAGGCCTGGGATTTGATCTTTCTTGTTCTTCTAAGAAGAACAATTCAGCAGCTCCGGAAGTGGCAGGGAAATAAAATGACATCCAGAAAAACCTTAGCCTGCGTGTCAGTCTTTGCTACCTGGAGAGGGAGTGTGTTCTAGATCACTTCCCAACTCCTCCCTGCAATGGGAGGGCGCTTCCCTGCCTCCAAATCCCAGCTCACTTTTGAGGAGAAGCTTAGAAGCCCAGAACACACGAGGAACCAAGACCTCAGACAGATCTTGTCTGTCCTATGGCTCTCTCACCAAGCCTTCAGGACAAAGGCTAAATTAAGCTGACAAAGCCACAGGGCATCTGACCCCCTCTCATTATATAACCTGATGTGTAGGAAGACTTCATGGAAAGCTAAGTGCCTAGGAAAGTGAGCTGTGCCCTCTCCCAGTGGGTGGGAGACAGTTCCTCCAAGGCCCAAGGCATGGCCAAGCTACTCGACATCTATATGGAAGTCTTGTTGCTTTGAGACAGCATCTCCGGTAGCCCAGACTGGTCTGCTATTCCCTAGGTAGCTGGAGATGGTCTTGAACTTACAATCGTCCCACCTTCAGTTTCTAGGTGCTAGAGTTACAGGTGTGCCCCGCCACACCTGGTTGGTGTGATCCTGGGAATCAGACTCATGGCTTCATTCACACCGGACAAGCACTCTGGGAGCTGAGCGACATCTCCATGGAGCCCTGATTCACAGTCTTTTACTTTAAATATCTGGGCTTCGAGGCAGGTGGTGATTTCCCAACTCTCAAACAGGGAAGGACAAAGGTCCGGCTCCCTGCGCTTTAAGCTTCTGTTACTCTGACTCTCCATGTCCCGAGTGTTTGCGCTCCTTGACTCCATGAGAGGATGAACGAGGACGAAATGTCTGAATCTTCTACCAAAATAAACCTAACAGGGAAACCCAGACAGAAATGGAGATATGGCCTCCCATTAGCATATTGCAGGCTGCTTCGGGGGGGGGGGGGCTTCCCAGGCTGAGACCCAGACTGAATGGTTGATGAACTCTGATTTTGGTAAAAACCAGACAGCACACAAACTCCTCAGGTGGTGAGCACCTGCCCAGGTTCACCGTTCCTTGGGTATGAGTGATCATTACCACAGTGAAAAACCAAAGTAAAACAACCAGTTGTGGGGACCTCCAAGCTCTGTGTTGGTAGTGGTCCAGCTTCAGCACTGGGAGCCTATCTGAAATAAAGATGCCTAAAAACGGGCTAGAGAGGTGTCCAGTAAAAGGGTTGGCTGAGCAAGCATGGTGACTTCTGTCGGCTCCCTGGAAGCCATGTAAAGGCAGAAAGAAAGAAAGAACCAGACCCAGAGAGTTGTTCTCTCTGTATATTGTATACATGTGCATACAATATGTACATACCCATGCACACATACACAGTAATAATGAAGATCTTTAAGATCACCATAGAAGGGGCTAGAGGGATGGCTCAGTGGGTGAAGTGGCTAAGAGTGGGAGCTCAGTCCCTGGAATGCATAGGGAAGCCTGGCGTGGCTGTACCTGCCTACCATCCCAGTACTGGGTAGGCAGGCTCGGGATTTCCTGGGGCTCACCATCCATCCAGGAAAGCAGACTTGGTGAGTTCTAGGCCAGTGAGGGACATTGCCTCAGAAACAAGGTGTATCGTCTGGAGAATGCGACCTAGGATTGGTTTCTGGGTTCCACTGCATGCGAGCCCTCACATACACATATCTGTACACATATGAGTATGTATATAGACATGTACAAAAATCTCATTAGATGAGATTGGAGGCTGGGGCAGTAGGACCACTTAAGCCCACAACATAGAGACCAGCCTGGGCAATATCTTGTCTCAAAATGAAATGGGTCCTCAGAAATCATGGATTTGATTAGCATGTATAAGGCCCTGGGTGTGATTGCAAAAACAAAAAATACTGAAAAAAAAAAAAAACAACCCACAGGTATATATACTTGTAGCCTAGGAAAGACCCTTATGACAAGATGAAGAAGGGGATCTTAGAGAACATAAAAGAATACATTTTACCTGTTTCTAGGCGGGAAAAAAAAACAGGAAATGAGCCAACAGAATTAGCAAAAAATTCAGATCTGGGGCCTCAGGAGATAGCTCAGCTGGGATCAGTTGTCTTGTAAGCACAGGACTGGAGTTCAATCTGCAGAACCAATGTCTCTTTTTAATTTTTAAGCTGGGCATGGGGGCATATGCTTGCAATCCCAGCTCTGGTGATATGGAAACCTGGAGGACTCCGGAACTCACTGGTCAGCCATCTAGACCACTTGGAAAATTCTAGACCTGAGACAGACCAACTCACAAAACCAAATGGGGCAGGCAGACGGCTCAGTGGGTAAGAGCACTTGCTGCTCTTGTCTGACATAGGCAGCAGAGACCTTGTCTTGAACAAGATGGAAGGAGGAGACCAAATGAGAATACTGTAAACCCCACCTGTGTGCCGTGGCATGTGCGTGCCGCCATGCACACACAAGTGAAAAGCATCTGAGAAACAGCACACCCAAGGCTGTCCTCTGGCCTCAAACACTGGTGCACACACACGCATGCACCTGCAGACATGCACGCACACGAAGCGCGCGCGCGCACACACACACACACACACACACACACACACACACACACACACACAGGAGAGAGAGAGAGAGAGACAGAGACAGAGACAGAGAAAGAGACACAGAGAGAGAGCAGTTCTTCCACTGAGTATGGAAATCTCCATTGGTTCTTGACCCCTTCCACCTCCACCTATCCCCTGCAAGCTGTTAATTATTACACAATATCTGTTTGTCTCCTCACCCGCTGTGGAGTTCAGCCTCGAAAGCCTGTGCTCTTTGAAATGTGTTCCAGGATCAGAAATGGACCTCGAGGCCACCAGAACCTCACAACTGAGTCTCACAAATAGTCCTGAGTCTAAACCCACTTCAGGGACGACTATGTTAGAAATCACCTGAGCGTCCTTCTGGGGGCAGTCGTTCCAGGAAGTCTTCAAACCAAGTCCAGAGAGAGAACCATTAGATCCTGTCAGAAACTGGGGTGTTCCAGAGCTTGCGGGTCCACACAAAGGACAGGGCAGGGGATACTTTAAGTCAGTATACTGAAAGCTACTGTCCATAAGACTTTCTGTGGGGAATCCTGATAAAGACAGGAAAATGTGTGCAAAGTCCCCTGAAGCTGGTGGGAGAAGGTCCCAGGCTCTGACTGATCCTTTAGGTGGAGGACTGAGCCATTCTTAGAAACCTCAAGCATCCCAGCAGCTGGGCTGGGACATTGCTCTGTGGTTAAATCACTTACCATGCAAGCATCCTTAGAACCCACGTAAGTGTTGGATAGGCGTGGTGGCTCAACTGTATTTCTAGGCCCTGGAGGCAGAGTCAGGGCATGTCTAGAGCAAGCTAGTTCATGAGACTAGCCTTACGGGTGAGCTCTGGGTTTGGTTGAGAGACCCTTCCTCAATGCATAAGGTAGAAAAGCAGGGGCTGGAGAGATGGCTTAGTGGTTAAGAGCACTGTCTTGAGTTCAATCTCCAGCAACCACATGGTGGTGGCTCATAACCATCTATAGTGTGATCTGATGCCTTCTTCTGTTATGTAGGTATATATATGCAGATAGGGTACTCATATGCAGAAAATAAATAGTTAAATAAATAAGCCTTTAGAAAAAGATAGGAAAGCAATTAAGGATGAGTCCAGATGTCCATGTGAGATCGCCATATGTGCATCCTCACACACATGAGCCCATACATACACATGTGAAGACATGAACACACTCACATCCTGCACACACAAATAGCACACACACACACACACACACACACACACACACACACTTAAAAAGAGTCTCAGGACCTCTCCAGCCCACATCCCAGAGGCATCAATGAAACAGGTTTGAGCCCTGCGTAGCTGGGCAGCCAGCCTGGAACTGACTTCTGGTCTCTGTCAAACCCTATTCCAGTCAGGGAAGAAAACACCAGAGGAAGATGTTTTAGGGTACTCTTCTTACTTTCAAATTGAGATTTTAATAGTATGGTTAACCTGTTCAGCTCACTGTGCCGTCCTATGGAGGCACTCTTCTGCCTTTGCCCTGGAGCTCAGCTGAGGAGACTCCCGGGGCATTGTTAGAGCTAAGTGCCTAAGAGGCAGTGTCAAGGTCATTGGTTGTCCCGTTCCATCTCAGTCAGAGGTCCTATATCACAGAAGTCCCATTGTAACCTCGCTTTCTGTAAGCCAGGGTCCCTGCTGGAGGGTCCCAGGGCTGAGTGAGGCTGTTGATGTGAAAGCCGCTGGTGGCATTGAGGAAGAAGAGGAAGGAGGCCGTGAATTCGCACCAGAACATCAGGGTGAAGCCCAGGAGGGTGATCTGATTCTGAAGGAGGATGATGAAGGTGAGGAGGCCCCCAGAGGAGAGGATGAAGGCAACCAGGAGGAGGTAGGAACCGATGGCCCACTTGCGCCTTGAGCGAACATCTTCACACACCTGGGACACGATGAGCATCTCCAAGCCGAAGATGGCAACCACCACAGCCATGGCGGCCACACTGCGTGCCAGGCCCATGCCTACAGCCAGCCCGGGCATATGGGCCTGGCTCAGGTCTCTCAGACAGTGTGGTTCACTGTGGTTGCCGATGGTGCAGAAGTACCACAGCCCAAAGAGACGGTCATCCACTAGGAGCCAGTGGCCATCGCAGATGGAGACTGAAGAAAGGATCACAGCCAGGGCAGTGCACACGATGATGAGTGTCCGGATGAAGGACTCAAAGAAAGACCGGTGGGGCCTCTTAAGGCCCAACAGTTTGTGGGCCTGGAAGACACCACGGGAAGCAATGAGTTAGCAAGGGTCTGCGACACCAGGGAAGACCAGCATGCAATTCCACTTCCTCCATCCTGGCTTCCTGCTCTGATACCATGGAAAACATTGAACGGCCCCTCCCCAGCTTCCCATCAGACCCGACTTCACTGCTTGTCCTCCCTCCTCTCCTGAGCCCGGCCAGGCGGTTACCAATGACAAACTTATCCCTTACTGTCCTTCATCTCAGAACCTTTACCCAGAATGATAAGCCCAAACCGGAGCTGGGGAACTGGCCTGGTTGGTAAAGCGCTTGCTTTATGTAGTAAATGCATGTAGTCCTGGTGCTGGGGAGGCAGGCGTAGTCAGATCCCTGGGGTTTGAAGGCCATCCAGCCTAGCCTAGGACTAACTAGGGACTTTGATGAGCTCCAGGCCAAGTCAGGCAGAGGGAGAGGGGAAGGGGAAGGGAGAGAGGGGAGGGGGAGGGGGAGAGGAGAAGGAGGGAGCAGGACAGGGAGAGGGAGAGAAGATGGTGCCTAAATAACAAAAATACATCTATATGTATGTAGAGTTAAGATTGGCTTCTGAACTCTACATACATATAGGCTTTTGTGTGAGCTCGTGCATGAACACACACACACACACACACACACACACACACCACGGCAATCTGATTAATATAGTTCCATGCCTGGGCCCTCTTTCAAACCTCCTGGGTAGCTCCCCTTCCCCCTCCTCCGTTCCCTCCAGGAATGACACCACCTCCATTTTCATGCTTGTCAAAGAGGCCTTTCCCACCCAGCCGGCTCAGTGGGTCCTCTACTGCTCCTCTCCACAGAGGCACCCTCCCCATGTTGTTCTCTGCTCTGTTCTGGTGGTATACTGGAATGAGTGCTATTGACTGCCTCACTTGGACACCGTGTCAAGACCCTGGGGTATCCCCAGCACCTGGCACGGCATTAGGCCTGTGCCCTTGGTAGGCACTTGGGAGAGGACATGGAGGAAGCAAAAGTTCCACTTGAAATTCCTTGTAGGCTGAACCTCCTGCCCAGCCTAAGTTAAATGACTCGCTCCATAGGATGTTCAGAAACAGATCACACCGCTGCTTGGGAGGCAAGAAAAGCAGATCCCTCACATGAACTGGGTGGTGCTGGGAAATGAGGGTGGGGGTGAGGAAGGGGGACTTCGGGGAGCACCATCCGCCAGCTGTAAGCAAAGGTTTCCAGAGGCGAGTATGGGCCACACCTCTAAGATGTGGTACTAAGCCTGGCTCCTGGCAGACTGGGGGCTTTCTGCTAGGGCTGGGGACTTAGTGAGTCAGTGAAGACCCGCCATGCAAGCACCCCCATAAAAAGCCAGACATGGTGGGGATGCATATTTGCAACTCCAGTGCTGGCGGGGGTGAAGGGGTTGGATCTCTAGAGCTCACAGACCAGACAGTCTGGTTGAATCAGTGAGTTTCAGATTCAGTGAGAGATGTGTCTCAAACAGTTAAGTAGATGAAGACACCCTGGCACACCTCTCTCTCTCTCTCTCTCTCTCTCTCTCTCTCTCTCTCTCTCTCTCTCCTCTTTTCTTTTCTCCCTTTATTTTGAGCTGGAGTTTTATATATCTCTTCTTCCTCCTGCTATGGCAGTGGAGTACCACCACACTTGTTGATTTGGTGCAAGCATTTGGGAGCAAGGTCTCACCCATGCTAGGCAGGCCCTTTCCCAATGGAGCCACCTCTCTAGTGGGCACTTGCTTTCTCATCTGCCCAGGGAAGCTGGCGATCCCTGTGGGAAAGCACCTGGCAGGGTTATAAAATCCTTAGAGACTAATATGGTCACAAGATGGGACAGCCAAGGATGCAGAAAACATGTCACAAGACACACAGGCCAGTTCAGACACCTTTTGACCCTAGGCCTCACACTGTCTGGAAAACAGGCACAGCCAGTCCCTTCCTCGGCCCCGCCTGTCCCAGACCCAGGCTGGACTTTAATCTCCAGGCGCTAAGACGCCACACTGGGATCAGACAGAGGTGACAGAGATCTGGTGTCACGTATCCTTCTCTTGACTTGAAGCAGGCTTCATTAAAACTCACTGACCACTCGTAAAACTGCAAGGGGTTAAAGGTTCATGTTGATGAAGACGCTTGAGACCGCTTGAGACCAGGAAGGTAGCTTAGCCTGGAAAGTGCTTGTAAGCTTGAGGACCTGAGCTCAAACCTCAGATGCCAGGAGAAAAGAGGGGCTTGTTGGTGCACACTGGGGAAGGGGAGGTAGCGGGGAGGGGCTCACTGATCAGCCAGTCTCATCTACTTGGTGAGTTCCAGGCCAGGAAGAGACCCTGGCATCAAAGGGGTAGTCAGTAAAATATCTGCCTTGCAAACACAAAGACCTGAATTCCATCGCTAGAACTCATATTTAAATAATAATAATAATAGTAAACGTGGGTGTAGTGGGTGCTGGTAGTCTCAGTGTCAGGGAGACGGGCAAGCCACTAGGAATCACTGGTCTGCCAGCTTAGCTGGGTTCTAGGCTAGTGAAAGACAGTCTCAAAAAACAAGGTAGACAGAGGCTGAGGCGGAAGGGCACTTCAGGGTATTCCATCCTCCTGGCCCCCACATAGAAAATGTGTGGCCCACAGCTGGCTCTCAATTCTCGAGAGTGGTCTGTCTCACCAGCGACCATCATCTCTACTGCGATCTTCGTCTTGAACCTCTGTGCCTCACCCCATACTGCTGTCACATCCACCGAGCGTCCAGTGACTCTGGAACGCTCTCCTGGAGGCAGGGTGGCACAGCTGAGTGGAGGGGCCAGAAAAGGGCAAGCGGGCAGCCAGTTCTGCCCCATCAGCCTCATCTCTGTGCCTTAGGACAGTCCCTTCAAACAGGGCTTTGACTTCCAATGCTAACACTGCTTATCCCCTTTGAACCCGTGTGACCCTGAATGGTTCCCACTAACCTGTTGCTTGGACTCTGCCGGGCTTATGAGGCTAGCCCCAATGCCACATCGTATGGGCCTCTGCTCCCCAAGACCAACAACACCCCAACTATGTATACTCATTTCTCACACTCCTGTATGCACTACTCTTCAATGAGCTCTCTGTCCAAGTCTGGGTCAGGCCACCATCCCGGCGCTGACTACCCCAACACAGGAAAATTTCTTCTGTAGCCTGTACCCGTTTCTTTCAGCTCGACCTCTGCTTGCATGCTCGAGGCCTGGTGCCCATTCTTGTTAAGGGCATAGACCTACCCTGTGTGCTAGGCAAGTGTTCCACCCTAGCCACACACACTTCTTAAATGTTTTCTTCTGAGACAGTCTGATGAACACTCGCTCTAGCCCAGGTAGGCCTTGAACCTGCGATCTTCCTGCCCCAGTCTCTCAGGGAGCTGGAAAGGGGAGGCCTGCACTAGCAGGCCTTGTTTTATTACCCGGTCTTGTCCTCTTCTCGGAAGGGTGATAATCCTATGTAACACCTTAGGGATGTTAGGTACTGTTATGGGATGAAGTCATTGGCCAAGTTCCTGTCAGAGTAGGGAACGAGTGTTCTCTGCATCATGCACTGACAGTTGGGTGTAGCTCATCTTCCTCACGTCCACAGGCAGCTGAGTCTGGGGCAAATATGCCTCCTTTCCTCCTTCCTCCTCCTCCTCTTCTGTTCCCTCCCCCCCCCTTGCTGCCTCTCTTTTGCTTCCTCTTCCCCCTCTCTCCTTCTCCCACCCCTCCACCTCTTACTGTCTCTTCCCCACCCTCTCTAGCTCCTCCTCCCCCTCCCGCTCCTCCCCTCCCTCCTCCCCTTCCATCCTGTATTTTCCTAGTCTCTTTCCTCTTCTCCATATTTTCCTATTCGTTGCTTTGTTTTTCTTCACCTTCTCCCCTCCTCCCCGCCATCCTCCCCCTCCCCCTAAAGGGGCTCCTACCTATGGCGGTTAGTTTAGCTCCTCCCACACCCACACTGGTTTCTGAGTATCTCCTTTAGGGGTGCCCCCACACCTTGGCTCATTCCTCCATTCTTCCTGTGCCCTCCCCTTCCTGGAGATGGTCTGGAATATACCCAGGAACAAAGAAAAACAAGTCACCGAATCAGGGTCCCTACCACACCCTAGCAACCGAGTTCCTGGAGAAAAGAGTTTGAGGGTGGCCTTGCAAGGTTTTTTCTTTTCTTCTTGTTACCAAAAGGGTGAGTGAGGTTCAGAGTTGGGAAGACCTGAATTTGTCTACATCCTGTCACTTGGCTACCCACTGTGGCCAGGTTACTTTTGAGCCTCAGTTATCTCTCTGTAAAATGGGTAGAACTGTAGAGGTGGCCTATTCCTATAATGCCAGCTACTGGGAGGCTAAGGAAGGAAGGTGAATTGAGCCCAGGAGTCTAAGAGCATCCTGAGCTACAGAGAACAAATCCTGTCTGTCTCAAGCAGTGCTGATAATGATAAAAACAATGACGATTAATGGGCGGAACAGTACCTAAAATTATCAGGGCCTGAGCACCTGGAGGCAGAGTCAACTGACCTCTGTACTTCTCAGGGCAAGATCAGACAGCGGACAGCCTGGAGCACAGCCAGCCACCGGGATGCCTGGGTGAGCAGGAAGCTGGCCCGCGGGGTAGTGGACACTTCCGACCGACCGCCTTTTGAAGCGGGCAGGAATGCGGGAGATTCTCAGCCAACACAAACACTCAGCATTGCTCCAAAAGATGCCAGATCTTAGGGGTAGCGGCCGCTCCTGTCCCAGGAAGCGTTTACCTCGGGTGTCGGGTCCCCAGTGAATCCAGTCCCACCTCAGTTCCACCTAACTCCTCAAACGCGCTTCGGAGGAAGATGATCTTTGCAGTCTCGCTCCCAGAAAGTTCTGGCTTCGCGAGCAACGTCCTCCGTCCGTTACATAAACCAAGCCTGGCATTTTCCAAGTCTACCCTGACAGTCCGCCACTCTAGACGCCCAGTTTTTAAACATTCCCAACGACCCCCGAGAAAAGCCTAACCGATAGGTCACTCACTGGTGACCCTGCAGAAAAGTTTGGTGGCTTCTGGTGCTCTCAGAGCGCCATCAGAGGCCGAGAAGACTGCGAAGAGCAAGCTTCATTGGGGGAGCAGGTACCCCCCGGACCTCTCTCAGAGGAACCTTCCGGGGGAAGGGTGTCCGAGAAAGACCTGGGCACCTTGGGGAGTTGTCACCCTAACCCAAAGTTTCAGTCACTGAGAGTTCCCAGTCCTCCCCCATGATAGACTGTACCCCGGCTCTGCGCCCCGCGGGTCCCTCAGGCTACCTGCGCGCCGATGGCCGTCATGCTGCGCTCTGGTGGGCAGCGCTGTCGCCTGGCCTAGCTGTCGCACTCCGGTTGTGCTCGGCCACGGGGCTGGCCCTCTATCTGGGCGGGGCGCAAGCCGGGGGCGGGGGCTTCGCGGTCACTGGGCTGCTCGGGTTACGCTGACTCAGCAGCGCCCTGGGTTCCAGAGAAGGGGTGAGCGGTGACCTGGCTCGCAATCTTCCCCTGGATGCAGATTCCTCGAGGACTGGGAGATTTGGTTCCACTCCAAGAGTTCCAGGGCCAAGAGTCGGGAAGGAGCACCTAGGTGCAAAGTGGAGTATCCCGCCAGGATTCTGGCTTCTACACCGGGTGTGTGACCTTGGACCGCTAGTTTAACACCGCCGAGCCTTGGTTAATAAGTGAGATAATATGTGATTGGCTGGCCTGTTACAAAGCTTTTGAGACATGTGAGTGGACCAGAACCTTCACTTGTCTTAGTTTACTCTTTAAGGAGAATGTGACAGCGTCCTTGTCTCCTGATCCCCTCAGGAACTATCAGCAAACACTAGGTCAAATGTGGTGGCAGACTCCTGTAATCCCAGCATTTGAAGAGCTGATGCAGAGGGAGTGCCTTGAGTTAAAGGCCAATCTGGGTTATTTGAGCAGCCTGGGATACAGGGTGAGACTCTGTAATCATGGAGAGAATGGAGGAGAGGGTTGGGAAAGAAGAGGAGGGGGAGGAAGAGAAAGGACAGGAGGAGGAGGAGGGGTGACTAAGAGCTTAGTGTAGCAGGCAGGAGGCCCTAAATTCTTTTCCTGCAGCATAAGTAAATGAGGGTGGGAGAGGGTAGAGATGGGTATGCTAAAATACTCCCACCCCCAAAGGGTGGAAGGTGTGGTCTGAGGGTGAGGGCTTCAGCTAGCATTACCTACTTCCTTCCTCCAGCCTGGGAAAGAAGGTGGGTGGGGTCCTACTTAAGATAAAATAAGATGCTGACTAAGGGCTAGCTTAGATGGAATAAATCATCTAACTTGTTCTGGCCAGCAGATCGCTCTCTGGTTTACCTACGGACATTGAAAAGACTACACTTATATCTCTCTGGAAGGAGCCATGAGGGAAACCAGGAAGATGCGGCCACACAGGCATTCTCTGCTTTCCAGTTCATCTGGTTTCATAGAAAGCCTTGATCAGCCCCAGAGCCAGTCCCGGGGCAGACAGATGGGGTGTGGACGCATGTCCCTGCTCTCTCTTGCTTTCCCACTCTGAGTGACGGCCACCTGAGGTGCCGGCTGCTGCAAACACACATTGTTGGGCCCCTCCCTGGAACTTATGACCAGTGGAACCAGGCTGAGACCTGCCGTGAGTGACGTTTGGTACTGCTAGCTCTGGGTTAGAACCTGAGCTAAGACCAAGGGCAGTGGGCTAGGTCCAGCCACTTGGCTTTTCTCCACCCACTTGGCTTTTCTCCATCCACTTGGCTTTTCTCCTCCCACCGCCTTCTCTCCATGGCGCCACCTGCTTTCTCCACAGTCCAGGATTCTAGAAGCCAGTCATTCATTTCTCCAATGCAAGGAGGACATAGCTCTCTCCTAGCCTGGGGGCCTGGCTGTCCCTTGAAGCAGCTCTAGAATGGAGGAACCTGGGTTGCTCTTTTTCTCGGGACCTGAGCTTGGCCCGTGCCTGCAGGCAGCACCAACAGGATCGACTGCTGAAGCTGTTTTGCAGAGTTCAGGCGTGCCTAGCATACACGGAGCTCAGCGTTCTATCCCCAGGACTATGTAAGTGAGGTGTGATGTTCCTGTCTACTATGGACTCTACTAATAACACCAGAAATCACAGCTCTCGGGAGGATCAGAAGTTAGTCATTTACATGATAAGTTTAAGGCTAGTCTGGGCCATGTGAGACCTTGTCTCAAAAAGAGGAAAAAAAAAAAAGTTGTCCGGTTTCATAATCTGCTCCCATCTCGTGCCTTCTGAGAGTGTGCATGTCTGTGGGAAGGGTGCCTTTTAGCTGCTGTTTATAAGAACAGAAAAGTCTTGAATCAGTTGAATTTAGAGTAGCATGCCTTGTCAGCAAGAAGGTCTAAGGAGCAGAAATGAGGAAGTGTCTGTCCAGTTCCCAAAGGGAGTGCAGAACAAACGCCTGGAGTCTGGGTGGGGCTTGTGCCAAGATCTGGCACCCTAGGCTTGAGGAACCCACAACACTCCCTCAGCACACCCTCTTCCCAGTGCCACAACAGAGGTAGACATTGTCCCGGCAGAAGCAGAGACATTCCAAAGAGAGACCCCTGGGCCTTGCGGTGGCACAGGCCTTTAAGGCTGGCACCCTCAAAACAGAGACATGCTGATCACATAGGCTAGCCTGGGCTACTCAGTGAGGCTGTGTGCCTCTCTCCCTCTGGCTTTCAGACATGGTACCATCGAGAGCAGAGATTTGTCTCCTGGGAAGAGATTTTTAAACAACCCTGGTGACTTCTTAGATCACCTTGTGGGAGAGACTGATGCTGACACAAGGCTGGGTCAGTGATGGGTAGAACCACACCTTGACCAGGACAGCTTGGCTATAGACAGCTCTTGCCCTCTGTTTAAACCTGAACCTCATGTCGGGACCCTGAGGTTGGAGTCGGGGGTTCCTCTTGTTTGGGGGTATGGCCAGAAAATAACTCTCTGCTTTTCACGTCCTACTTGTCTGTTGAATTAGCCCCTTGAGGACCAGTGGCAGAGTCTGGCTTGTTAGGGTTGCCAGGGTTCAGGCTGTGACCTTCAGAACTCCAGTAACAAAGGGAATGTCCTAGGAAGGAGTTCATAGTAGACAGGAATAGGCAGGGTGGAGCCTGGGCGTCAGAGCCAGGGGCAGCTTGGACAGGTAGGGTGAGCTCTGAAACAGCACACAATCTCTCTGCTCCTTGACATTCTCTGTCTGCCTTTCCTCCAGATGGTCTGACAAGTGTGAGCCTCTGCCCCCTCCTCCCAGTTGTAAACCTGCTCAGACTTAAAGAAAAAGGAATGCCCTTAAAGGAGAAACTCCCCTCCCCCCATGTCCCACTACTCTCTGATAAGACCCGGGCACAGTGATTTAAAGTCCCCAGGTGAAATGCTGCAATCAAAACACATTAACTTTGTTAGGCAGTCGACATACACTCTCCCGAAGCTTGGGTCTTACAACACATTGCTTCTTCTGCCCCCCCCCCCCAATTCTTAAGAAATCATATCTGAGCAAGGAGTGTGGGTCAGTGGGAGAGGGCTTGCCTGTCACCGACACACATGTGTACAGGTCCCTGGGTTTGATTGCCAGCACCACACATAAGAAGAACCAGAGGGCTGGAGAGATGATTCTGTTGATAAGCACGAGGATGTGAGTTCAATACCCAGAACCCACATGAAGCACGCTAGGCACTATGACCCAGTTGTAATCCCAACACCAGGGAGGCAGAGACAGGTATCCACTCTCCCCAAGCTTAGCCTACTTGGCGAGTTCCAGGACAGTGGAAGACCATGTCTCAACGACAAGGTGAATGCAGGGTGGAATGACAACCCAGATTGCTACCCCGCTTTGTGTATGTGTCTGTTTCAGTTTGCTACACACACACACACACACACACACACACACCAACCTATATACCACACACACAAAGACAGAAAAATGAAGAGAGGAACGAAGGAAGAGAGGGAGGGAGAGGGGAGAGAAGTGGGGGAAGAGCCAGTGAGGTGGCTTATCAGGCTAAGATATTGGCTGCCAAGTCTCATGGCCTGAGTTTGATGCCCGGACCTACATGGTGGAAGGAGAGAACCAACTCCTACAAGTTGTTCTGGCTAAAGCATGTGTGTACACATGCTCAGGTGAACATACGCATACCCATGCGCGTGCGTGTGCGCGCGCACACACACACACACACACATGCATGCACACATTTATGCATATACACAAATAGATAAATAAAATGTAAAAGAGGAAAGAAGGAAGGGAAAAGAAAAAAAATTAAAGCTATTGCTATGTAATAGCCACCACCCACCCTGTGGAGTTCTGGGGCCAGGTGCTCCTGAGAAAAGACCATGAAGACCACCACGTCTACACCAGCTCCATTCTCTTCCCTTCCCCCTCCCATCTCACACTCCCTCTTCCTTCACAAGGTCAGGTCTGCCCTGGAACAAAAGCACACAAATCAGGACACCCATCCAATAAGAGAGGACGCACCCCCCCCACCCCACCCCCAACCTCCCACCCCAAATAAGCAGAGCTAGGGAGGTTGGCAGAAAGGAGGCTTGAGGAAAACAGAAACTTGAAACAAAAAGGCAGAATGTTAGTTCCAAAGTTTCTCTTCCTTGTAAGGTGGGAACAGTAGGAAAATACTGGCACCAATTTAGCATCAGATTACTCCAGGCTGCATTATGGGAAAGGATTAAGGCTGCGAGAAGCCTCATTATCAGGATGGCACCAGAAGCTGGCCTGGCCTGGGAGTTGGGCTGTTGCTTCTCTAATCATTTCTCAGAAGGCAGCTAACAGGTTCATTTTGGGTGAGTGCCCTGCAACTTTAACAACTCATTAATTAATTAAGGCTGGGAGATGCCTCGGTCAGTAAGGCATCTTTATTGTCAGACTGAGGCCCTGAGTTTGATTTTGTTATTCCAAGAACTGGGAGGTAGAGAGAGCCTGGGGCTTGCTGACCAGTCTACACAGTGATCTCCCAGGCCAGAAAGATTCTAAAAAAATAACCCCCACACCTAAAACCAAAAGATAGGGAAGGGTGGGGTGGGGGAGGGGTGGGACTCAATTGCCAGGATGGCTCAGTGGATAAAGCACTTGCCTTGCAAGACTGACTGTCTGAGTTCAGTTCCCAGAACCCATACGTATGAAGGTTGAAGGAAAAAACAGCCTCTGTGAAGCCGTCCTAAGATATGCTCATGCACTCTGACACACAAGTGTACCCCTAACACACACACACACACACACACACGCCCGCGTGCAAGCACACATACACACACCACCACCAACAACAACAATAAAGTGGATGTCTCCTGAGGAACAAAATTTTGAGTTTGTTCTTTGCATATACACAGTCACAAGAATGGATAGATGCAAGATTAAATATACTTTAGAGACTAGATCTCACTGTATTGTCCAGATTGGTCTGGAATTTATGGGGTCTGTCAGGTAAGGATTCTGACACTTCACTTCTTGGTGGCTGAGAACACAGCTTTGTGTCACTCAGCCTGGAACTATGCTTTTTAACATCTCAGGCCAAAGATTTTGCTGAGCTGTAACAGAGGCAGGTACACCGCGAGTACCTAATAAAACAGCTATTGAATACGTGATTGATCATTCAGTTACCACATACGCAACACGGTGTGGCCAGGGAACTCACACCCCAAGTAAGCAGCAAGGGAATGGGACAGAAGAAAAAGTCAGTCTCCATGGGACAAATGTTTGGGTTTAGGGGTTAAATCCTCCCAGAGCTGGGAGATGGTTTGGTGGGTAATGGTGCTTGCTGTGTGAGGTGACGACCAGGGTTCAGATCCCCAGCAGTTACATAAAAAAGCTGGGTGTGTAGCTGCATCCCAAATATTTCCTCTTACGCCCACAGATGAGAGTAGCTCTCACCCTTCATCAAAGAAACTGCCTTTTGCAACAGACAGCGACCAGAATAGAAAACCAGAACCAGTCAACATGTAGCAAGGGAGTGATCATGGGTGCTCAGCCCCTGTACGGCCATCTACCACACAAGTCCTACTCCTAAGGCTCGGGGAACATCGTGGAAAGAGGGTGGGGAGACTTTCAAAGCCAGAGGACCTGATGTGAGACTGTGTTTCCTAGAAATGACAGGGAAGCTTTGTTGTTCAAGATATTTCAACAACATGGCTAAATAAGACCTGAAGATCAATAGACACGTTAACCTGGAGGAGAGAAATCTGTGGTCCGAGCATAGACGAAGAGGTACAGGCAACCAAGGCATGCTGAGACCAGGAGAAACAGTCTTCCCTGGGATGAGACCCCTAACTGATTATCCAATACCAAGTCTGATAGCCAGCCCCGATATGGTGTATACAGCAGTAACACTGAGCCGACTGAACAGGGCCGGTTTATATGCTGAGGCATACTTATGTATGCAATAATACAGAGAGACGAGGTCGGTAAAGAAGACTCAGTGGGATGGGTGGGAGGGATTAGAGGGGAAAAAATGGGTAATGACTCTTTTGTAGTTTAGTTTAAAATAATTTTTTAAAGTTGGGGGCAGAGAGTGATATAGGAAGACAGCTAGAGTTCTTCTCTGGCTTCTCACTTGTACATGGACACCCACATGCACAAATATACACACAAGTGCACACAATTTCCTGAACTACAGAAATGATCCTTGGAAGTATCTAGAATCTTCTCCCTTTCATTTAGTTCCATCTCTGCCTCCCCAACTGTCCAACTGTCCTGACTAGTTTTATGTCTCCTTGACATGGGCTAGAGTCATCAGAGGAGGGAGTCTCAATTGAGGAAAATGTCTCCGTGAGATCCTGCTGTAGGCAGGCCTGTAGGGCATTTTCTTAGTTACTTATTGGTGGAGGGCCCAGCCCGTTGTGGGTGGGGC
Organism: Mus pahari; assembly: GCF_900095145.1. Classification (NCBI taxonomy): domain Eukaryota; kingdom Metazoa; phylum Chordata; class Mammalia; order Rodentia; family Muridae; genus Mus; species Mus pahari. The sequence continues at coordinate 94,959,834 of NC_034594.1, forward strand.
ACCTTTGGGCTGGAGGTCCTGGGTTCTATGAGAAAGCAGGTTGAGCAAGCCGTGAGGAGCAAGCCAGTAAGCAGCACCCCTCCATGCAGAGGCATCAGCGCCTGCCTGCAGGTTCCTGCCCCTCCTGCCCCGCCTGCCTGCCCTCACTGATTTTGATGAACGATTAAATTGAACTGTAAGTAAAGTAAACCCTTTTGTTCCCAAGTTAGTTTTGATCACGGTGTTTATCACAGCAATGGTAACCCTAACTAAGACACTAATTTAGCTCCATGTTTTCCCTCCTTCTTTCTCTTACCCTCTCCTCTCTGACCATCTAGCCGCCCGGCCTCTGCCCACTGCAGGACCCTCGTCTCTAACAGAGGTACCTGTGTAGCACCTTTTACTCCATGCCCTGTGGGCATCTTCACTTCCTCTTTGCCAAGGCCCCTGAGGCTACCAGACCTACCCCTCAGGCATCTGACTCATCTCTGACCCAAGTTCTCATTTGCAAGGCTCCAACTGGATCTGTCTGTTCAGACTCCAAACAGAGCTCTAACTGACCTCAGAGGCTCAGGGCTGACCTCTGTGTGTGATTGGCCTTCCTAGGGTATCTGTGGGGACCCCCATGACTTCTCCCAAACTTGTTTCTCTACTGCCTTTGTATATCAGTGTGAGTGTATGGTGTATGTGTGTATGTGTTTGTGTGTGTATGGTGTACATGTGTGTGTTGTGTGAGTATGTATGGCATATGTGTGTATGGTGTGTGTGTGATCTGTGTGTATATGGTGTGTATGTCTGTATGGTGTATGTGTATGTGTTTGTGTGTGTATGATATACGTGTGTGTGACATATGTGTGTATGGTGTGTATGTGTGGTGTGTGTCCTGTGTGTGTCCTGTGTGTATGTATGTGTGTATGGTGTATATGTGTGTAGTGTATGTGTGGTGTGTGTATGTGTGTATGGTGTGTATATGCATGGTATGTGTTTGTGTGTGGTGTGTGTGATGGTGTGTGCATTGTGTATATGGTGTGTGTGTGGTATGTATGTGTATGTGTGGGATGTGTATGTGTTTGTGTGTGTATAGTGTATATGTGTGTGATGTGTGTGTGTATGATGTGTATGGTATGTATGTGTGTGTGTGTGTCCATGTGCACATGCATGGTGTGGTATATTTGTTCCTGAGGATCAAGCCCAGGACCTTTGCTTTGTACATACTAAGTAAGTACTCTCCCACTGATCTATACCCACAGCCAGCTCTGTATACTCTTGGTCACCAGCTGAATACTGAATATTTACTTTATTTCCCATCCCTCATTCTTTCTGTTCCCTTCCCTTCCCCTCCTCCCTCCTCCCTCCTCCCTCCTCCCTCTCCTTTCCATTCTCATCCCTCTTCCTCCTCCTCCCATTCTTACATAGGCCAGGCTGGCCTCAAATTCTCTGTCCTCCTGCCTCAGCCTCCTAACTAGCTGGGATTCCAGGAGTGAACCACACAACACTGCCTCTTGTCCTCTGGTAAACATGCTGACCTCCCTGAGCGATGGGACTCCGCCCCTCTGTCACTGTTCTGTGTCTGGGCTCTGGAGTGGAACCTGTGAGCAAGGCTTGCTGATAGACAAACTGGAGAAATGCTTCTCTCTGGGAGCCTCAGCGTTCCGCCCAGTGGAGTGTGGCTTTTCTGATGGTGTGAGAACCCCGGGAGACGGCGCATAAGAACTGTCAGCAGCCCCTTCCACCCTGTGAGTAGGGACCTATAGATCTTGGCCATCCAACTGCCCAGGACATTCAGCATCTGAGGGTCTTGTCTCCCAGGAACCTTAGATAAGAGAGCTGAGTCCATCTGTACTGTTAACTGGGGAGGCGATCTGGCCATTGGGGGTCCCCCTTTAAGATGTGAGGTGCGTAAACTGAAATTCTCCGAAGAAGTTTCTGTGCCCACCTTGGCTGAGTGGGACATCATGACAGTGGTGCCCGGGTCAGCCAGGGGAGGGGGATGCCAGTTCAATCACTTGGAACTCTGATGCAAGAGAATGTGTTCATTCTCTGGTGGGGGGCAGTTGGAGTACATCTCAGAGTTGCAGAGGGAGAAAAGAGCAGGTGGGAAGGTAAGAGATGGGCGGAGAATGGACAATCCACTATTATAATATCTTTAGCTCCTTTCAGCAGCCATTTACTGGGCTGGTGATGGGGCTCAGCTGGTAGCACGCTTGTCTTGCATGCACAAAGCTGTGGGTTCCACTGCCCCGGAGCTGCACAAACTGAGTGGTGGAACACCCTAGTGTGCTGCGATTATAGGCATAAACCGTTCGCTGATATTTAAAGCTGAGTTGTTATAGAGAGCTGTGTAGATAGAGGCGGAGAGAGAAACCAAGGGCTCCTGGCATCAAGGTGAGGTGGGGCAGGCACATGCCAGAGGCCTGGGAGTCAACACAGAGTCTTTTAGTCATTCACTAGAGCGGTTGGAGAGCTTAGGTCTGGATGACTGATCCTCGCCTGGCCTCTTGGGTGTGTGGCCTAGGAGGGAGCTGTGCATGTCCTGCCTCTCCACTGGCTTCCTCTGTACTCCAGGCTGTTATCTTCTCCCAACCCCGTTCCCTGTAGGCAGGTTTCTTTTCCTCCTTCTGTGCCTCCCGGTGCCCTGTGCCTCTGCTACTTTGACCTCCAGCCCAGCATTCTGTTCTCAACCTACCTGCAGGTACCTTATTGCAACATAGACACTTTCCACTGCATTCTAGTGCTGCTGGGAGAGCCTCTCCCCACCCTGCCCCCAACCCTGCTGGGGCATTCCTTCCTGGAGCTGCAAGCAGTAGTGGGTGGGGCCACAGGAGTGACACAGTGACACCCTCTCCCTCGGCTCTGGTTTCTTTTTCTCTGTTCTTTTTTATTTTTTTTTTTTCCTTAAGTGTGTGGTGGTGGTGGTGGTGGTGGTGGTGGTGGTGGTGGTGTGTGTGTGTGTGTGTGTGTGTGTGTGAGAGAGAGAGAGAGAGAGAGAGAGAGAGAGACACTCAGAGAGATAGAGACAGAGACAAAGACACACAGAGAGATAGACCCCCCACACAGAGAGAGACAGAGACAGAGAGACAGAGAGAGACAGAGTAACAGACAGACAGACAGCTAGAGAGAAAGGTTGGAAGACAAAGTTGAATGTTATCCTCAGGAATACTGTCTGCTTCCTTTGAGACAGTGTCTCTTACTGTGAGTACCCTCCGTTCCCCACTCCTCAATGGGCTGCTGTCAGAGTTCATACGACCAAACCCAACTTTGTAACACGGGGTCTGGGGTTCAAACTCCAGTCCCTGTGCTTGCATGGCAAGCTATATAGACAGACACATCTCCCTGGTCCCGATCACTTTTTCCTGTGCAGACGTTAAACACTTACCTTGTCAGCACATCCTGAAACACCCTGTATCCTTGGGGTTCCAGGGTTATCCTATAGAGCAGACTGCCAGCTCATTGCCTCCAGGAATGTGTCAGCATTCTTCCCTTACCAGGAGCCCTGCAGAGCCACAGGGCCCAGGCAGCAAAACCAGGCAGCAAGACTTGGCTAATGAGCAGTGTGTTGGTGATGGGGGAAGCACAAGAGCTTGGGCAGGGCTTTGTCTGGACGCTGCTACAACTGTTTTATGTTGATGGGAAGCAGGCTGGGTCCAACAGCCTAGGAGGGAGAGACTAGGGCTTTCCTGGGACTTTACTTGAGGAGGTGCTCCTGGAAGGGTGGGGCAGCTTCCGGACCTTGGACTGGGTGTTTTGGTTCCTGGTGTTGGTTGTCTACCCTCTTATAATCAGTTTCCCTCTGGAGCTGAGGCTCAAAGCCTTGTTTGATTTGCCTTGTGCATGCCAGGCAAGTGTTCTACCACTGATTTACGTTCTCAGACCTTTTCTTTTACTTTATGTAAAGATGGATAGATGTGTGCGTGCGTGTGTGCGTGTGTGCGTGTGTGTGTGTGTGTGTGTGTGTGTGTTTATTAAGGTGCTGATGTCAAACCTCTTGTCTCTTCCATACCGGAAAGTATTATTCCACTAAAGCTATATCCCCCACCATATATGCATGTGTATGCATGTGCATGTGTGTATATACTTTTTAAAAATCAGAGTTTTAAAATTTTATTTTATGTGTGTGAGAGTTTTGCCTGTATGTATGTCTGTAGACCATGTGAGTGCCTGGTGCCTGAGGAGGTAAGAGGCCATTGGATCCCTTGGAACTGGAGTTGAGTATGGCTGTGAGACACCATGTGTCCTGGATCCTCTGCAAGAGCAGCCAGTGCCTTTAGCCACTCAAACATATCTCCAGCCCCTGCATGTAAGAGTGGTTTTTGAAACAAAGTCTCAAACAAAGTCTGTGTAGCCCTGGCTGTCCTGGAATTCACGATGTAGACCAGGCTGGCCTCGAACTCACTGAGACTTGTCTGCCTCTGCCTCTGCCTCTCTGATCTTCCTGCTTTACTGCGGTGCTCGGGGTTGAACCCATGTCTTTATGAATTCTAGGCAAGCACTCCCCCAACTGAACTGTATCCCTAGCATCCAGTGGGCCTGCATGGTCTGTCTGTCTGTCTGTCTGTCTGTCTGTCTGCTTGCCTGTCTATCACCTGTCTATGTCCCTGCCCACCCCCATGTGGGTTAACATAGTAGTGGGATTAACTAATTAATTTAATGTTGTTCATATTTGTTTCAAACTCCTGGCTCAAAAACCCATCCTTTCTCAGCTTCTTACATAGCTGGGACTAGCGGTGTGCACCACCACACCGAGCCACGGAGTATCCATAATGCAAGTGTGAAAACTTATCAGCTCAAGCAGAGGTTTTAATGTTCCACTCTGGACTTTAACCTCTCTTAAACAAAACAAAACAAGACAAAAACCAAGATGATTTGGGATCTCGAGGATCCCTTCTCTAACTTAGTCAAACGTTGCCCCGAGAGACCACCAGTCTCACCTCAGGCTTTGTCTACCCTCCTGGTTGCTAGCCTGCTCCCAAAAGGGTAAACTGTCTATCACCCCACAGTGCCAAGGATCTACTGAGAGATCCCAGCACTGACCACGGCACTAAGTCTTCAGCTCTTCCATAGTTTACATTTAGATCCCACTACTTTGCCAGGCTGGTTTTTACTTCATAATCCTCCTGCCTCTGCTTCAGGCATGCTGGATTTACATGTGCTCTCAGACATACATGGCCTGAAAGCACAGTGTGTAAGCCCAGTTTGGTGGTAAGTACAGAAGATGGCCCAGACTTAGCCTCACTTCTGCGCCAGTCTCCTCCCACCCGGCTGCCTCCCCTGGTAACTGGTCTGGAAGCCACTCCCATTCCGATCCCCTAGACCCAACCCTGCCTCCTGCATTTCCTACAGCAGCAGGTAGGATCCACTTCGGGATCCTGATTCCACCGGGCTTCTCCAAGTCAGAGTAAGTGAGAGTCTTGGCTTTAGGCACATGGTCCCACTTCATCGACTCTCAAGGTATATCTCCAAAGGTTTCTAAGAAACACGCGCCCCACCCTTGATGAGGGCAGCAAGTCAGGAGGCCTCAGAAATACCTTGGATGGGTAGAAACCTGATAAGGTAAACCCAGCAGTAGCTAGTGCTGCATGGGCCCTTAGCCATGACCTGGTCCTGCTGGGTTTTCTGGTACAGTTTCTAGAAAACTTCAGGTTTGCTGCTGGGAACGGAGAGAGCCCGAAACAGTTAATTTTGCTAGAATTCTGGCCCCGCTGCTGGTGGTGAGGGGCTTCAACAGATGCCTGGGTGAGAGGGGCTTCTCTCTCTTATGTTTTGCCAAGTTCCCCCATCTTAGTATTCTGACTCCTGGCCACTTGCCTGCATTCCTGGTGCTGGTGCTTTGGACACGGAGGCAGAAGATCAGAAGTTCAAGGTCATCCTCTGCTGAATGAGTCTGAAGCCAGCCTGGGCACTGAAGTCAGGTTAGGGGTCTTCACGGTAAGAACTCTGACCTTCATCCGTGTTCTGTGTCATGGGGACATGCTGCAAGCCTCCGAGTTTCTTACCCAGGCAGATGAATCCAGAGATCAGGAAACAGAAACAAATTCGGCACCTGTCAAATAGTGACTGCAAACTTGACAGGATCCAGAATCAGGTGGGAAACAGACCTTTGAGCCTCTGGGTTTAATCTGCGAGCGATGGTCAAAGGGTAGCATCTCTTAGGGTGGGGAGGTGGAGGCCGGAGGAAGAGGCAGCTCCACTGACAGCCAGGAAGCAGAGAGAGAGAGATGCACATGCTCAGCTCCGCTCACTCCTTTTCATTAAGCCGGGGATGCCAGCTCATGGACGGTGCTGCCCCAGCGGGGGAAGGTCTTCCCACTCCCTTGAATACAATCTGGAAATGTCATAGACACATGCAGAGGTTTGCTTCTGTAGTGAGTCAAATCCCATTATGTAGGTAACAAGCTTAACCACCATAGACCCCTCCCCTGGAAACTGGCATATAAATTCCAGTGGCCACTTCGTGATGAAAACCAAGTCCGCAAGTCTCTCGTCAACTTCTTCCCCAGATTCCCCAGGACCTGAAAGGGCAGAGGAAACGCTTTCCTTGCCAAAGATGAAGACAGTTTCCTCTTTCCTGCATCCATGTTCTGCATCTTGGTGACTTTCTCCTCTGACCTGTGCTCCCCAGTTCTGGCTGCTCCATGAACCGCCCCCCCCCCAGTACTTCTAAACACACAAAACCCTGGGCCTCGCTGCAGAGGTTCTGGCTGGGCACACCTAACCCCAAAATCCTACCTACCTAACATGCGCCCACTGTCTTCCACTGACCAGAAGCTCAGCTGGGTGTGAAACCAATGACCACTGACTGAGTCATTAGTGGGCAATGTAACCTTCTAGCAAGTAGGAGTTTGTTTCTTCCTTCCCCTCTCCCTCTCTCCCTTCCTATCTTCTCCTCTCCTCTCCCCCACTCCCACATCTCCCTGAGTTGAACCCAGAGCCGCATACATGCAAAGAACATAATTTTTTTTTATTTATTTTTTTTGGTTTTTCAAGACAGGGTTTCTCTGTATAGCACTGGCTGTCCTGGAGCTCACTTTGTAGACCAGGCTGACCTTGAACTCAGAAATCCGCCTGCCTCTGCCTCCTGAGTGCTGGGATTAAAGGCATGCGCCACCACGCCCAGCTAAGAACATACTTTTTTACTTCTGCATTATATCCACATCCCAGGAAGGAGACATGCAGCGTGTATCACCACACTGTATGAACTAGGGAAATGATTTTGTGGTTAAAACACTCCCAGCACAAGAGTGCAGACAGTGGTTTCCATGCCCAGAACCCTTGTAAATGCCAGGTGAGTGTGTTGGCCTCCTGTGATCTAGCCTTGCAAGACAGAGACAGGTGATCTCCAGAGCAAGCTGGCAAGTCTAGAGAGACTAGCCACATCAGTGAGCTCTGGGTTTGATTGAGAGATCCTGCCTCTACGAATAAGGGAGAAGAACTAGGAAGGATCATTCATGATAACCCTCCATATTCACACACATACATGTGCCCCCTACACACACACACACACACACACACACACACACACACACACACTGGGAAAAAAGCTGCATACATCTCTCTCATGTTGTCTGTGGGTGTAAATCATATGTTTTCAACAACAGGAGTGAGTTCAGATAATGTTCGCATACAAGATGGACTTTTTTTTTTTAGCCCTAACAAAGAACAGAGTCACATCATTTGCAGGACAGGACAGCTGATACAATTATGCAGTTGGAGATAATCACCAACCCACCCATGCACAAACAAACAAACAAACAAAACCTAAAAGAAGCAAAACTGTAAGCTGGCCTGCTGTCCCATCCGCTCTTCTCCCAGGAGCATGCACCATTCTCTCCGAGACATGTAGACATGTGTGTTGAGTGGTTGTTTGTCAACTCCACACCACCTAGAGACATCTGAGAAGAGGGAAGCTGAGGGGCATCTTCTTTATTGATGACTGCTGTAGAAGGGACAGTATACCATGGGCAGTGTCGTTCTTGAGCAGACAGACCTAGAATGTATAAGGAAGTAAGCTGAGGGGGCCAGAGAATCAAGGCAGCAAGCGGCACTCTTCCATGGCCTTGGCCTTTGGGTTCCTACCTTGGGTTCCTGTCCTGACTTCCCTCCAGGATGGAATGTAAGTCACAAATCAAAGAAACCCCCTTCTTTGCAAGCTGGTTTTGGTCCGTGCTTTATCACTGCAATAGAAAACAGACCTGGGGAGCATGAGTCTTAGTTAGCTCTCTGTTGCTATAATAAACACAGTGTGGTTACATACACGCTGCCCGTCCTCACTATGTGCACAGGAAAGCATCGAGCCTTTGCCATGCTGTCTAGGGGTGCTGGATCAGCTCCTATTTGCTGGTGGATTAAGGAACAAAAAGGCACATGAGAAGTGTTACCAGACTCTTGGGGGTCCTGGTGGAGCCGCCCTGTGACCCAAGGGAAATCGAGGTTCCCCCTTAGGCTTCTTAGTCTCATCAATGAAATCAAAATTAAGAACAGACCCACACGGAAGCTCCAGGGACATTTGGTAGAGCTTAAGGAAAGCCACAGGATGGGTAAGCTTCATGCCACAGCTTCCCAGAGCAGGGAAATAGCATAGAGGTCTCCACATGCTGCAGGCAGCCACACAGGAGGGAACTTTGGGAAGAGTAGGGAAACCCAAAGGGCCAGGGAGTTTACAAACATCTGGAGGCTATGGCCTGTACCCGCGGAAAAAGTGGACAGAAGAAAATGGAGCCCTTATACCTTTCTGAGTCAGAAAGGCAGAAGAGAGACCCAGCTGAACCAAGTGGTGGCCTGAAGAGACTGCACTAGGAGGCGGGGCTTCTGGGCAAGACAAAGCCACTGCTGCTGCTGCTGCTGCTGCTGCTGCTGCTGCTGCTGCTGCTGCTGCTCCTCCTCCTCCTCCTCCT
>NC_034594.1:94969568-94977079 GCF_900095145.1 Mus pahari
TCTCTCTCTGTGTGTGTGTGTGTGTGTAGATGCATGCATGTATGGGTGCTCCTGCATACATGTATCAGAACCAAGGCTGTAGTGAAGTCACAAAGTGAAACATGAGGCTAGAATCCCTTGGATCTAGTATATATCTGATTTTGAACTAACTTTTGGTATGTTCAGAAACGTTTTAGAGCTTCACCTTTTGTGACCACCACATTCAGGTGAGTGACCCCATATGGAGCTGTGACCTCCTTAGGTTTAACAAATTGGGTTTTAAAACATGATGCATAGTAGCCACCACATAGAGGACACTCTACAGATGACTCTGGCTCTTCACCAGGGTGGCCACATTCTGTCAGACTCTGTCTGATGAGGTCACACTCTAGGAGCTAAGTAACTACGTGTTGGTCCATCTCGCTCCCTCCCTTTCCCCTACTTCTACTGATGCACAACACAGTATCTACTGTCTGAGAGCTGTTGGGCTGGGCTCCCAGACTCTGAGTCTGGTCTGCTGGCCCCCTCCATGGGCTAGCCTTGTACCAGAAGGTCTATCGGCTGCTCCTCCCTCTCCACGCACCGAGAGCTGACAACACAGCATCATGCGTCTTGCTGTCTTACTGTAGCCTTGATCCTTTGAGGCTGAAGGCTGGGGACCCCTCCATGAAGGAGTTTATCAGATGCTTAGAAGAATGGGGGAAACTGCCCTGTAAGCAGCTGAATCCCATTGTTAATCCTTGTGTTCCAGCACTGGACTGGGAGACGGGTACACAGCAGTGTTAAGTAAGGGTTCCACACAAAGACTAATGGAAGTGAATGAATGAATGAATGCATGCATGCATGAATAAAGAGCATAAAAATACCTGGAAAGAAGGAAGGAATATACCTCAACTAACTTCAGGTTTAGTCTCTGGGTCCCTCTTTCACATGCTGAGTTGGAAAATCCCTGAGGCCCTGAGTAGAGTGGCATATAGATCGAGGGGTCATAAACCAAAGACCTTTCTCCCTGCACGTGGGTTTTCTGTCTCAGTTCCTGAAAGAGAGGAGGCCTCCTGAGGAGCCTGGCTGAAGCCCCACCCACTGAGAAAGAGTCCAAGGGAATCGCCATTCGCTTCAGGCTTGTTCCCTTCCCCGCTGGGAAGCTGCACTGTTCCAGGACACTCCTATATATAGTAGCAAATATGTCCCAAGTCCTGTGTGCAACCCTGTGACTCCTGGCTTACCCTGTCACCTCTGGAGCCACCCTGTATCTCAGTTATCAAGAGAATAGAGACAGAGGACAGGAGGGTCCCTTAGAATCCAAGCAATGGAATTCTAAACGTTTCCAAAATCCTGTATACTGTCACCACTAAGGTACTTAACTGTGACTCAGAGACATCTACGCCCATGCTCCTGGAGTGCCTTAGCCCCTCCCACTGTGCTTGCGTTTTCTTTTTTCCTGTCTCTTATGTGTGTATTTGTGTATGTTTGTGTGCCCATTCACATATGTGTGGCCCATGTGTACACCTGAGTATGGAGGCCAAATGTTGATGATAAATATCTTCCTTAATTATGTTTCTACCTTGATTCTTTGAGACAGGGACTCTCACTGAAACTGGAGTCTGCTGATTGGCCAGGCTGGTTGTCACATATTTTTGTGTAGGTGCCAGAGATCCCAACACGGGTCCTCCCTACTAAGCCATCTCTGTGGTTCCTCTTTCTCGTTCTAATAAATTCCAACTCAGGTTTATACTTGCTTATTCTGAAATCCTTTTCTACACCAAAGCCAAGGACCTGACTTTGTGTGAGGGGAGGTCTTTAAAAGGTTCCGGTGACTCCCAGGGCTGCTGGGAGCGGCAGCACAGAGCTACGCCCCCATGCTGGTTACTGTTGACAGTGGCTGTGAGACAGAGCCAAAGAGGACAGAAAGTGGAACATGGGTCTTCATAGCCAGCATTTGCTACTTTGTAGGTTCTTCTTTCCTTCCAGCCCCCCAACACTAGATAGAAGAGAAAAAAGGAAGAAAGGAAAGGGGGTGACATCCTTAGACGACTTCCTGCTGGTTAGGGACGTTGAATTCCTTGGGGCAAGTTTGATCTTCACTGTCAGGAGAGCTAATTTCTTCTTCTTTCTTGAACATGAACTTAACAAACTGTGACCAACAACAGCCCACCTCTAGCACTTATATACCCTCTGAAAAGGCCCCAGAATTCCAAATGTCACACAATCGCAGAATCTGCAGCTGGAAAAATCACACCCCTGCTGGAGCACCAGGCAAGTCACAGTCACCTGCTGTGGACAGTCTGAAGCAGCCCCATACTCCGCACCTGGGATCAAAACGAAAACACTTTCTTACAATAGTTCTGTGCTTTTAAAACCCAAATCCCAATAACCTCACTACAGGTCTCGAAACTTGAGTGTGCATCCGAACCCCTAGAAGGGCCACTCAAACCCAGACCGGGAGCTAGGAGAGATGGCTCAGGGGCTTGGAGAGTTTACTGCTCTTGTAGAGGAACCGAGTTCAGTTCCCAGCACCCACATCAGACAGCCCACACTCACGAATACCTCTGCTTCCAGAGGATCCAACACCTCTCACCTCCATGGTCACTTGCACACGTGTACAAACCCATATGCAGGTAAATGTGATTAAAAATAAAAGTATATCTTAAAAACAAACAACCGAACTCCCACATCACCAGACCCAGTCCCACTGTGTTGGGTTTCAAAGGTCTGAGCTGAGACTACAGAACATGCCTTTGACCAAGTTCCCAGGTGAAGCTGAGCTTGTGGGTTTGGGCCACAATGACAATCTCTGGTATAGAACAATGGTCCAAGAACACAGAAAATGCTAATCTGCTCTGAAGTCCATGTGTGACCCAGATAACCTGCAGTGGGTTGATACCCTGATAGGGTCATGGTATCGTGGCATTATTAGTCAGTGGTGAGACAGGAAGTGGGGTCTTATTGGAGAATATAGGACACTAAAGCATGACTTTGGGGACTATATCTTGCTCTGGATCTTTCCTTTATTCCGTTTTTGTTCCCTGCCATCTGTCTGCCATATTGTGAATTGTTATATTCTTCCACTCCCTCTCTGGTGTGACGAACTGAGACCTCTGAGACCATAAACCCAAGTAAAATCTTCCCCGTTTGTTTTCCTTGGTATTTGGTCACCGTGAAATGAAACCATTTGATACAACAATGGACAAACACTAAATGTTCAGCCCTTCATAGCTGGGAAAAGAACTCGGACTTTGGAAGTTCAGAGGTCATTTCTGCTCTGTGTAGTGTATTAAGGAATGACACCCTTTGGCTTTCCTGTACACATGCGTAGGGATAGGGAACCCTTGGGTGGGGTTGGACATGCGTGGTTCACAAATTAGATCAAATTATAGAATTACATTTGGGAAACAAGCCCCTGAAGTGCTGCAATAAGTCTAACAGGAGGTGCTGCTGGTGACGCTGAAGTTAAGATTCAGCAACTGGGTAACCAAGGCGAACGCTCGCCCTCTAGTGGCCTAGAGTCCAAAGTGCAGCCAGAGCCATGCTGGTTGGCTGGTCTCAGGCTTGATCAGAGTAGGTACCAACGACAGAGGGCAGAGGACTAGACTGGTCCTCTGGTATCTTTTGGTTTAAGAAACATTTCTATAAATACCTAGTCTTTTCAAAGTCAAGATCTCTTTTTAGAGCTCTTCTCCCCGCACCTCTCCTTTAGAGGGACAGGAGCACAGGATGACGCCTGCGGCTTACCTCATTCCTGCCCTTGTCCACAGTTCTGTTCCCTGGCTCTGCATCGCCACAGCTGCTGCTTCTCAGAGCCCTCCTCAGCCTCTTCATCAGACTAGGTTGGCTCCCCAGGCAGCTCTGTAGGTCACCATCCTGGATCTCAGCGCTCTGTCAGGTCTGAACCCTTGAGGCCTCTCCATCGATTCCCTGGTGGCCAGACACAAAGGGGCAACCTGTTTAGTGCAGCCCGCCCCTCTCCACAACCAGCCTATCGGTGGTTTGCTCTCCCAAGACGTAAAGGCCCTGAGATGCCGGGAGCTTGCTTTTGGCCTCATCTCCCCACCCCACCCCGACTCCCTTCACGAGTCTCCTTCCATGCTATGGTGAGCAGACTGTACGTGTATCATCCTCTAAGTTATAGTTTCAATTCCTTATTTATTCCTTGTGGGTGAATGTGGGGGTGCGCACACGGGGTCCCCTTCCGCCCTGTGGATCTGAGGGACTGCTTCCGGTGAGTCAGGTTTAGCAGCAGGTCCCTTTATCCACTGAGCCACCTTGCGGGCCCATAAGTGCATTCTCTTTATACTTCCGTATGCAGCGATGGCTGGTTCCTAGTCTGCCAAGTTTCTCTGCTTTCTTTCTTTCTTTTCTCAGTACTGATGATGGAACCTAGGACGGTATGCAAGAGAAGATGCGCAAGAGAGAGATTCGCAGGAGAGAGATGCGCAAGAGAGAGATGCAAACTACACTCTAACCCTGATTCTCTTTTTTGTTTTGAGACTTCAGATCTTCCTGCCTCCACTTCCCTAGTGCTAAGAGTCTAGGTGTCGAATGGCACCATATCCAGTTTGTGTGGTGCTAAGAGAGGATCCCAGAGATTCACGCATGCTAGGCTAGCGCGCAACCCGCTAAGCCACATCCTCAACCCCCGAACTCCCTCTTAGATCTCTGTTCCACTTATCACTGTTGGCCCGTGCCAGAGCAGCCACAGGCAGCATTCGAGGGTACGTCTATGTGCTAATAAAACCTCATTTATGAAACCAGCCAGGCAATGAGCTCTAGTTTCTGATTCTCAGATTAGCACAAATTTTACATAATTATCCAGTAGAACCCACACTTCCACCTTTGAAATTTGATCACTATCTGGCTATATAAGATAATCTTCATTTTTTAAAAAATTTAATTCAATTTTTTTTTTACTTATTTACTTTACATCCCCCCACTGCTCCCTCCCAGTCACCCCTCCCACAATCCTTCCCCTATCTCATCTTCCCTTCTATGAGTGGTTGGACCCCCCCCCCCCTTGGGTATCCTTGCACACTGGCTTCCTCTCCCACTGAGGCCAGACAAGGCAGCTCAGCTAGAACATATCCCACACATCTGCTACATATGTCCTATGGTCCTAGGTCCAACCCATGTGTGCTCTTTGGTTGGTGGTTCAGTCTGAGAGCCCCAAGGGTCCAGGTTAGTTGACTTGACTCTGTTGGTCTTCCTGTGGAGTTCCTGTCCCCTTAGGGGCCTGCAATCCTTCCTCCTATTCTTCCATAAGAGTCCCAAGCTCCTCCCATTGTTTGGCTGTGGGTGTCTGTATTTGTCTGAGTCAGCTGCTGGGTGGAGCCTCTCAGAGGACAACTTCTCAGGTCTGAATGGTCCAGGAGTCTCTTGAAGGTGGAGGAGAAGTAGTAGGGAAATATGATCTCCATTCTTAAAGCTGGACACTTAAACACCCAATCAACTACATAATCATTATTATAATTACAGACACTCCACAGTGTGCTAGATGCTTAGATGTAATGTTTGCTAATAAGGTACAGTCAACCCGTTTCAACATGATATGTTCATTGTTTGATGCGGTCATGACCTCAAATTCAAATTCACTGTGTAGTTGAGGATGATCTTACTTTTTTTTTTTTTTTTTTTTAGCTCCCTGCCTTCATTTCCCAAGTACTGGGATTGCATGTGTGTGCCATCACACTTGGTTATATCTGTGGTTCTCAACCTTCCTAATGCTGCGACCCTCTAATATAGTTAGTTCTTCATGTTGTGGTGACCCCCAACCACAAGATTATTTTGTTGCTACTTTATAACTGTAATACTCTACTATTATGAACCATAATATAAATATCTGATATTCAGGATGGTCTTAGGTGACCCCCATGAAAGAGTCGCTCAATCCCAAAAGGGTCACAAGAACCACTGGTTTTTAGTGTTAGAGACTGAACCTGGGGTTTTGTGAATGACAGACAAGCATTGTACTAACTGAGCCACACCATTATGCTGGGGGCCTTAAGTCAGGAGTATGTATGTGTCTTTTGAAAGGGACAGAACTGAGGAAGGCAAAAGGAGGTTAAATTGTGATATCCATCCATCCTTCCACACATCCACCTATCTACCCATCCATCCATCCACTCATCCACCCATCCATCCATCCACCCACCTATATCCATCCATCCATCCATCCATCCATCCATCCATCCATCCATCCATCCATCCCATCCAACCACCCATCCATCCATCCATCAAACCTATATTGCCTAGGGATCTATGTCTGATGTCTGAGGGAACAGGACTCAGGAAGGCAGACTGCTGTTTCCAAGGGCCTCAAGCTGGCTGGTCCCTTAAAGAGGAAGTGGTCTTCTTTGCTAATTGCACCTTGGTATGCAGATCTTAGTAATAGAAAAGTGTCCATGGGGGCGCATGTAAGCCTCTTGAGGTGAAAGTAGCCAAGCCCTGCCCCAAGACGACTGTAACTGCCGCAGTGGCCAGCTCTACCCTATGGGGGTGGGAGTGCAGAACCAGGCCACAAAAATCCCACAAATCCCAAGCCACCCTAGAAAGCTCTACCCCCAAAGAAGCCGTATCTAAAGCCTGCCTCCTGCTTAGTTCTCTGCTGCTTCTCAGTGAGCAGAGGCAGCCACCTGCCTAGATTTTTCCCCACCCAACAAGTCTCCTGTGTGAGGCTTGTTGTGTGGGGTGACTTTGTGGTGTTCCTTGGCTCCTGACTGCCAGGATACCTTTCCCTTCAGAGCTGTAATACTTGCACGGAGAACATTTTCTCGCTCAGAACTGTAATACTCTTATGAGGGAATCTTTTACCCTCCGAGCTGACACACGTGCATTGGGGATTTCTGTTCAGAGCTGAAAACTTTCCCCTCAGAGCTGTAGCACCCACAGTGCTTGGGGTAGGAGAAGGATCTTTGGATGAGGGAGAGTTGGGGGCAGTCTTCAAGAATGTCAAAGCTTGGTGCAGAGTTGGGGTAGAGCAGAAGGAGGTGAAACAGAGAAACAGATCCCTGTGTCCCATCAGCCAGGTGATAGAGTGCCACGCCCACTCTAGCAGTCACTCACAACAGGTCTAAAAACCTGGACAGGTCCTGAGGAAAAAGAGTCTCAAGGAAACTCAGCTTCCTGGAGTCCTGGCATTTCCAATAATCTATATACACGAACCCTATCTGCATGTTAGTATAGTGTATGCTCTCTCTCAGTATTATTAATGCCTCTAAAGATTGAATTTTTACCATAGGTAAAGTTTCCACCAGTGTTCCAAAGTCCTAAAAAATTCCTTAAAGTCAGGAGCTCAGAATTCAGTGAAAAGGTTACGTTCATATGCAAGTATTTACCAAGGCCTAGGAAATAGGGGGGTTGTGGTATTGCATTATTCATGAGAAGTTCTGTTAGGGTTGAACCCCCTGGTGCTAGCTTTCACAAGGCTCAAAGGAGTGGCACAAATTGTGACTAGGGTGTGAAATCCTTACCTGTCTTTAGCTGACCCTAGGCAGAATTGCTTTATCTTAACTGTAAACATTACCTGGCTCCTGTAAGTC